>NC_086324.1:120755508-121110508 GCF_036172605.1 Pelobates fuscus | reverse complement strand
TCGATATATACACTCACACAGTTCTGCCTATGGCAGTTTCCTACAGGTCTCTTCTACAAATTCCTAGCTGGCTACAGTTCTGCTCATTATGACAGATGCACACCTTTATAACACCCCCCCCCCCCCTCAAGTGACCCCCTTAAGGTTAGGGGTCGTATAAGGAATTGCCTAGTTTGGTTCTGCCTCAGTTTCACACACAATCCATGCTGCGGTACAGTTTTTATGAGCACAATCCATCATACACTACTGCATGACCTTTATTTGCCTCCAACCACCCACACTCAAATGTTAATGCCTACCCGTATGTTTCTTCTCCCCCCCTTCTTTCCCTTCTTAGCCTCTCTACAATGTGCTTCTTACAGCATAAACCGTGTCTACCAACTCCTCCATGGCAGCATATACTCTACCTACTAAACAAATGTTTTTCAAATACAGTAGCTCAGCAGAGGGGAAGGGGGGACAGAGAAATTCAGTTTTCAATTCACAATACAGTGTTTAATAAATAAATCCCATTTACGATACGAAAAATAATGCAGAATGTATCGATAACTACTATGATGTTGAAAACAATACAAAAATCTTAATTAGATGCCATCTGGTCCTCCAGTTCAAACTAAAAGTTCAATAGTTGATTACATTGTGTACTCAGCTGTATATAAATATACACACACACTACCTAGTTCTCAAAGACAAGGGTAAATAAAACCACTGAAACAGAATATTGTTGAAAATAGATGGAGACTGGTTACAAATTAACAATGAGTAACAGATGTGTTCGAAAGGATAACATTCCCTAATCAAATAAAGGTGTTTGTTCACTTAGTACATTGTGTTAAAAAAATGTAAATGAATAGGACGATAGCACTAGTAATTGTGAACATCCAAGACATTCAGTACTTTAGGTCTGATCTTACAAAATGTATGCAAAACCACCGATCATGATCAATGATTGAAAATCTACGTTTCTAAAACTAAATCTTACATCAATAATGTACACGTGATTTTGTCAAATGTCCCTGCATAGGTTTGTCTAAATTTTGACAGAACGGTCTAGACCATGAGTGCCAAAAGATAGATTCACAGATGTTGTAGAACTCCAACAATGCTTTGCATGCCTTTAGAATGGCAAAGCATCATACTGGAAGCTGTAGTTTTAAAACATCTGGTGGATTAAGTCTAGACACTACATTGTCTTAATATGACGCTTTGTTAACACACATTGTTGCACTATATTAATTATGCACCTGACTACTTACAATGCAAAGACCACATACACGAGAAAGAATAATGGGGCAGAAGCCAGTCAATACCAATGATTATGTTCCAAAAAGTTAAATATAGTTTACCTTGGTATTCTTGGGTCATGCCACGTGCTAACGCCAGTCTGTGTGTGCAAAAAGTACACCTGCCCATGAACTGTAGTCCTTTGCTCTATGTAATAAAAAAAAAAAAAAAAAAAAGTCAGATATTATTCTTGGATGCATACATAGTGAATGTGTTTAGAAATGCATTTTCTATATAATCTGGGTGTAAATTTAACAATAAAGCCTAATCACAAGAAATCAATTTTTGTTACATTTGATCAATGGAAATGTGACCCTTTATCATATTAATTTTGTGTGTTGACTCAGCCTTAGTAGGCAATAAACTATCACAGTTATACGAGGTTTAGGCCTCTTATGCAAAACAGGAGGAGGAGACCAAATGTGAGGCATAAAACAGAGCATGTGAAGTCCAAAGTCTCCATAGACAAAACAAGCAGATTTGCAAAACTCAGCAATGAGAAATGAACAAATTAACTTAACATTATGAGCTCAGGCTAGTAGCAGGGCTATTCCCCAAAAAACATACATAAATACATTGAAAAAAAAAAAAATGTATTTTTTCTGCACGTTACCCAAACAATAAAACATAGATGGGACATGGTAAATAATAGGGTGGACATAGTCCCTCAGTGTGAGGGATACTTTAAATACTAACTGTATTGTACCCCTCCCCAACCAACGCAGGCAAGTGGGGGGAGGGGGGAGAAACCTAGCATCCCGTGTCCTGACCTCCACCCATGCAGTCAAGTGGGACACCTAATAAGAATAGTAATGGGGGGACCTAGTGTCTCCTCCCCCGGCCTCCATCCATGGCAGCAGGTGGGGGCCCTGAATAATTATAATTTAGGAGTGGGAGTAGACATGCACTGCCCACTTCCCTCCCCCCAATAAGACCCCGCTCCCTTTCCCCTCAAATGGTTTTATGTTCCTAATTCCCCAACTACACCGTAAAATAAAATATCAAAATATCTACCTACTCCCTTATGGCTAGTAAACCAACTAATCAGAGCACTCTGATAGCTAAGTTAACTATTTTTAAACAACTACTAACCTATTATGTATATTTTATCAGACCTACATTCCATTAGAACCATTACTTAGTGACTAAAACACATTAACACACCATAACAATCAGGCAAGTCCAGCGGCTGATAGCCTAGTGGTCGGTTAGGAGGTGTTTGAACATGATTTCGGCTTTCTGTTGCATGGTATCTTGGTGTTTGGCCTTGCTGATCCTGGCTTGGAGATTCCAAAAATCTGCAGTTTCCTCCCCCAGCTGCTCCTGTTCCATCAGAATAGGGAGCTGGCTCCTCTGTAAAACAACTCATTGGCCGCACTGGACCAGACAGTTCACAAACAATCCTAGGGAACAAGACAAATGGAAGGGTAGAAACCAAAACATTACTATAGCATACGTTATGGCTCACAATGAACATACCAAAAAAAAAAACCAAAAAAACTAAAAAACACAGCCATCCACATTGGAAACAATGGAGGGCAAAGGTAATGTCTTCACCTGATTAGCTACAGGTAGATCCACTAAACAGTTCCAACAAGGACACTTGAGAGAAGTACAATTTTAAGGTCATTACAAAAAAATAAAGAAAAATGCTGTTACAAAAATTAGAAGGGAATTATTTTTCAGTTCTCTGCCTTGCAAATATAGTATTTCAGTAGATTTGTCTTGTATATGGGTTCAAGCCCAATGCTTTAAGGCAGCAGATCTAGGGAGTACTGCTTCTTAATCTTTGCATGCAAATAATAAAAAAAAATCAAAAAAAAAAAAATCAGTGTTTAAGACGAAAACCTAGTCAAGAGATATACGGAAATAAAGTAATCCCTACTTTGTCTCAGATTTCCTCCACCCAACATTTCTAGACAGTGGGTGGAGCTAGTGCCTTCTAGAAGTGTCAATCCCCCAGATGATTGTAGAGAACAGGCTCTGTCTTTGGAGGATCCCGCGGTCTTACTAGATCCTCCATAGACCTCAACACTTGCACATGCGCTCATGCCAGGACCTGAAGCAGACCTGCCAGGAGAAGATGGCAGTGGCCACTAAACAATTATAACCTCTCTTCCCCACCCCCCACCTTTACCTGCTCCCCCCAGCCACTAGACCTCCAGTGACCATGTCACCATTGTTGATTTTTGTGAATTCTGCAAAGTCTCTAAAGGTGACAGTGCTGTTTCAAGGACCAAACCAATTTTTGCAGTGTGTGTTCAACTACAATTTCCATCTCTCTTTTACTGCACGAACACATTATATACGTTTTTTTTTTTTTGTTTGTTTTTTAAAGGACAAAAAAGGCTTTAATTTGATATGTCATATACATTTATAAATTCTTATGTTAAGGCAGAAAAATGATTGACTATTTACGTAAAGGTATTTTGACACCCCTTTCTTACGCAAAATGCTACTAAGGAGCTTGTCAATGCTCTAGTAATTTCTCACATGGATTATTGTAACCCTCTCCTAATTGGTCTTCCCAAAAGCTGTATTGCCCCACTATAGTCTGTAATGAATGCTGCCGCCAGATTGATTTTCCTCTCCAGTTGAGACACACACACACCTGTCAGTCCTTACATTGGCTTCCTGTGTCCTATAGGAGTCAATTCAAAATACTAACCCATACCGATAAAGCATTGAACAATTCTAGCCCCTCATATCTCTTCACAGATCCGTAGGTATGCCCCCTTCTCTGTCTCTCCGCTCTGCCCATGACCTTCTCCTGTCCGCACCCGTGCAGCCAACTCATGCTTGCAGGACTTCTCGCGGGCAGCTCCCTTCCTATGAAACAGCCTGCCTACCATCAGACTCTCCCCTAGTATTCAATCGTTTAAGAAGTGCCTTAAAATCCATCTCTTTAGGAAAGCTTATGGCCTTCCCGAGTAACCTCTACTTCACAATACCTGCATCTTGCCCTCTCCTAATTGGCAGCACTTTACCCTCTCCTCCAACTCTGCTTCACTCCCACCTTATTTGATTGCTATTACCTGTCCTAATGTGTTTTATACCCCACCTCCAATCATAGGCGTGCGCACGGGGTGTGCCGGGTGTGCCTGGGCACACCCTAATCCCCGCGGCACGCCTATGGATTAAGTCCTGCAGGAACGGAGTTCCTGCACTTTTTATGAGCAGGAACACCGTTCCTGCAGGCACTCAGCACCCCCAAATGCCCCCCTTCCTCCCCCTGTCATGGGGGGGCAAGAGGTGATGGACCCTAAACCCCCCTCCTCCCCCAGTCGGGCGCCTGTCTTTATCTCAGCCGCGGCGAGGGAGCTGTGTGCTCTCTGCTCCCTCTCGCCGCGCGCCGTTTGCTGATGCCGGAGCCGGAATATGACGTCATATTCCGGCTCCCAGCTACAGCAGACAGCCCGCGCGGTGAAAGGGAGCAGAGAGCACACAGCTCCCTCGCCGCGGCTGAGATAAAGACAGGCGCCCGACCCACTGGACCCCAGGGACAAGTCCACGCCAGCACTCCAGGTAGGGAGGCTGGGTGGACATTTTTTATTAAAAAATAATAATTTGTGTGTATATGTGTCTGTGTATGTGTGTGTGTGTGTGTGTATGTGTGTGTCTGTGAATGTATGTATGAGTGTGTGTCAGTGTATGTGAATGTGTGTGTGTATATGTTTGTCTGTGAATGTATGAGTGTGTGTGTCTGAACATATACACATACATATATATACATACACACACATACGAGTGTATATTATGTTTTTGGGGGGGGGGGGGGAATCTTGGGAGAGTTCCCACACTTTATTCCCCAGGACTTTATTCTCCCCTGTCGCCTCACACAGAACCGGCGCTGAGTGCCGGCTCTGCTCTAAGCCTCCATGGGCCGGCGGGGAGATCAAAGATCTACCTCACCGGCCCACAGCAGCATGGAGGGAGGCAGGAGAGGACCCGGGGAACTCCAGACAGCAGCTCCGCCAGGTTCCTCTCGCGATATCCAAGCGTTGCCATGGCAACGCTCAGATCTCGCGAGAGTTAACTCTAGCCCCGCAGGCTAGAGTTAACTCTCCACTGGACCACCAGGGAAGGCACATGGCAGCAAGGATCCCCCCTCCCTACATAAGGTACGAAGGGAGGGGGGATATTTACTAATCTGCCCCCACCTCCACAATCCCTCCAAACATACAGAACACACACACAGCACCCACACACAAACAGCACCTACAGAAATACAGCACACACAGCACCCACACACATACAGTACACATACAGCACCCACACACAACACCCTCACACACAGCACACTAACAGCACCCTCACAAATACACGACACCCACACCCATCACACAAACAGCACCCTCACAAATACACATCACACAAACAGCACCCTCACAAATACACGACACCCACACCCATCACACAAACAGCACCCTCACAAATACACATCACACAAACAGCACCCTCACAAATACACATCACACAAACAGCACCCTCACAAATACACATCACACAAACAGCACCCTCACAAATACACATCACACAAACAGCACCCTCACAAATACACATCACACAAACAGCACCCTCACAAATACACGACACCCACACACATCACACAAACAGCACCCTCACCCACACAGCACACTAACAGTAGCCTAACAAACACCCTCACCCACATAGCACACTACCAGCACACACATCAGCACCCTTACACACAGCCACACAGCCACACAGCAGTGTGTGTGTGTGTGTGTATATATATATATATATATATATATATACACACACACACACACACACACACACACACACACATACATACATACATACATACACATGCGGCGTGTGTTTGTGCTTTAGGGTGCACACCCTAATGCAATAGGCTGCGCACGCCTATGCCTCCAATAGACTGTAAGCTTGTTTGAGCAGGGTTCTCTTAAACATTATAATATTGCAAAGCGCTATGGAATATGTTGACGCTATATAAATGGTAATAATAATAATAATCTCAATTTAAGTGTCAAACTCTGCTAAATATTGTAGTACAATTTTGTTTATTTCCTGATTTATTAACACACACGTGTAAAAAAAGTTTTGTTTTTTTTAGATAAGTATTTAAAAACCTGATGTGTGCGACTACTGTACAAAACTCTATATTGTGTTCAGCTACAGCGCCATACAAGACCTCACTATTTCAATTTTTACAGTTAGAATCTTTATATATGGATCTGATCATGTTATGGCATGGGTATTTTAGCAGTTTGGCTGATTAAATTAACCCCACAAAGTCCTACCATTTGTGAAAGTAGAAACTCCAGGGTATCAAATATGGTCTATATTGTGCATTCACATGATGCCATTTTATAATTATTATTTTTTTATTTATTTTTTTTTTTACATACTCTTTACAATTTAACTGGCTATTTCTGAAAAGATGTGCCACTTATCGACTCCTCAAATTATGCTCCACAAACATTTATGAACAATTCCATATTCCCAATGTATGCCTTTGGCACTAATTTGTGGAGTTACAGAGCCAGACTATTTCAGTTTCTACAAAAAGAATTTTCATAGATTAATTTGATGAACCTATTCCGCATTTTCGTGGTTTCACATTTCAAATCCCCTCATAAATGCATAAATTTTGTGAAAGCAGACCCCATGTGGTATGTCATATGGTATGTTGTGAGCATTATTTTAGAACTAATTTCTTCCAGGGTTTAAAGTATTTTATTTTGAAAATATTTTTATATACACATTGTAATTTAGCGGTTTATTTTGTAAACTTGATATGTTCTATTGTAATAATAAAAAAATTCAAATGGGTAAAATCGAAGCATTCGTAACCTGGATCAACTACTATACCAAGGCAATGTGTTGCCTTCTGAATCCTCAGCCTATAAATTCAAACTACCAAACTCTGAAATTTTCCCATACCTTAGAGTTCAATACTTTAAACAAAAATATCTATTCCAGGCAAATAAAAAGGATTAGGATATTGAATACGCTATTTGGGGGGCATTTTATCAACCCACATATTTAAATTACCCCATAAATGCATACCTTTTACAAAATTGGACACCATGGGGACTCTTACACAATATATTTTGAGCTTTGCAATGCAGTTTTGTGGTTTTCACTTTTAGTTTAACATTTTTACATATGGATTGCATTTTTATGCAAGGTTTTAAAATAACGTGTCCCATTGTAATAAAATGTTCTTAGTTATACCCAGCAACATCTCCCAAGTACAACTACACTGCACATGGATTTAACTCCTGCTGGTACCTTCTAGTGCATGACGATCTATGCAGTCACTAGACTTTAATGACGGCATACACCGCCATGTGGTCCTTAAGTGGTAAAGACATAACTTTCCAAACTAAATATATTTAATAGTAACTTAACTAAACTGGAATATGTTAAAGTTCAAACTTGCTTCTTTTTTTTTTTCTCTTGCAGGGCATACTGGTGTCAGTTACATGGTGAAACACACTTTAAAGCGCTACGGAATCTGTTGGCGCGATACAAATGGAAATAAATAATAATATAGTATAAAATCATATTTGACACAAAGTTTTTAACTTACCCATCACTGTTCAAAAGGCCTCTGCAATCCACTACAGAACCACCTATGCCAATTCTGTCCCGAGTCTGTAAACTGACTAATAAAGATTTAACAATTAGACCTAAAATAAAAACATGAAAAATTCTAGTATGAAAAAGAAAATGGAAAGAAGACCTACCTACTATTTGTCCCCGTACGGCATCGCCGTCTGTGGGATTTAATTTGCATAAGTCCAAACGCTGGTCTGAAAGTCAACAAAATAATGCACTGAATACACAGTTTTATACAAGTGATCATTTGAATTTTAGGTACCTTGAGGAATCAACAAACCCATTATAAGATAGTAAAATAATAGTGGGGAGGCTTTACAAGGATGACAAAGCAGTAGGGAGATGGGATGGGGGCGCACTCTCCCCATGATGATCTGGTGAGCAACAAGACCAGATTGTCTTGTTTATGTTTCTATTACACTGGACAAAATTATAACGCAACACTTTTTTTTTGCCCCCATTTTTCATTAACTGAACTCAAAGACCCAAGACTTTTTCTATGTACAGAAAAGGCCTATTTCTCCCAAATACTGTTCACAAGTCTGTCTAAATCTGTGTTAGTGAGCACTTCTTTGCCGAGATAATCCATCCACCTCACAGGTGTGGCATTTCAAGATGCTGATTAGACAGCATGATTATTGCAAAGTTGTGCCTTAGGCTGGCCACAATAAAAGGCCACTCTAATAATTATTTTTTATACTTCTTGGTGAGATTTGGGCAGATTGCGGTGTCTGCAGTTTGCATGAAAAACCTCAGGTAGATGGCCGCAGTGTATTGCGGAACCTGAGTGTGGGGCGAGTGGTTTCCTGTATAACATGACCTATCATCTTCTGAATATTTTGCCCGCAACGCACCTGACCAAGCATACTGGGATTCCCTAAAAGATTTGATAGGCTCACTGTCCCATGATAAGGTGTTGACGGGAGGCGATTTCAATGTGGGGCGGTGTCCAATGTTAGACGTTCCAAGCAGGGTGAAGGGGGGACAAGATAAATGAAAGCATAAGTACATTAGATGCATGGGGGGGGGGGGGGGGGGGGGGTACAGCACTGATACCACATGCTACATATTCCAGAATTGAATTGCTGGATAAACAATATAGGATTGGCAAAAGTTGACAAGAGAAACCATCCAACAGCATTACTTTGTCATTGCGTTCAGGTAGTTATATTAAACCAATCACATCAAGAGAGACACCACAAACAGGATTGTCACATCACCAGAAGACATAACCTGCATATTTACTCCAATGTATATAATATTTTTAGGGGAATAGAGAGAACATACTTACAGGAGATTAAGTTAGGTACCTGTAACTAAAAGATTTTGCAAAAACTAGTGAGGGTGCAACAAGCAGGGCATACTCCATTAACCTTTTTTGAGAAACCATGCTTAGATGAAACTACACAGTCAGGTTTAAAAACACTATACCAACATATAAGCTCCTGGTCCGATGAGTAGGGAAAGCGGAGATACATAGAATAATGAAATGCCGACCTGAGTTATGTACTGGAGGAAGGGGAGTGGGTGGGCATTTGGGAGACGTGTCAAGTCCTCTATATGTGTGTGCGTCTTCAAGAGCAAGCAAGTCTGTTAAGCTCTATGGAATGGGCAAAACTGCCACAGACTAATGTTGGCAGGAATGTAGAAAGGAGGGGGACAGAGGGACATGCCCCCAAGTGGAGAAAATAGGGGGAGACAAAAAGGAGGATATCAGATATACTACACAGGCAGTTTGAATTGAATCAATGGCACTTCCTATTTGCTTGGCAGATGGACAGCACCTGTGCCAAGGAGCATAAGCTATTCAAAATGACAATTTTAGCAAAAATGAACAGCTACTGCTCAATCTTGGTTACAACACGAGGTCCCGATTCTAGCACTAGTCATCTCAAAAATAAAAGAAACCCCACTCATGGACAAACGGATGGCGTAGGTCAGGAATACACTACCCAAATTCCAAAAGGTCTGGGAACAATATTGTGAACGATAAGGCAAAAGGGGGAAGATACAATAGGCCCTTAGCACAACCCCCCTTGGTGCTTTTCTTTTTTTTTTTATATATAATTTAATTCTATATTTTTTCAGATTGCAAGCTAGTCTAATGAAGTAACATGGGGATACAATGTAAATAGTTAAGCTTACAGCCTGTGTCCTTCAGCCTGCTGATGGCATTTGAAAGGAGTCGAACACATCCCAGGAAGCCAGCTCCTTGTCTCTTGTGTATTTTCTTGTGATTCCAGACACCAATTGTGATAGAATCCATTTTCCCAATGTAGCTAAATAGTAAACGGAAGAATTTATTAAAATGCACCTTTAAGCACTCTGATATTTTTATTAATATATATCAAGAAAAAAATTCATGACTGATAAGGTTCATATTTGTTACTTACAAACGCATCAACAGCGCCAGATCCTCGTTACAGGACCTTAATAAAGTTTTCCATCAAATGGATAATATTTGGACATAAAGGACGATTTCAATCCGTTTGAGGAACGGCATTCAAGTCCTGTAATCAGGACCCAACACTGGTGATGTATTGTAGGTCTAGTGGGAGGAAAAACCCATCGGCACTTTCATACGGCGAGACTATTTGTTTTGTGTTTTTAATAATTTATAACACTCTGCCACTACACTAATCAGTTTTAAAATATTTGTTACTTACTGTAACATTTTATTCTTCAATTTCAATAAGTGAAGACAAAGGATGCACTTGTAACCTATTTACATGGAAAACAAACTTTTTTTTAGAAAAATTTAACCCCTTAAGGACCAAACTTCTGGAATAAAAGGGAATCATGACATGCCACACACGTCATGTGTCCTTAAGGGGTTAAAAGGGACACTGCATACACCAGTAACAGCTTCAATTCACTAAAGTGAGAGTTGGTGTCGCCTGGTGTAATTCTTCCACTCAGTGTTAAGCCCTTTTTAATGGTTTAATGCTAAATAAAGTCCCCAGTAGCACATCCTCTCTGTGTTTTTCAGGCTAAGAAAGCATTAGCCAGAGCAGCAATGGGCGGCTGTGAATGGCCAAGTGTCAGTTAACCGCTTTCAGCATCACGTCATGTATATAATGCTCAATAGCGAGTAATGGATTAATTGATAGGTGCAGATATAAAAGGGCTTATTGCATTGAATAACAAAGTTGCTCAATATTGAACATTATATACCCCTTCAGCGCCGAGGGGGGGGGGGACTCCAAGAGCATATAGTGCCAGGAAAACGGGTTTGTTTTCCTGGCACTATAGGATCCCTTTTTAAGGACTTGACACTCCTACAGTGATTTTATCCATTTTTAAGTTGATTATATTATAAACTGTACTGCTAAAAGTGTGGCTAAAATTATAGTTTTCTCAAATCTATTATGCAATGGTTGTCTATAGTATTCAGAGTCAAGACAGTTTTCCCATTAGAAAAACGGTGGACAAACAAAGATCCCTTTTAGGTGTCTGTAAGACACTGACAGAGGTTTTTGGTCCAAATACATGACCCATCAGGTTCATAGTTTGCTTTTCTCTAGACAAAAGATGTATTGCAGTTCATTCATACAGGTATGTATTTATGCCGAATAATAAAAAAAAAAAAAAAAAATGTATATATATTTTCATATCCTGGGTTTATATATTGTGGTTTTTTTTGTATCAGTTGTAATCCAGAGTAAATAACACTGGCAATAAACTCTTTCCAGCTGAAGGACTCTACTTCTAAGACTCTTTTTTTGAGTAAGAATTAACATGGTTATACAAGAAAGATTGGAAATGGTGTCCACAGACTCATAGCACCATGACCATTGCAATGAGCTATAGATGGTATGATGCATAGATTTCCCCCCTCTCTTTTTCCACATTGGCCTCGAACTGAGAGAAATACATACACCTGACAAAGCAGACTTCAGAGTTAAACCACTGGGAAAATGGTTTATGTTCTGAAGATAAAAAAGAACCCATACCCGCCCCATTACTTCAGAGAGCTGAAGTTGTTATGCAGGTGGGAGTGCTCTTTTAACAGAACTATACAATGTATGAGAGGCCACATAATGAGAGTGTAAGACAGGATTTTGTAAACATATATAAAACATTGAACATGGACTTTAGATTACCAAGTAACATTGCTGTTTAGAATATAGTTCTGAAAAAAGAAAAAAAAAAAGCGTTCTTATTTGAGTGGAAACTTACAGATCATAGTGCTGGTTCCATTTTGGGTCCAAAGTACTTTTCACAGTGTCTGTTGAGTGGCACTGACCAGATCCATCAACCACAATTTTTGCAAATGGATCAGGTAATCCTAAGGGATAAACATTTCCTAAATGATTGTCAGGAATATTTATTTAAAAAAAACACACACAAAGCAAAACCTAGTCAGACAATTTACAGAAGTCACACTTAAAATTAAAAGGGACACTATATGCACCCAGACCACTTTATCTCATTGAAGTTGTCTGGGGGTGGTGACATTGTCCCCTTAACCCTGCAATGTAAAACATTGCAGTTTTAGAGAAACTGCAATGTTTATATTGCAAGGTCAAGACTGCCTCAAATGGGACTTCAGCGTTGGAATTAAGAAAGTGATAAAAAGTTTTAACCCCTTCAGGATGTGGGACTCTTAAGTGTTAGGACTACAGTTTTGTATTCCTTATACTATAGCGTTTTTTTTTTTGTTTTGTTTTTTAACAAGCTCATAGATCCTTCATAACCCAACAATGCCAGACAAGACACGAATGGGAATATCACATTAAATTGTGACGCACTTTTCGGTTGCCTGCAATCTCCAGCACTGGAACTTTTTTTTTTTTTTTTAATAAAATACATAAATCATGTTGTGCATATTGTTAAAGAGTCAATTACATGCAAGAATATGTCCATTTGTCCTTGGTTTTCACAAAAGAACAGATAGAATACAAATACAGATTTATACAAGCTCAAATTTTTATGGAAAATAAATGCACCCCAACGTGGGTGAAAATACTTACTAAAGAAATCCTTCTTTGCAAGGTTCTTGGCACATAATACTGCATAAAGAAAAGAAAGTCGTAAGAAGTTGAATTTGTGAGAAAAAAAAAAAAAACACACCCCCCCAAGATTTGTACACCAATAGCATAATGAAGCCACTCTGTATGAAATGGCAAAATTTGTTTTCTAGAGCCCAAACCTCCATGAGTACAGGGTAGATTAAGGAGAAGAAAAAAAAAAAAAAACATTCTCTCAAGAATTAGTCTAGAGCAAGCATGTCAAACATGCCCACAATGAGTTACTTTGTGGCCCATGGCTGTACAACTGGGAAATTTCCTGGCAGGCAGTCAATTGCGTACTCCCGCAACAGGCCGGTGGCAGCAAGAGCGAAAACATTCTTCCATGCCGGATATGCGCATACGGCGTATGGAGTCATATCCGGCTGCTGCACAGCGGCGCTACAATGCAGAGTGGCTGGCTACGTGCAGAGCAGCAATCCCAAACACGTCTCTATGAAACAACTATACGGCGACAAAATACGCCTCCCAAAAGACAGCACCCGAATTACAGATACTACTGGGAAATAGCCTGGGAGACCGGGGCAAAGTTCACGAAAGAACTTAAACACCAGTACTAAACTAACCTAAATTAATATATATACACACACACACACACACACACACACACAGAAGTCAGACAGCCGAACCCACTCAAACTTAACAGTACTGTGTGTAGGATATAGTTTTCTACCAAGAGGCATGGCACTATCACAGTACAATAGACATCTCCGGACTCAACAAAAGTTTAGGAATTTGTGTTGTCTATAAAATATAGCCCACCACTGTACCCCCCCAATTCCGGTTTTATTTACCTTTAGCACAAAAACTGGACTCAGACTGTGTATGTCTATAAGTATGAGAAACTAAATAACTGTGCAATCAAACTTCTGTATGATATGCAATAACGTTTGTACAATACTTGTATCAACCTATCTGTATCATAAGGTCTTGTTTCTTTTTTCTGTAACATATTGACTGAGCCAAAATAAAAATTGTGATTTACAAATTGGAGGAAGGGAGGGCAGTGTAAAATTGGAGGAAGGGAGGAGGGCAGTGATAAGAGTTCGACCTAGACCAACACAAACGTAAGCCTTGTTTATTTGGCCATGTTAGCCTTTGAGTTTGAAATGATTGGTCTTAAACTAGCAGGCTTCCCCAAACTCCGGCCCTCCAGATGTTGCTGAACTACAACTCCCATGATTCTATGAATGAAATAGGTTGAGAATCATGGGAGTTGCAGTTCAGCAAGATCTGGAGGCCCGGCGTTTGGGGAAGCCTAGTCTAGAGTATCAACTCTATGTATGACTTTAGTTTGAAAGATCACAGTCTCTCTTCTGGCTCCACCAAAGTAAACAGATCACATGAGGTTGATGGATGGGGAACAGGTATGAGAGACTAATTGCAGACTTAAATTACTGCATGGCTAGAGATGAGATTAACTGCGTTATAGAATGGTATAACACATAGGTGGATGAGTGCTTCTACTTACTCTGTATCCCATCTTGTCAGTTCTCATCAACTTAAAGGGACACACTAGTCACCAGAATCACTACAGATTAAAGGTTTCAATGCTGTCTAGTAACACCACTAGTGTTAGTCACTCATTGATTTCATGAAGCCGATTGACTCCGTGTGCAGTTTTGCCATCAATGCGCAACAGCTTCCCAATGCTTTCCCACTGGAAAGCATTGGAGGGGCTGAGATTGACAATCTTGACAATCTCAGCACTGGGGGCCAGGGCCAGCCGCTACATGACCATCACAGCGATGGAGAAAAGGCAATAATAGCTCTTTTAGCTCCTTACTGAGGGGCGCTGGGATCCTAAACTGGTGCAGATTTGCATTCCCACCATTATAGTGTTCCTTTAAAATAGTACCCCCAACTGGAGATAGCCAGACATTACAACACAAGCAATGGGGAGCCAATACTGAAATAACCAAAACATTAATGCTTATGTTTTAAGACAAAAATCCTTTGTTAGATGGTATCTGAGATCTATTGAAGAAAAACTGGCATAGATTAGGTCTTTGAAATGTAGAGTTTAGGAGCACTGGTATCCAAGCTTGTGTCTGTTAGCCACCCATCTTAAAAGAAGTCTTCAGTTTTACAAAGTCGGTGCTTGAATCTGACATCTATCATAATCTGTGCTTTTGCAGGAAAGGCAGAGTCTAATAGTAACAGCCAAGTTTCAATGACGGCAGCAGTGAGAATTGTTTTAAAATAGCTCCAGCTGTATGCTAATGGACAGCAGCTACATTTCATCAATATGGGGTGTTGAAGGAGATGCCAAGGTGAAAATAAGCGATGGTGAAGGGGGTATAGATTTGGTATGTCAATACAAGTAGAAGATCTGCTTAAAAACCAAAGAAAATAGTTAATGTGCACAGATATGTACTGTATTCGTTGCTGCTGCCCAGGAGTATTGGGATTTTGAGCAAAGGGCTTAAATTTATTTTATATTTGGATTTGCTTTTGTGTTACACAGCCATGTTACAATGCTGCCGCCCAGCCCATGTGTTACCTATTAAAGGTCAATTAGTGTGTAGGGGTTTAGAAAAAAAAACCCGGTCTCATATTTTCATCTAAAGCTGGAGGAGGCAAGGTGAATGGTTAGTGTAGGACTCGCCTAAGAGGTTTGCCTTGATGTGGCAGGTGAGCTTCCACTTAAATGGCAATATGAGAGCTAACAAAAAGGAATTTAAATGCACATAGGATTTGGGATAGTGTGCAAGTTACTCTATTTGTTTTTTATTGGATCTGAAGTGTAGTCGTTACTGCCATCCAGGAGTAGTGGGAGTTTGAGCACAGGACTTGATTTTGTACTAAAGAACTGCTAGAATGGAGGCAGAAGTGGGGCTCCTGAAACCCCGGGTCTGATTTTAGAACCATTTAATTGCTAGACCAGAGTCTCCTCAAAATCTGCAATTACAAATCCACAGAAATGATACCTCCAGTTGCAGGTCCTTCAACTAATCCCCCAAGTTATGCAGTTACAAATAATGCAATGATTTAACGAATAAGAGACTAGAACTTTAAATTAGACAATTGGTCACGTGGAATAATGTTCGATATTATGTTTACTAATCGCCCTACATTTAACAGTGTACTTGTGATGTGGGGGGAGAGAATGTAATTAAAAAAGCAGAAATCATTACTTCTTTACCCTGCATCTGGGCACTTCCATCTAAGCTCCCTGTCAATCATTCTTGCATCTGGCAGTGAGCATAAAGAAAATGAAATATGAAACAAGGTTTCATTTACTTCTCTTCATTTGCAATGTTTGGCCTGGCTTTGCCATATATGAACTTGATTGTGATGTAATTTGTGAAAAATATATAAAGGACCACTCCACACCCATAAAGCACTTTATCCTGCTGAAGTGCTTTATTAGTGAGGAGCATCCCTTAATAGACAGTTTATAAGAGCAAAATTATATCAGAAATCACTTTTTTATATAAGTAATAAAAACATCTCTTGGCTGTCAATAAGCCAGGGGGTTTCTTCACATTTCCATTAGCCCTCTGCACTCACGTAAGTGGCAGGCACGTTCTACTTAAGCATGCTTGCCCCCACAGCATCCTGTATGCTGGTCACACACAGGCGCCAACGCACACAGCAGATGTGCATGCACGGATCGAGCCCTTCAGAGGCTGGTTTTCTCAGATATGGGCAGTGGAGTGTTCCTTTAATAGAAATTTGAAACTTTTCCTGCAGGAAAACACCGGCTGAACACTGTTCCAGAAGAACATGGTATGTTTTCAAACAATACAATAGGTTTACTTGTAAACATGTAATAGGACCAGGGCACTCCTCCTAGCACCATTACCCCTACCTATAGTGTTCTGTAATGGCTATGGTTCTTTGAGTGTTCCGTTAAAATAAATGCAGCTTAGTAAGACATGTGACTGATGGAAGTGAAAGCTTCTTTGGGCAGTCATTTCCTGTTGCCTTTCAAGAGCCGACAATTGAATTCTGGCTCTTTGCCTCTATACACATTCTGAGTAGTAGAATCTGCAATCACAGCAATAGTTTTAATTCTCCTTTGAATTTCACAACATGTCAAATAAAATGTCTGAATTGCGTTTAACCGTTTACCATTCGTTCAGCAGTTTGAAAAAAAGTCGCAGATATAAGCCTGTTCTCCTGCACTCAAATTTGTCAGAAGGGGAATTTGAATGATAACCTACTAACCAGGTTAAAATGTATGTGCCACGACAAATTGTAAAATAAATCTGAGGTGGCAGGGTGTACCAAGTGTATATTATGAGGAAATGTAGCAGTATATGTGTGTATGAAGAGCACTCTCAGCCAATGATTGTGGTGCTGCATGGTCCTGCTTTGTTCTAACCGGACTTCTGGGTTCTCTGCTGGAGAAGATAGACGTGGAGCCAAGGATCAGCAGGAGCCAAGTAAATTGTGTTCTGTTCTAGTACAGTTTGACATCTTATCATGGAAGGCACCAGAGCACTTATGGCATCATAATTACAGTGGGCTTTAGTGGAACTTGTGTTTGCAGCGTTCGTTTGAATTTTCCAAGTCATCCAAGGAATGGAACGCTCACATTCAGTTTTTAATTTACTACCATTCACGGATTAGGGAATAAACTGCTATAAAAAGGTTATTCACTAAAACATTAAATGGTCAGGAATTTAAAGAATATTTAACATTTTATGAAAAAGATTAAATTGAAAACATACATGGCTTAATCACTAGAGTAAGAATGATGGTCTAAGGCCAAATTTGCTGTACTGGAAGCATGCCTGTCTTGGATAATTTTTCACTGAAAATAGGGACTACTTGGGGTCTTGCGGGATCCTCCATATATCAATGTTGTACTCACACATTCCCCAGAGTACATCACTCACATCAGATCCTGGCAGATGAAGTGCCAGTAGCTGAAGCCTCGAGGGAGAAAGTTCAGGTAACTAAAAACTACTTTATCCTGCTCCCCACCCCCATGGCTACCAGAATGCAAGCGAAGCAGTCGCCATTCGAAGTCTTTGCAAATATGCAAAAACCTTAGAAAGTGACAGAGGTGCTTTAAGTTTAAAATTCCCATGCAAGAATAAATGAATAAAAAAAAAATAAAAACACACACAACATTAGAAACTAGGTGTTTTAACAGTTGTTCACATCATGTTATTTTTTTTTTTTTGTCTGCCAAGTCCCAAACTGCATCCAGCCACTACTCTATTTCCCCCCATTTCTTTCAGTGTTTACGCTTCCATGATATTTTAAATAACAAGTGTGGTCATTCACTGTGGTCACCTTCCCTCAATTCTACATCTGACATTTTAGATGAAATGGGATAGTATAACATCAATACTAAGCACTGGCATAAGAACCAAAGAAAATCTGGGAGGAGGGTTAGCCTATTATAGTCGACCCAGCCCCACTTTGGGAGCATACAGTTTATACTTATACTGAAGAGTCTTTTAATAGAATTAGATAACCAACTCTTATCACATGTTTTGTTTTCTCACCTTTCCTAAAAAGTGAAACATATGATTTAAAAAAGCACTTCAAAACCCAAATACACAAATCAATAAAAATAAAAATCACTGTTTAGAACATATATGTTGATAAAAACATGCACACATTTAATTATGCATTTTTCCCCATTTGGGGTACATCTAAACACAGCTTGCAAAAGCTACAGATCTCGTCTAATGACCTTCTACCCAGCCCAGACTATGTGGCTGTCCAATCACAGGCTACCAATGCAGCTTAATGAGAAGTCTTTGCAAGGCAGGTGCTCTGGGAAATTGCCTGCCTCTTGATTTTAGCTCAACTGAGCTAATCAACCAGAAACAGGACATGTCTTATTGACAGCAAGGAGGGTGTAAGAAGATATATAAAAGTGTACATTTTCATCATAGAGGAGCATTAGGTAGCTTGTGCACAGTCAAACTTCCTCATAGGAAAGCACTAAATTAATCCTGTCCTATGGTGGCTTCCACATCATGTGACCAAATTTGACTGTCAGTGTAGCAGAAGTGCCTCTTCTGGTGGACTTTAAGGAACAATATAGTGTTAGGAATGCAAACATGTCAGTGTATTCCTAACACTGCAGAGTTAAACCAGTTGAGGTCTGAACTCTCTATTGGGAGCGTTCAGAGTCTCCAGTGCAGCACTTAACTAGGAAGCAGCTCTAGTAGCAGTCTGAGTGACTGCCACTAGAGTTGATACTAGGCAGCAATGTAAACACTGCTTTCTCTCTAGTGTCCCTTTATCCCGGAAATGTAAACATTGCAGTTTCTAAAAAGCTGCATTATTATTTTTTTTTTTTTTATATTGCCAAGATTAAAAGTACAGTGAATGCACCCAGACCAACTCATTGAGATTAAGTGGTTTGGGTGACAAGATTGTCCCTTTAAAGGAACACTATAGCATTAAGAATACAGACCTATACTCCCAATGTGTAGCCAATAGTGTTCTATTAGCTGGTTTGTTACTTGCCTTTACTCAAGCCCCAAGACCCCCTCAACACTGCCAAACACTTTGCCTCCTGCAACTTCATCCAGCTTCAGAGTTGATGTCCAAACCTCCTCATCGAGGAGCAGTGGAAATTGCAAGAACATGTGCAGCGATTGCCGCACACGCATTCAAATGCTTCATATAGCAAAGTATTGAATTCAGTGCTTTCCTATGAGCTTCCATGTAACGCAAGTTCTACATCAGTGCTGCAGAAGTAATTCTAGTGGCTGGCAAGACGACAGGAAAAACATTGAGGCTAAAAATGAAAGGACCTCTTCATTGATATGAAGATGTCTGGGTGGCTTTAGTGCAGGGCTCCACAAATTGCAGGTGCCAGGTCGCTATGGCGAATAGGAATTTTGTACTGGTGCCTGAGTGTTTGTCAGCCCGGGGGAGTGTGGAGGAACAGAAATCTCCCTGCACTTCTAGCTCTGCTCCCTCGTGTGCACTGTTGTGATGCAGGGAGCCGGAATACGACATCACTCTGGCCCCTGTATCACTAAACAGCAGTCAAGAGAGCAAAGCAAGACAAGCTGGAAGATTACATATGCCCCACTAACTAGACCCAATGAAAAGTATCCATTCCGGCACTCCCAAAAGGTAGGGAGGTTGGGTGGACATAACGGGGGAAAAAAATTGTTTGTGAGAAAATGTGTGTATGAGTATGGATGTCTGTGTTTAGGATACTGGCCCCACTCAAATTGCATTGGAAAGGTGTTACTACTTACCCTTTCCCTCATGCCGGTCTTGCTGTGGCTGGCACCACCTCCAGGGCTCAGATAATCAATCTGGAGTATCTCAGCAAAGCCAATACATTCCCATAGGAAAACACGACAAAACACTGCGCCAATCTGAATGCCCACCAAAAGATTCATTGAATCAATGCATCTCTATGGGGGAACAGTCAGCGTCTCCATTCAGTGTGGAGATGCTAAATATAGGTACTGCAGACTGTGCAGCACTGGAATAGGAATCACCTCTAGTGGCCATCTGAGTGACAGTCACTAGAGCTCTTACTAGGAAGCAATGTAAATGCTCCCTTTGCTCTGAAAATGCAGTGTTTACATTGAAAAGCGTTCAGGGACAGGATATAGACACCAGGGCCACTAGAATAAGCTGAAGTGATTCTAGTGACTTTAATGTTCCTTTAAGAAATGTATTTGTGTTGCTGAAAATAAAACATTATTAGTTTTTTTGTTTGCTTTTTAAACCTGCCTCCTAACTTTTTAGCAGGCTCACAGATTCCAAGCAAAATTTATCAAGCCCTGCTTTAGTGGTCTTTCGTATAAAGAAATGTGCATGTTTCCTTATCCTACCAGGTGCTCATGAATAATGCCATGAGCTGCTGATGTGCAGCCCTCATTAATAATATTTATAAAAGATATTCAGAGACTCTTGAAGTAGGCGCATGTAATACACTGGGCACTCCTCTGCCACTCACAGTATACACCAACCATACACCTGGGTGCAGGGCCTGGCTTTTAAGGTGCAACCCAGGACAGGACGCCATGTACAGGGAGTGGGAGAGCAAACTACAAAATAAAGTGAAACAAACAGAAAGTAAAACACAGCACAACACAACACAGCCATATTCTATTCAGGGAAAGGTTACTGCACTGACATGGTCTCCAGCCTCCCCCGGCCGCAGTGTGTGCCCCCTAGCAGATTATTAATAATAATGGTGATTGATGATGATAATAAGCAGCTAGCGCCGAGGAGAAGGCTATGCAATCAGTCAGCACTTCCGCCTGGAGCCCATTATGAGAGCAGGGAGTGATGGCATCCCAAGTACCGGACTCCAACTCCCCCCCATTACCTGTCAGCCGAACTTTGATGCTGGACCCGCCTCTCCGTGTCTCGTTCATAGACATCCCGCCCCACTTCGGGAGCCTTCATGCGCCCCGTAAGGCGAGCTGAGCCCGACTACCCGGAGTCCTTCATAAACATCGCGAGAGCGAGCTAGAGGGCGCAGGCTGCTGACGTCACGACGTGCGCCACTCTGAGAGGAGTCTCCCATTAACCCCATGAGCCCTGTGCTGGGGGAAAGCGCGTGTGCGCGTGAGTGTGTGAGCGCGCGCTAGATGGCAGCAGAAACATAACTGAGTTATTAGCTGGGAGTTCATAGTAATCATTAACCTCTGCTTAAGGCAAGTGGGCATGTGTTAGATTATTGCTGAATTATGGATTATTTTGGTAATTTAAAATGTAAAAGGAAAGTGTAATAAAAATAATCACTAAAGTGAGAATTCAAAGTTAATTTAATATGTAAGGCCAGAGTAGCCTGGAAGCACTGTTTTACTTTTTGGCCTTAACCGCTTAAAGGACCACTATAGTGCCCTGAGGGTGCCCCCACCCTCAGGGTCCCCCTCCCGCCGGGCTCTGGAGAGAGGAAGGGGTTAAAATCTTAGCTTTCCTCCTCCTTCCTAGCGACGTCATCGGCTGAATGCGCATGCGCGGCAGGTGCCGTGCGCGCATTCAGCCAGTTCATAGGAAAGCATTTACAATGCTTTCCTATGGACGCTGGCGTCTTCTCACTGTGATTTTCACAATGTCAATGAGACAGCCTCTAGAGGCTGGATTAACCCTCAGTGTAAACATAGCAGTTTCTCTGAAACTATAGTGGTCCTTTAAGGACACGTGACGGAAATATTCCGTCATGATTCCCTTTTATTCCAGAAGTTGTGACCTTAAAGGGTCAGTTTAGGCACCATAACAACTTAATCTAAGTGTCAGAAGGCCTCTTTGTGCACACTTACCTCAGGATGTTAAACAGTTCTCGAACGTTTTAGCCCCAATGTGAGCTTCTAGTGCCGATCTCAACTCCCCCAGGCAGCATCCGCAGGGAGCGCGGAGAGCAGCCAGCTGACACGCTCAGCCAATTAGTGACTCCACGTTCATAAAAGTGGCTTGAATAGAAACTTAGATAAGGTTGATATGGTGTCTGAAGTGCCCCTTTATATTTGAAATTTACTTTGAATGGTTACTTTAATGATGCTATAAATATTAGAGCTCAGTTTACTGGTTATGGTGCAAAGAGTCTATGGGTGATGAACTGCTCTCATTTTTTGTTAAACCAATTTGATGCAGTATGAAATAAAAATAAAGCTTTTACCAACAATAAAATAGTAGCCATTTCACGATGGTCAAGCACTCTGTCACTGCCATTTACACCATGATATTAGCTGATATACTGTGTATATCGACATTTTGCCAATTGAGACAAAAAAATGATTATTGCTGGGCAGGGCCAGTGCTTCCAATAAGCGACTTAGGCAGTTGCCTAGGGTGCCCCTTAGGAAGGAGTGCCGGTTCCTTAAATGCTGCGGCTCTATAGAGAGCCCCAGGCGGGTGCAGCACTGCCTGGGCCAGTGCGTACATGAGGGCGCGCCGGCCCGGGGGCGCAAGAAAAGAGGTATCGGAAAAGAAAAGAGGGATCCCCCCCAACGAGGGGGGGGAGAGGAGAGACCACTAGGGAAGGAGGGGTGGAGATGAGAGACCACTTATTGAAAGGGGGGGAAGGAGGAGAGAGACCACTAATGGAAAGGGGGGGGGAGAGGAGAGACGACTAATGGAAAGGGGGGGAGTAGAGACCACTGTGTGGGGGGGCAGAGGAGAGCAAAGACCACGGAGGGGGAGGGGGAAGAGGAAAGATCACTAATGGAAAGGGAGAGAGAAGAGGAGAGTACACTAAGGGAGGCGGGGGAGGAGAGTATAGACCACTAAGGGAGGGAGAGGAGATACTACTAAGGGGCAGGGGAGAGCTCTATGGGATGCAAGGGAGTGCTCTAAAGGACAGGGGGCAGGGGAGAGCTCTAAGGAGGGGGGCATAGGAGAGAGCAAAAAGGGATGGAGGGGAGCACCAAGGAACAGGGGGGTCAGAGAGAGCACTAGGAGACAGGAGGGGAGAGCTTTAAGGGATAGGAGGGGAGAGCACTACGGGAAAGGGGGCGGGAAATCACTAAGGGACAGGGTAGATCACTAGGTGACAGGGGGGCAGAGGAGAGCGTTAATGGACAGGAGGGGAGAGAGGCTGAGGAAGGGGGGAAAGAGAAGCACAAAGGGGCTGGTAGGACTATCCTACCCCACCAACTCTCTCTTTCACACACAATGCTTCCCTGTACATTCACATAAACACACAATGCATGCCTACACACACAGAAACACACCATGCTTCCCTTACACACAGAGAAACATACAATGCATCCATTACACACACACACACACACACACAATGCAACCCTTACACACAAAGACAATGCATCCCTTGCACACATACACAGAAACACACAATGCATCCCTTACACAAGAAACACAATACATCTCTTAAACACACTCAATGCACCCCTTACAGACACTAGGGTAGATCACTAGGAGAAAGGGGGGGCAGAGGAGAGCGTTAAGGGACAGGAGGGGAGAGAGGCTGAGGAAAGGGGGAAAAAGAAGCACAAAGGGGCTGGTAGGACTATCCTACCCCACAAACTCTCTCTTTCACACTACACACACAATACTTCCCTATACATTCACATAAACACACAATGTATCCCTACACACACAGAAACACACCATGCTTCCCTTACACACAGAGAAACATACAATGCACCCATTACACACACACACAATGCAACCCTTACACACAAAGACAATGCATCCCTTGCACACATACACAGAAACACACCTTGCATCCCTTACACATACAAACACAGATTCACATAATGCATCTCTTAAACACAGCCAGAAACACACAAAACATCCCTTACACACAAATACACACTGCTTTCTATCCCTTACACAAAAACACACTGCATCACCTACACAAACTGGTATCCCTATACACTACATTCCATAAGCATACACTTTGGATCCTCTGCATTAACACGTAACACTTCCCCTACACACTCCACTCCCTGTGAGCGAACTCATGGAACGTTCCCCCAGTATTTTGACTTTTGTGACCACAGTTACAAACAGCTGCCAGACAGCCTGTTCTACACCTGACCAGTGGAGCCAGACTGCAGCCAGAGCCCATGATCATCCTCATCTAGTTGTAAGTAGGCAATCTAGTATATTATTAGTGACACTAATCTCTAATTTACCTCACATTAAAGGGACACTATAGTCCCCAGAACCACTGCAGCTTAATGTAGTGGCTCTGGTGTCTATAGCCTGTCTCTGCAGGCTTTTTAATGTAAACACACACTGTGCATAGGGCAGAAAAAATACTTGCACCGGCTCTGTTGCTGGGCTCCTCCTTTGTGAGACTTTCCAGCAATATCCCCCACTGTAGGCAGCCCGAGGTATCTAATCGCTAATCTAATACCAAATGCGTTGGATGCCCAGAACCATAGGGTAGCATTTAGATTATGCTGATTGAGACATTTATTGATTTATTGTTGAAAGTATTAAGCATAATGTAGCCTTCTCTAGAGCTGCATCTGGCGTCTAATCTCTTATTTACTGCTCTGTTAATTGCTTCCTGTGCTTGATTGAAGTTCAATTAACAGAGTAGGAGAAAATTACTTCTAATGTTAACACACTGTGCTTGGAATGTTCTCTTAATAAATACTCAAGTAATTTCAAATAAAAAAATAACATAGAAAAGGAACTTCTGTGTACACACTCCAATTAAATGTTCTGTGCATGCCTATGAAAATAGATAGCTCAGCATATTGATATTGTGGTTTTTATTCAATATGTTGACATGTGGTTTATATCTAAAGGTACATTACCCTATTTTTGGAAGCTGTTACCATTTTATTATTACAGTTGTATGTTACTGCGTTTTCTTGACAATAACATTTTACATGTGCACCTTTATGTGGCTTATGTTACATAGTTACATAGCTGAAAAGAGACTTGCCAAGTTCAGCCTTCCTCACATATGTTTTTGCTGTTGATCAAAAAGAAGGCAAAAAAACCCAGTCTGAAGCGCTTCCAATTTTGCAACAAACTAATAAAAAATACTTCTTGGGGCGGAGCCTAACTGCCGAGCCGGGAGGACGCAACTCGCCAGAGCTCTGGCAAAAGAGTGCCCAAATTGAGGTATATGCCGCTCGAACCGAGCCCATCCACAGCCAGGCCACTCACCAGAGGCTGGAGGGACACCCGGTGAACATTTTACACCGCAACGAAAGTGTCATCTCTGACATCGGCGGCAACACAAACCGCGGCCTACCACGTGTGTGCAGACGGGAGGCGGCCGGCCCCGCTGCTCAGGTACCTGAAGGCTTAAAGGCCGGTGTAGACCCCACCAGAGACACCCCCCCCCCCCCACGCCGGCAAGGGTAATTGCTGGCACCCTTAACAACTCACAGCAACTATGGGGCGCAAACACAAGAGACTGATGTAGATAGAAAGGCAAGCGCTACAGGACATAAGGCTATCCTTTGAGAGGGCTCCCCTGCCAGAACCCGCAAGGGTGGCAATGGCACCCGACCATTATAGTGAGCAAGGGGCCTCAGATGGAATGGAATCAAGTAACTCTCCTCACCCAGCTGGTGTATACCTGCAAGCTGACTCAGACGAAGATTCATCCCCATCCACAAAGGGAGACATTAAAAAGTTATTAGTGGGGGGTGTGGCCTGACCAGGGATTGAGCTGGACGTGGCTGTGTAGAGCTCCGGCCCCAACACACAATTTACAGCTTACTTTAGCAGTATTTTAGACACAGATCGATATTCCTTGCCAAGCATGGATAAAAGGAACCTTAAAAAACAGCCCAGGAAGGGAACTGAGGGGGGTACGTTGGTCCTGGACCTGATGACGGCCCATAAAACCGGGTCTCCGGATCCCCAAGATGGCGCCGGACGGAGCCCCTCACACCGACCATCCTCACCACACGAGGCACTGGGTGAAAAAAGAAACAAGGGCGAAACATCGCAAATCTTGGAGCGCCTCGCAGGCGAAATCGTAAACTCCACAGCGGTCCTCCGAAGCGAGATCGCAGCCTTGGGTACACGCACCGCCCAACTCGAGGAGCGGATGGAGGCCACAGCCAAGGCCCACAATGCGGCGGTGACCCACCTTAATGGCTTGGCGGCCCGGATGACTGACGCAGAGCTGGCTATCGAAGATATGTCCAATAGATCAAGGAGAAACAATCTCCGTGTTCGTGGCCTACCGGAGGGTGAAAAGGAGGGCATGCTGCCGGCTATCCTTATGGCGTTATTTAGACCCCTTTTGCCGGATCTCTCCGAAGATAGATGGCACATGGAAAGGGCCCATCGTGCCCTCCGAAAGAGAAGAGCTGAAATCAACTCCCCTCGGGATGTCATTGTCCGCTTTCTGTTCTTCCAGACGAAGGAAGCACTAATGCGCAAAACCAGAGAGGCCAAGTTAATGCATGACGGCAAGGAACTCCAGGTATACCAAGATTTAGCCCCCAGCACGCTGCAGAGGAGGCGAGAGTGGAGGCCCGTTACGGAAGCCCTGCGAGGAGCGAACATACAGTATGCCTGGGGGTTCCCATTTCGCCTGATGGCTTTTAGAGGGGGGAAGACTCTTACCCAGACCCCTAACGGAGACCCGAGAGGCTTCTTGGATGCCCTGGGAGTAGCTGCTCGTGGGGACCTGCCAGATATGAGGCCTACGCAACAGGTGCTGGACTCTCTTCCGATCGAATGGCAGGAGGTGGGAGCTCGTCGGCGATGACTTCGGAGGCCGGTATAGTATGTTGGCCCTGGGATAACTTTCTTCGAAGCAGAGGCCCTGTGGGGGGGGACCGGGATTGTGTTTGGGCGGGTTTTTGGGCCTGCGGAACCCCCGGGCCTCCCTGGTCTCTTGGGGCTAGATTGGTGAGCGGGGGGCTCCTGGCGGTGCTGGGGAGGGGGCCTTGGGAGATTTGTTACGGCCATCCAAGCAATTGGTGCGGGGGATGGGGACTGTTTCCCATATATGATCGTTTGGCCTCCCACTGTGTGTGAGAATGGGAGCGAAGCTTCGCAGCAGGGAGTCGCGGACTCTTCCATACAGGCCCTGGGGTGGCTTACAGTTGTAGGACTGACACAAACTCTATGGGCTCTTTGATAGTCTTATCGCCCAAGCGGCCCCCTAGCCTGATGTACCTTGTTTATAGTTTCTCTCTCGTTTGCTTGTTTTATGCACAAAGGCTGGGGCACGGGATTTTCCTACCGCTGTAGGGGAACCGGCATGCTAGGTAATCTGCACGACAGGTTGACCGGGCCCGACATACTGCCGGGAGCCATGTCTTCTACGCAACCCCGTGCAGAAGTTGTTGTTATTTTCTCTTAAATTTCGAATCAAAAGATGGGGGTATGTGTTAGGACGGAATAGTGGTGGCCGGGGTACAAACGTACCGTCGGAGATTATGGGACAAGGTGACAAGAAATAGTTAATAACCGTAGTCGCCTCCCGACGACGATTATAAGTATACACAGAATTTTTCACGTTAACACAAAAATGTACTTAAAAAAACCCCAAAAAAACGAAAAAAGGGGAAACAGTATAATTAAAAAAAAAAAAAAAAAAGGAAAAAACAAACATTACATTAAAAATTCTCTTTGCACTATGTATTTAGATTTAGTTACAAATAAAGTTTATTTCATGGGGAAAAAAAAAGGGTAAAAACAGAAAAATGTAAAATATTTTAAAAAGAATATCGATTTCTAATTAATAACGCAGAAACTAAGAAAATATGTGAAATGTTAAACAGATATGATCGCAAAGGGTAGGATAATTGCATACCGCCATTATTGTATAAATAAGACCTAAAGGCAAGAACTAAGTATGTGACCCTACCTGTGACGTCGACGGAGATCCCAGACACCCCAAAGGTCGAAAGGGCATAGTTGCAGTGCCTATCCCATGTGGATAGCCGCTGGGGGCCGCATAATGGCACTACGATTCTGGGGGGTCGGGGGAGGATGAGAGTAGAACGGGACACAGATTGGAGGAGTCAAGGCGACAGCCCTTTTTAGGGATAGGAAGTCCCAAGTCGTACAGCCATACCACTGTTTTTGGTCCCCCTTTTTTTGAAATATTATGTTGTCAAGTTGCTACATGCTTAAACACTTTGTTTTTCCTGTCGCAGGGCCTTAGGGCGGGCAGGCACTCTATACGGCGCCCTAGTAGCACGTATTGGAGAGCAATTTCATTGCCATGCTGTGTATTTTACCATGTCTATGTACAATTTCTGTAAACACCATTGTGCTGAGGGGGATGGGCTCGTGAACCCGCATCTCCTTCGAGCGCTGGACGCGGTTGGGATGCGGGGTCTTGACCCCACTGACCCCTGGCGGAGAGTAAGACCAGGCAATCTTGGTGGAGCGCGAGATGTGCACCACTTTCTCTTATTTGATTCAATTTCCTTCTTTTTGTTTCCCTTTTATTCTCTCTTTCTCTTCCCCCTTTTCCTGAATCTCACTTTCTCTCTTTTTCCCTGTTTTATCCTGGGGGCGTGGCGGTGGAGACGGAAGGCGGGGGCGTGGAGGAGACAGAGGTGGGCGTGCACTGCAGCAGACCGAGTGGAGCGGACTAATGGCAGTTAAAATAACTTCCCTGAACGTTAAGGGGCTTAACTCCCCGACCAAACGGAGACTATTATTTAGAGAAATTAAAAGAATGAGGACCGACATAGCTTTTATTCAAGAAACGCATCTTCCCCGACAGGCTAAATTTAAACTCAAAGATCACACATATAGCTCGTGCTACACCTAACCTGTGGACCAATGCTATTGTTTTTGACCGACGCCGTCCTTTGTCCCTTTCATTTGTCCCTTGTCCATGTTTTTCATCTCTTGCTGGCATTAATGTGTTTGCTGGACCATATTGAACCTTATACTCTCTATTTGTTTATTCCTCGCATATAATGGCACAGAGATATACATGCTTATAACTCTAATAAAATATAAATTTAAAAAAAAAAAATACTTCTTGACCCCAAAATAGCAGTCAGATGTCTCCTTGGATCAAGCAGCTATTACCCCACTAATTTTATTAAAGACACGGAGGCTCATATTATGCATAACTCTTTCTTTTATTTCCTCAGCAGCAAAGATAGAGGAATATAAATATTATCAAAAATGAAAGAAAAAACTGTACAGGCACAACAGGCAGCCAATCACATAATAGAGGAAGTAGCTATATAAGTCCTGTGTCTCCCACAATCCCCCTCTTTCTTTGCTGCTTCCTCATACAGTATTTTACTTGAGCTCTCCTACTCATTGCATTTTGTTTTGTGATGTTTACTTGTGGTTCATGTTTTTGATTTATGCTTATTACTATTATTATTGGATTTATTCGCTGTTGATATATTTTTCTGTTACCTACATCGTTGGTGTATTTGGGGGTTCCCCTGGGACTTTGCCCGCCGCCGCGGGCTGTTTTTTCCCCTCCCGTCCCTGTTTCTATACTCGCTTCTTAGCGATATTACTCTGCCGCGGCGGTCCTTCCACTGCGACCGCGGCTGAGTGTGCTTGTTCCCCTCTCGCGGGCTGCCCGCGCGGGTAGGTGCACGCGCCCCTTCCCCCACCGGGAGCCGGTCCGCGAGCGCACTCTGACACGTGCGGCGGACATTTTGGGCGGTCACTCGCATCACCCTGTTCTGCCGTGTGGTCGGTCCCTGTTCTTCTCCGGGTTCCCCTGCTACACCAACGATCAGGTTTTAGCTTGTATTCTGTTCTGCTGGGTTAATCAACCCATTTCTGGTTTCCTTTTAGGCTTATATTGGTGCCCGTTTTTCTCTAAGTGCCTCATTATGCAGGATAGTAAGGATGGGCCTACTGACCCCTCTGGGGATTTCCCAATAGTTAACCCTGAGGATGCTATGACCTCTCAGGAGTTCCAGGCCTTATTAGAGGCCACTATGGCTTCCTCCCTCCAAAAGGCTATTGCCTCCACTATGGGGGCTGTTTCATCCTCCTTTACCCAGTCACTTCATTCTGTGTTTTTGCCTTCCATGGCTACCCCTACCCCCCTGGGTGTGGGTTCCCCTTCCCCTGCCCAAACTGTGCCGGGTGCCCGTAAGGCGAAGGCAAAATCTCGACATATCGGCTCCCACTCCTCGATGCAGGCTTTGCCTGCCATGACTGACACGCCTCTGGCGGTCGCAGATAGCTCGCATCCCACGCGCACAAGAGCCCCTGGCCGGGCTAAAAAGGCTAAAAAAATGGTGACCACACTGGAGTCTCGGCACCGGCGACAAAATGTACACCTGAGAGGCATACCTGAATAGGTAGAGGGGGGGACATACTGTCATATGTCCAAAAGCTGATTGTCTCAATGGGAGTTCAAAAGGCTACAGACACCCCATGCATCCTAGCTGCTTTTCAGGTGCGCAAAGCCGCAGCGGCACCAGCGGACGCACCGAGAGACATTATTGCAACTACCAAAGACATTGCGGTGCGGTCCGCCATCCTGAATGAATCCAGAACAATGGGTCGAGTGCATTTTGAGGGCCATAACCTATCCATCTACAATGACCTCCCATTCCTTGTCCTAGCAGAAAGGAGGCAACTGGCACCGGTGGCTAAGAAGTTGCGAGACTGCTCAGCCAAGTACCGCTGGAATGCAGAAGGCTCCCTGGCCATCACACAAGGCGCGGAAAAACTCACCCTGACATCCTCGGATGACCCAGAGACGCTCTATCATAAATTAGGTCTATCAGCCACCAACGCATTAGAGGGAGCAACCGGGGTAGATACACCACGTGAGAAAAGAACCTCAGGAAGAGCGCACCAGCGGAGCAGCCCGACTAAAAAACACGTACCTACCGTCAGGGACAGTTCGGACACTCCATAGCGATTGCTACTAGACAGACTATAAGCGAATTCTGATGACCTATATGGTCAATCGCTACACCTAACCTGTGGACCAATGCTATTGTTTTTGACCAACGCCGTCCTTTGTCCCTTTCATTTGTCCCTTGTCCATGTTTTTCATCTCTTGCTGGCATTAATGTGTTTGCTGGACCATATTGAACCTTATACTCTCTATTTGTTTATTCCTCGCATATAATGGCACAGAGATATACATGCTTATAACTCTAATAAAATATAAATTAAAAAAAAAAAATACTTCTTGACCCCAAAATAGCAGTCAGATGTCTCCTTGGATCAAGCAGCTATTACCCCACTAATTTTATTAAAGACACGGAGGCTCATATTATGCATAACTCTTTCTTTTATTTCCTCAGCAGCAAAGATAGAGGAATATAAATATTATCAAAAATGAAAGAAAAAACTGTACAGGCACAACAGGCAGCCAATCACATAATAGAGGAAGTAGCTATATAAGTCCTGTGTCTCCCACAATCCCCCTCTTTCTTTGCTGCTTCCTCATACAGTATTTTACTTGAGCTCTCCTACTCATTGCATTTTGTTTTGTGATGTTTACTTGTGGTTCATGTTTTTGATTTATGCTTATTACTATTATTATTGGATTTATTCGCTGTTGATATATTTTTCTGTTACCTACATCGTTGGTGTATTTGGGGGTTCCCCTGGGACTTTGCCCGCCGCCGCGGGCTGTTTTTTCCCCTCCCGTCCCTGTTTCTATACTCGCTTCTTAGCGATATTACTCTGCCGCGGCGGTCCTTCCACTGCGACCGCGGCTGAGTGTGCTTGTTCCCCTCTCGCGGGCTGCCCGCGCGGGTAGGTGCACGTGCCCCTTCCCCCACCGGGAGCCGGTCCGCGAGCGCACTCTGACACGTGCGGCGGCCATTTTGGTGCGGTCACTCGCATCACCCTGTTCTGCCGTGCGGTCGGTCCCTGTTCTTCTCCGGGTTCCCCTGCTACACCAACGATCAGGTTTTAGCTTGTATTCTGTTCTGCTGGGTTAATCAACCCATTTCTGGTTTCCTTTTAGGCTTATATTGGTGCCCGTTTTTCTCTAAGTGCCTCATTATGCAGGATAGTAAGGATGGGCCTACTGACCCCTCTGGGGATTTCCCAATAGTTAACCCTGAGGATGCTATGACCTCTCAGGAGTTCCAGGCCTTATTAGAGGCCACTATGGCTTCCTCCCTCCAAAAGGCTATTGCCTCCACTATGGGGGCTGTTTCATCCTCCTTTACCCAGTCACTTCATTCTGTGTTTTTGCCTTCCATGGCTACCCCTACCCCCCTGGGTGTGGGTTCCCCTTCCCCTGCCCAAACTGTGCCGGGTGCCCGTAAGGCGAAGGCAAAATCTCGACATATCGGCTCCCACTCCTCGATGCAGGCTTTGCCTGCCATGACTGACACGCCTCTGGCGGTCGCAGATAGCTCGCATCCCACGCGCACAAGAGCCCCTGGCCGGGCTAAAAAGGCTAGATTGTGGAAACGGGCTAGAGCCCTGGATGATGGGTCGGATACCGACCGGAGTGTGGAAGATGATTCCGATATTATGGAGTATGACTCCTATGTTGAGGGCGAGTCAGGCGAGGATCAACCCCCTACGGGTGTAACCCCTTCTGGGTCCTCTGCCAATCCCTGAGGGAAAGTGCCAGGCCCCGCTGGGGACGATAATAAAGGGCTTTTAGACCCACAGAGTAACCCCCTGTTTGACCCAGACGACCTACGTCACCCGCGGTCTGCTGAATGGGTCCCTCCGGACCATATCGCCCAATATGTGGCTAAGCGAATACGCACATCTCTGTCCAAGGAAGGCCGCAATAAATTGCGCACCGAATGCCCACGACCTTCCCTCCCTGGCGCTGCCTGTAAGACCCCAGACGTTGACCCTCAAATTGCCCAATTTTTAAATAAGTCTGGATGGAAACCTAAAAAGGGTCTTGATCACTCCCTGAAAGGGTGCCAAGACAAGATCCTAGATACGCTGGGCCCCCTGTGAAAGCTGTACGAGCTTCTTGACGCCGCTCGTACTGGTGACTCTGTTTTGGATGTCATGTGGCCAGGGCCGGTGCTTGGATTTTTAGGTACATAGGCGAAGATGCATTTTTCCGCCCCCCCAAAAAAAACATCTTCACCTATGTGCCTCTTAACCAGCCCCGCTCCCCTCCCCGACCAATAGTGGTCCCTTCCTGCCCCTTAGTGTTCTTCTCCCCTCCCCCCTCTTTTCCCTGTCTCTTGGTGTTTCTCTCCCATTCCCTCCCTGTCCCTTGGTGCACCCCACACCCCATTAGTGGTTACACTCCCCTTCCTGGTGTGCCTTCTACCTCTATTGTTGCATTGCCTAGCGGAGCAGATCCCCTAAAGGAGCTTCAGTTTTCTGTACCCGGCCGAACTGACAGGGAGTGCTCTCTCTGTGAGCACCTCCTGTTAGTCTGGCCAGGTACAGGAAACAGAAGCTCCTGTACTGCGCTCTGCTCCGCTACACTCTGTACACACTGACAGTCACACGCTCAATGACAAACACACAGACGTCACTGACAGACACAGACTCATTGACACTCATTGACAGACACACGGATAGTCACACACATACTCAATGACAAACATACTCTCACTGACTTGACAGACACACACTCATACACTGACAAACACACTCATCATACACTGACAGACACACTCCTAAACTCACATGCACACACACAGACGCACTCACTCACACACCCTGTCACTCATAGACGCACGCTGTCACTCACAGACGCACACTCTGTCACTCACAGACGCACACACTGTCACTCACAGACGCACACGCTGTCACTCACAGACGCACACGCTGTCACTCACAGACGCACACGCTGTCACTCACAGACGCACACGCTGTCACTCACAGACACACACACACTCACAGACACACACACAGACACTCACAGACACACACACTGTCACTCACAGACACACACTGTCACTCACAGACACACACACTGTCACTCACAGACACACACACACACACAGACACTCACAGACACACACACGGTCACTCACATACACACACACAGACACTCACAGACACACACACTGTCACTCACAGACACAGACACTCACAGACACACACACAGACACAGACACTCACAGACACACACACAGACACTCACAGACACACACAAATACACTCACAGACACACACACTGTCACTCACAGACACACTCACAGACACACACACTGTCACTCACAGACACACACACTGTCACTCACAGACACACACACAGACACTCACAGACACACACAGACACTCACAGACACACACACTGTCACTCACAGACACACACACAGACACTCACAGACACTCACAGACACACACACAGTCACTCACAGACACACACACAGACACTCACAGACACACACAGACACTCACAGACACACACACTGTCAATCACAGACACACACACAGACACACATCACATACATTCACTAATTATTTTAATAAATATACATTTCCCACCCAGCCTCCTTACCTGGAGAGCTGGTGTGGATGATGCCTCCTTCCCTGGGGTCCTGCTGAGCGGCGTGCGGCTGTGCTGTGCGGAGATCAGACGCGGCGAGGGAGCTCTAATCTCACCGCTCTGCTCCCTTGCACGCTGTCTGCTGATACCGCGGGAGCCGGAATATGACGTCATATTTCGGCTCCCGCGGTATCAGCAGACAGCGCGCGAGGGAGCAGAGCGGTGAGATTAGAGCTCCCTCGCCGCGTCTGATCTCCGCACAGCACAGCCGCGCCGGGGGGCGAGATGGTGGCTGGCAGGAGGGAGAGCTTCCCTCCTGCCGGTCACTGAAATTTTGCGCCCCCAGAGCCCGTGCGCCCTAAGGCGGCCGCCTGTGCCGCCTTATGGACGCGCCAGCCCTGCATGTGGCCATCGGGTGGGTCCAGCGGGCTATCTGCCTTATAGGGAATGCTAACACGGCCATGTCTTCCGAGAGACTCAAGGCAATTCTCTTAAAAATAGACCCTAAACTGGCCGCTATGACAGTAGCTGAACCTGATTCAGCAGATATGGGGATGTTGTTCGGCACATCCTTCGTGAAGGACATGGGATCTTATGTCAAAACATTTACGGCGATCGACAAGGCGCAGGCAAATATGAAGCCGGTATTCGCGCCCAAGGTTTTCGGAGGGGCCAGGCGTAGCAGGAACCGTCCACCCGGCCATGGTTTCCGAGGCTCGTTCCGTGCCACCAGAGGTTCCTTTTTCCCCTCCTGAGGGTTCCAAGATCCGAAAACGCCTCCCTTCTTTCCAGCAAGAGGGAGATCGTGGGGCTCCAGATACCCCCGTGGTGGGTCTTCGAGCAGACGCCCTTATGGTGAGTACCCTTTCTTCCCCTCTAGATCAGGTTCGGGTGGCGGGGAGGCTGGCTTTATTCTACCTAAGGTGGGCAGATATAACCTCAGGTGCTTGGGTTCTGCAATGCGTAAAGGGTTATCAACTGGAGTTTTTCTCCCTGCCTGTTCAAACGTATACCCCCAGGGAATTGTCTCTCCCACAGGAGCAGGACGCGATGATCTCCGCAGAAGTCGAGGAGATGTTCTCGAAAGGCGCAATCGAAGAATTGCCGTTCGCCACTCCAGGCTTTAGAGCAATCTCTTCCTAGTGCCCAAGAAAGGGGGCGGAGTCCGCCCAGTGATAAATCTTCGCCCTCTCAACGCCTTCCTACGCTACCAGCACTTTCAGATGGAATGCATTCATTGTCTCAGAGACCTTCTGAGACAGTCGGATTGGATGGCCAAGTTGGACCTGAAGGACGCGTACTTCACGGTTCCAATAGCAGTAGAGTCCAGGGACTACTTACACTTCACCTGGCACGGACGGCGTTGGCGTTTTACATGCCTGCCGTTCGGTCTCTCCTCGGCCCCTTGGTGTTTCACCAAGGTGATGAAGCCGGTGGTGTCGTACCTCCGTACCCGAGGGGTTCGACTGATTATTTACCTGGACGACATCCTGATCATGTCCCAATCGTTGGAATGCCTGAGACTGCATTTGGACTGGGCAGTCAACCTTTTACAGAACCTAGGTTTTCTGATCAACTGGGACAAGTCGGTCCTGACCCCCGCCCAGTCTATGGAGTTTTTGGGGTTCCAGGTGGACTCCATACGGCAATTCCTGTACTTGCCGGAATCCAAGATGAAAGACATCCAGAAGGAGCTTCGTCGAGCTCTTCGTGCTTCGGACTTATCGGTTCGACAGTTGGCAAGGATCATCGGTCTACTGGCCTCCTCCATTCAGGCGATATTCCCAGGCCCTTTGAATTACCGGGCCCTCCAGCGGCTCAAGGGGTCACACCTACGTTCGGGTAACTCCTACGAATCTCGGATATGTTTGGCACGAGGAATCCAGAGACGAGCTGGTATGGTGGCTAGCACACATGGAAGCCTGGAACAGCAGGGCGATTTCCGGTTCCATTCCGGACGTGATCATAGAATCAGATGCCAGCTTGCACGGCTGGGGTGCTCGTTGTGGCGACGTTTCCACAGGAGGCAGATGGTCCGACACAGAGAAGTCGTTGCACATCAACTGCCTAGAACTTCTGGCAGGAGCCTTTGCGATTCGCAGCCTTACCCCTGGAAAGGCGAACTGTTGCGTTCTCCTCAAGTTAGACAACGTATCGGCGGTCCGGTACATAAATCACCTGGGCGGCACCAAGTCCAGGATGTTGGCTCTCTTGGCGAAGGATTTTTGGCAGTTCTGCCTTTTCAACAATGTTTCGGTGACGGCGGAACATATTCCGGGTCTGGACAATTCGGGTGCGGATTGGAACTCCAGACATTTAAGAGACTCGGGAGACTGGCGCTTGCACGCCTCGGTCTTCCAAAGCCTAACCGGGTTGTGGGGGCGATTCGAGATGGACCTATTCGCCTCTCGCCTGAACACTCAATTGCCGAGGTTCTACAGTTGGAGACCGGACCCGGCGGCTGTGGCGACGGATGCCTTTCTTCAGGAATGGCCGCCGGGCCGCCTGTATGCCTTTCCTCCATTCAACATGATTGCTCGCACAATCTCGAAGCTGGTTCGTCACGACTGCTGTCTGGCTCTGATCACCCCTCTGTGGAGATCCCGTCTGTGGTTCCCTCGACTGATGGAGCTGTCCATAGACTTCCCTCGTCTATTACCGAACTTTCAGGACCTCCTTCTGGATCCGGATGGGAACTCGCATGAATTGGTATTACGGCACCAGTTGCCCCTGGTAGCGTGGTTCCTTTCAGGGGACGCTGGGTTGTCCCTGACGTTCCACAGACGACTCTCTTGCTCCTCGATAACGCCTGGGCTCCGGGCACGCGATCAGCTTACCGAGCTGCATGGAAGTCTTGGTCTGATTGGTGCATGGAACGGGCAATGGATCCCGTATCTGCCCCTCTCCATTTGATCCTGGAGTTTCTCACAGCCCTGTTCGACTCAGGCAAGGCGTACAGAACTATCAATGTTTTTCGCTCGGCCATATCTGCCGGTCACGGCGGTTTGGAAGGTTTACCCGTCGGCAAACATCCTTTTGTATGCCGCCTTCTCAAGGGTATTCGCCTCTTCCGTCCACCTAGGTAGCGTTTTTCGGCCTTTTGGGACGTCAACATAATGTTGTGGTTCCTGTCGGCGTGGTATCCTAACCATGACTTGACCCTTAAGCAGCTATCCTCCAAGATGGTTATGCTGCTTTGCCTGATCTCTTGTGAGAGAGTCTCCGATGTCAGGGCTCTTGACTGGGGTGCCTTCGTGTTTACTCCTGAAGGCGTTACTTTCAACATATCTAGGAGGACTAAGTCGGCATCCAAATCCTTCGTATATCCTAGATTCTCGGTATGTCCGGCACTCTGTCCGGTGGATTGTTTGAAGGCCTATCTGGATGCTACGCGAACGTTGCGTTCGTCTGACCGACATCCCCTATTCATTTCCTTTAAGGCTCCTCATCGGCCGGTTTCGACACCGACGCTAGCGCGTTGGATTCGTTGGCATGGTCCGAGGGCCCGGCCGGGAGGGGGGCCCGCCATCAGGGGGCCCGGCCGCCCCTTTAAATGCTGCAGCCACCTGAGCGCTCAGGCGGCTGCAGCTTCTCACCTCCCCTCCCCGTAGCGTGGCCGAGAACACTGAACCTTTCACACACACTGCACCCCTTACACATTGCACCACTGCTCATATACCCTACTACAGCCTCATATCCCAGCAGACCCCAGGTAAGTTGTCAAACTGCTCTTAAACGGTTTGACTACTTACTCTGGGAGGGGGGCCCGGCTCTCCTGGCACCATAACGACTACACAGAGTAGTAGTGGTTATTGTGCATGGATTATTTCTTTAAATAATCTACGAGTGCCCCAGTAGCCAGCAAGCCAGCCAACCCACAGGCCAGCCAGCCCACAGACTGGCCAGTAGACAGCCAGCCAGCCTACAGGCCACCAGTTAGGCTTAAAGCCAGCAAACCCACAGCCTGCCAACCGCAGCCAGCAAGCCACAGCCTGCCAGCCAGCAAGCCACAGCCAGCAAGCCACAGCCTGCCAGCCGCAGCCAGCAAGCCCACAGCCTGCCAGCCGCAGCCAGCAAGCCCACAGCCTGCCGGCAGTAGCCAGCAAGCCCACAGCCTGCCAGCAAGCCCACAGCCTGCCAGCCGCAGCCAGTAAGCCCACAGCCTTCCAGCAAGCCCACAGACTGCCAGCCAGCAACAGTAATTAAGGTAAGAGGAGCCAACTTGGCCTAGGCATCAGCTATGTTGTGTTGCTATATTGTGAATAGGAACCAGAGTGTTGGAGAGACCCCCCCTCCAGGCCCCATTAGACTCCATTGTAGTCTCTAATGGGACCTGGAGGAAATTCTTTCTAACACACTCTCTAAAGGACACTGAGATAGCCTCTGCTCGAATGCTCCCCCCCTCCATGGCCCATTAGCCCTCAATTGTAGTCTCTACTGGGGCCTGGAGGCGACTGTTTCCAGCAGGGACACTGAGATGGCCTCTGTTAGAAAGACCCCCTTCCAAGCCTATTAGACTCCATTGTAGTCTCTAATAGGGCCTGGAGGGGATTCTTTCTAACACACTCTCTAAAGGACACTGAGATAGCCTCTGCTAGAAAGACCCCCCTCCATGGCCCATTAGCCCTCAATTGTAGTCTCTACTGGGGCCTTGAAGGGATTATTGCACTTTTGTTCCTTGTGTCTAAAGATTGGGTAGGGTGTGGCTGGAGGCGGTGCATGGAGGCGGGACATGGGGGGCGCTTGCTGCGGAGTATGGGTGGGGCCTGTAAGGGGGCCCTTGATTTATTTTGCCCGGGGGCCCTGAGGGTTCTCAGTCCGCCCCTGTGTTTGGATCAAGTGGGACATCGTTCTTCTTACCTGGTCTTCGGTTTTCGCAAGAAAGAGGGGGATTGTGGGAGACACAGGACTTATATAGCTACTTCCTCTATTATGTGATTGGCTGTCTGTTGTGCCTGTACAGTTTTTTCTTTCATTTTTGATAATATTTATATTCCTCTATCTTTGCTGCTGAGGAAATAAAAGAAAGAGTTATGCATAATACTCGCCTCCGTGTCTTTAATAAAATCATGACTTTACGTCATGTTACTAGTAAAATCTGGGAATTATAAATTATATCCCTGTATGTTATGTTTTTGCAAGTTGGATTGTGATGCTGTATTATTTGTCTTCTCAATTGCATTTTCTCTTTTTATAAATTAACATGTTCTATAGGGTTACGCATATTATCACATATTACATGTTAATGTTGGGATTACAGAGGACAAAATAAATAGTAAACCTAAATACTTTTATACTAATGCAGAACGCACTGGTGTGTATAGAATTCACAATGAATACTGAAGAATGTGATGGCAGAACAGAACGAACATAGATTCGCCTCAGTAAAAGACAAAAAGTCGGGAGGCGGGGCCGGGCCGCCGAGCTGAGCGGTCGCAGGAAAGAGCAGCTCCTGCACAATATGCTCAATTTAAACTATAAATTGTGAATTTAGCAGAACTCCAACAACCTCGACCCGCAACATATACGGGCTACCGGAGCCAGGGCGAGGCTTGCTCCCGGAGGTCCAGTCCCCTGGAGGAGGGGTCCCCTGCAGCATCCAGCGGGTACCTACCTGGCGGTGAGTGGACGGCCGCATCTCCACTATCCTGCCCAACGGAGCCTGACATGCACACGGCACATTGGCGGACCCGGTCCTGATTCCCCCTCCAGACCGGGGGGGTGATCCCGGTCCATGCCCCAAAACTACACTCGGAGGCATTATCAGACCACCATGCAGGCCCAAGGCCAAGATGGCGGAGGCCACGTGTGCGGGGACCGAACTGCAGAGCCTAAAGCAGATAGCAGATACAACCTGGCACGGTGCACAAGGCTGCAAACATACAACGACCCACACCATTAAGCGCCACCCAAGTCCGGAGACACATCGGGCGCAAGGCACTAAAGACCCTGCACGACACACTACTCACGTGGACGGAGCTGCCCGTGAGACCACTCGCCCTTCTTCTGGGCTGGGCGCTCACCAAGAGGAACCCCTCTGCAGCCTGCCATACTCCCTGGGAGAAGACCGAGATCCGGCGGAACCCAGGGCCCACGATCCTGCTGACAGGATCAATGGCGAATGGGCACGAGTGCCTGCTAAGGCCTCAGGCTGAAGGCTGGTGGCCCACGGACACAGTACACAGTACCGCCACAACACCGGGAAAACTTAAAATCAAGCAATATTCATCTCGAGGCGCAACAGTATACCCGGTGGAGTATGAAGACGAGCAGTGAGAGATAAAAACGGACACACTAGCCACTACCACGCGGACTTAAAAACGCTTATCCAGGACTTGGGCCGAAAACCCTTGAAACTGCCAGCCGAAACATGTTTGTAAGATGCTTTAACCTGTCTGGTCGACTAGCCGCACACACTTCAGTTTATTACAAGGAGAGCGTTACCGGCACGCAGCTCCCTCCTTGTAAAATACAGTGCTCCCCGCTACTTCCTAAGCCCCACATGTCTTCCCTCACTCTATGGGGGTCAATATGACCCCCATAATAGCATAAGGGAGATTAAAATCTCCCGAATGCCCCTACTCGCTATACTACAAGTAGGGGCATGTCTACTAAACAGTGAGCAGTATGTCTACTAAACAGTGAACAGCCAGTTTTGTTAAAAAAACAAAAACCTAGTCCCCCTCGGCCCCCACCCCGATGTATGGCGGGTGGGGGCCATACATAACCCTCCTGAGTGGCGGGTGGGTGCCCCAAAGGATAATGAGGGGGGGCTCCCTGAGCAGTGGGTGGGGGCCATAAATACCAATAAGGGGTGGGACCTATTGTCCTCCCCCCCTACCAACCCCCTCACCCTAAAAATAGTGAGGGGAGGAATAAAAATAAAATACCATTTGATGTCTTCTTTTTTCTAAAATCTTCATTTTTCAGCCCCGAAAAAGGCCAACTAAAAACCATAATATCCGTCGCACTTAGAAAAATAAATAAATAAAATCTATCTTCACCCATGGAGGGCTCCGCGCAGACTGAGCTCTGCAGGGCGGGGGAATGCTTATAAAGCCTTGCCCCGCCCTGCAATTAGTCTCAGAGCACTCTGGTTGGCTGGTTTAAGCCATCCAATCAGAGTGCTCTGACAGGTAAATGAAGAGACTGACAGGTAATAGGTCTACATTTACCTGTCACATTTACTCTCACAGTACTAGCTTGAAATCTAGCCAATCAGAGTGCTCTGTGTCATTTTACACAGCGTGGGAAAGTTCTTTGGAATTTCCCCACACTGTGTAATTTGACTCATAACTCTCTGATTTTTTTTCAGGTACCTAGTTAATGGTCCCCCCTCACTATTTTTAGGGTGAGGGGTGTAGGTAGGTGTCACGGCAAGTGTGCATAATTTAGTATTACACTATGAAATATTATCCTTTAATGTAATTTGTGTAGTAAATGGCACAAATTACAGAGATGCTATTGCTGAGGTCAACAGGGGTTACATCTTTTGAAGCTGGAACCCCCACAGAGGTCAGATGACAGAAGGGGTAGTATGAATGGCATAGGAATGTGAAAAGGATTTTACTATATGGACGGGAAGTAATTAAGGCTCTGCAAGGTGTGAGGTTCTACAGTTGGAAAAAGTCTGAATGTCTCTTCATCCATTTGGCATGTACCTTGTAAAGGATAGTTCAATCATTTGATATGGTAACAGGATTAGTTTCATGAAGATCCTTGTGTTCCAGTATCTTATCCAAGTGAAACATTAATACTTACCCACATGTTAATAATTAAGCTTCATTTTTATTATATTTGGAATGGGACAAGCCCAATCTCTTAATTAAGCCTAAACATGAGTTGCACAACTTAAACCGTGTGGCAGGAGTTGTGATGTCTGTCCTATTGGATCTTGGGCAGGGCGTGCAACATGTCTATGGAATGGGAAAACAATAACAAATTCATAGAGGCAATTATTATTTCTGTGGCAAGTGAAGTAGAGGAGATAAAACCAAAAGTTTATATTTGGCTTGTTGTTTTCTGGAACAAAGGAGGTGGTCACTTAGTATCGCTATAGGTACGTCTTGGCTCCACCCCTGGGTGAGGTGTGATAATCCACAGGGTATATCTCCTGTGATCCTGAAGGGTGGTAGTGTACTTGCTTGGGGCCAAGATCTAATTTTGAGTGAGTCCCCATCTTTCCTTGCCAGAGACCCCCTGGACAGAAGTTGTACTTTGAAAAACCTAAGTGAGTAATTAGGACTTCTGTATTTTATCCTTTTAGTTTTTATCTGTTATTGGTGTAAATAATTTGTTTACCATATATTTTTATATGCACTGGGACCATTTTTTGCTCATAATAAACATTCATGTATTAAGTTCTGCCTTTGTCTGGTTAAGAATCACGTTACCTGAAGAGACTAGTTAGTATTTTTGTAATTCCGTGAATATTGTACTAAGTAATATTTGGTGGGTTTTATTATTGATTTACCTGGGGGACCAAGGCACCCCATTTATAAATTGTCTTGGTGGTGGCAGCGTTAAAATAGTAATAGTTATATCATTATGTTTAAGTGTGGGTGGTGTTAAAAGGGGGATTTTGTCATTATTTCCGGTCTAGTGCAGACAAAGAGTAGACTTTAACCCTTTCACCACCACAACTACGTCACGCACACTCTTGGAGTAGGGTGCGTTCGTGACAGTAGGTGTTACGGTTACCCCCAGGCTAGCTGGAAGCTGGACCGCTTGGATACTCTGGATCCCAGAGAGAGTGAGAAGCCGCTTCAGCTAGTCGACCAGAAGAATCCTGTAAATGTAGAACAATCCCACTAGCTATGGTACAGCTAGGATACCCTTTTCCCCACAAAACGAGTCGAGGCTGCAATTTGGAGGTCAAGCAAGAACTGGCTTTAATGGCACACAGGTATCGGTATTTATGCAAAAGTTCAGGTCCAAGGACAGCCCCCTCTGGACCTGATGGGATACAGGGACAGTACAAGTGATCAACCAATGAGAATAAAATGTATAGTTTGAATTTGTTACCGCCCAGCTTGGAGATAATGAATCCAACAGTTAGGACAATACAATTATCTCCAAGCGCCCAAAATACCACGCTTTTATACCACTTACAAAACAGGTTAAAAATACATAATTTCCACATTTTCAGATATAATTCGGGTCTTCCACCATTCATTCTGTAGCCCCGGTCTGGGTGAAATAGTTAATCGAAGAGAGCCCAAAATCCACAAACCATACGCTTGGTTACCTCGATACAAAGTCGTTTCGTATCTTTGTTCCTGAGCTTGAGACGGCGGCCATGTTTTTAAGTGAGTCAATAGGCAGCGGGACCTCGACATCAAACTTGTGGAACGAGTAACGGCCAGAGTTGCGTGCGAATCCCCGCTCTATTACTGGATGTTTCCGTTGTTCGGGAGATGAACGTAGACCGCCGTGAAGGGGGTACTTAACCTGTGGTTAACCGCAAGACCCATTTGAGGCCACACGCCAGGCTGTAGGTGGTCCCCGTTCATGACCCTTTCGGTAGTTTGGGGATCGGGAGATGAGGCACGAACAGGAATGCCCTGAGGCCGTCAATTAGGTTGTAGTTAACCGCAGACCGCAACTGTCTGGGCGATCAATTGGAGACACACTCCCCTCGCCGGGTGGTCGGTCGTTCGGTAATTAGAAAGGTGACCAGGGTTAAGTGGCGGCACACGCCAGGGACCGGGTGGTCCGTTGTCCGTTAACCTCTGTCACCCTGCTCCCAATTTGTGGATTTCCTGGATTCTGACCTTCGCTTGACTTTGCTCCTTTGCTGCAACCCTGTTGATTGGACTGCCTGACACTGCTTCCTGTTTGCTCCTTTCTGGCTTTATTGCTTCCTCTGTAAATAAAGACAGCCGTGCCCTTATAGATCTCCATGGTTCCCATATCACTCTCAGACTACTTCACTGAGTTTCACTGCACCTGGGAAGGTTGTGTTTGCACGACGTGGTCTTTTCATAACAACTGAATTCCTCTCTAAGCAAAACCAACTGGTAGGTTTTCACACGGTGAAATCAAAGACAAGTAGAAGACCCTATAATTTGTCATGGAAAGACTGACACAACAGGGAATGGGCCAGTAAGATATTCTAAAAGCCAGGAAGAGAGTACTCTCAATCAGCCCTATTAAGATCACTCTGATTGTATTTTCTCTTTTTTGGGGGGATTTGAATTAATAAAGTGCTTTTATCTGTCTTTCCCTCAAATAAAGAAATCACAGTGGTAATTCCTTTTGGAGTCTGGCCCCTAGTAGGGCTACTTGATATATGTTTTTAACGTGATTAAGTGATTTATAAATGGTCGTAATTTACTGAGATCTAACTCCCTTGTGAGATCGGGCTTAATTTGTATCTGTATTCCAAGTCAGGGTTATCCCCTTTAAAATACTGTGACCTGGGACCATACAACCACACAGTCTTAATAATAGGAACACCACACAAATAGTATTTCTTGTAAATGCAGTCTTTTTCTTTATTAAGAGGTCTGGCAATTTAAACAAAAAGAAAAACAGAAAAACAGAAAAAAATAAAGGAGAATAAGCGCTAATTAACAGATGGGCAGCAACCCTAGAAGGGAGATCCCTCCAAACCCTGGGTTTCTTCTGTCTGGGGTATGGTCCACACTCAGGAAAGAGGGTAAAAGGAGACAACTAATAGTGCTCACTGAATAAAAACAACAGTATGTATAATAACTAAAATAGTACTCACAAGCAAAGAGCAGGCTAACTACTCCTTGGAAACAGCACTGGTGGTATGATCCCCACCTCGAATTTCAGGTTAATAAAAATGCCGGGTAAAAATCAAGTGTATAAAAAAGATATGATAGACTATAAATGGTATCCCTTCTTCACTGGTCCACAGATTGTTGAATCAGTGACTGGGATAATTGGTCAGGGTGGTGGTACCAGGTCCACCTAAATATGGGCTTGAACCCTGTGTTCACGTGAACTTTGTAGAGAAATGAATAGATTGGGTAGCGTTTCCCCCCTAGAAACTGAAAAAAAAAGGGGGAAGAACGCTCCCAGTCAACCTGGTATAGGTTAAAAAAGGACCGTTTAAGGTGCTATACCTATAGATGTAACCAAATAAAAATAAAGGTATCAAAAATAAAGCATACTCATATGAGAAAAATAGTGCGAAATGTATCCTGGCAAACGCAGTGAAAACACTGTAACTTTATTAAATAAACCAAACAAAGGATACAAAATCTCAGTTCCCAGGAGATGCTTGGTTACTAACAGAATTTTTCTGTGGATATATCTTAAAGTCCGATTAAACCTTGAGGCATATTGAACACTGGAAACACCAGGTATGCCTTTTGGACAATCCACAGAGAAAAAGCAAAAAAGTCGTGGACGATACCTTTAAATCTTAAAGAGGTTCAGCAGGTGGGACAGAAACAGACTTTGCACAGTATAGAAAAGGACAAAGAGGTGTCCATAAATAAATGTCTGGAGGATAGGCTCTAAGCTTATCAGGGAAAGATAGGATAGAGTATATATAAGAGATATATATATAATATATAATGTGTATATATATATATCTATCTATATCTGGAGGGTCAGCAGGATACTGATGATAGGAAAAAGGTTGATCCGTGGTAGGGTAAGGGGTAACAATCTCCACAAATAAACACTGTTTCAAATCTTTCCTATACACTCCCCCCAACACCTTCGTGGGTGTTCTATCCTTAAGCTGTTGCTAAGCTCTGTCCCATAAGCATATATATCTGGAGGGTCAGCAGGATACTGATAATAGGAAAAAGGTTAGATCAATGGTAGGAAAAAGGTTAGATCAATGGTAGGGTAAGGGGTAAAAAATCCCCACGAATAAACACTGTTTCTGATCTTTCCTATACACTCCCCCCAACACCTTCGTGGGTGTTCTGTCCTTATCCTGTTGCTAAACTCTGTCCCATAAGCACAGCCGTAACTGCACTAGTGCTGCATGTTGAACAGGTACATGAACAATCTAAGCAACGAAACGAAAAGAAAATAATAAAAAAGTAAGTGATAAATCAAAAACGGAATCCCTCGTGCATAGTGCCAGTGAGTGATCAGTGAGAGAGGGATCCAATGAGGTAACCCGACGCGCGTTTCGGAGTACTAGACTCCTTCGTCAGACTCCTGACGAAGGAGTCTAGTACTCCGAAACGCGCGTCGGGTTACCTCATTGGATCCCTCTCTCACTGATCACTCACTGGCACTATGCACGAGGGATTCCGTTTTTGATTTATCACTTACTTTTTTATTATTTTCTTTTCGTTTCGTTGCTTAGATTGTTCATGTACCTGTTCAACATGCAGCACTAGTGCAGTTACGGCTGTGCTTATGGGACAGAGTTTAGCAACAGGATAAGGACAGAACACCCACGAAGGTGTTGGGGGGAGTGTATAGGAAAGATCAGAAACAGTGTTTATTCGTGGGGATTTTTTACCCCTTACCCTACCATTGATCTAACCTTTTTCCTACCATTGATCTAACCTTTTTCCTATTATCAGTATCCTGCTGACCCTCCAGATATATATGCTTATGGGACAGAGCTTAGCAACAGCTTAAGGATAGAACACCCACGAAGGTGTTGGGGGGAGTGTATAGGAAAGATTTGAAACAGTGTTTATTTGTGGAGATTGTTACCCCTTACCCTACCACTGATCAACCTTTTTCCTATCATCAGTATCCTGCTGACCCTCCAGATATAGATAGATATATATATATACACATTATATATTATATATATATCTCTTATATATACTCTATCCTATCTTTCCCTGATAAGCTTAGAGCCTATCCTCCAGACATTTATTTATGGACACCTCTTTGTCCTTTTCTATACTGTGCAAAGTCTGTTTCTGTCCCACCTGCTGAACCTCTTTAAGATTTAAAGGTATCGTCCACGACTTTTTTGCTTTTTCTCTGTGGATTGTCCAAAAGGCATACCTGGTGTTTCCAGTGTTCAATATGCCTCAAGGTTTAATCGGACTTTAAGATATATCCACAGAAAAATTCTGTTAGTAACCAAGCATCTCCTGGGAACTGAGATTTTGTATCCTTTGTTTGGTTTATTTAATAAAGTTACAGTGTTTTCACTGCGTTTGCCAGGATACATTTCGCACTATTTTTCTCATATGAGTATGCTTTATTTTTGATACCTTTATTTTTATTTGGTTACATCTATAGGTATAGCACCTTAAACGGTCCTTTTTTAACCTATACCAGGTTGACTGGGAGCGTTCTTCCCCCTTTTTTTTTCAGTTTCTAGGGGGGAAACGCTACCCAATCTATTTATAAAAAAGATAGTTGGCACCAGGGAAGTGACCAAAAAATCTTTATTAAAATACACAATTTAAAAATCCATAGATAATGACAATAGTGATTGGTTTCGGATTTATTTCCTCGTCTTGGAATAGTACTGTTTTAATGTTTTAGTTCACACTGTTTCTATATTTATGTCTCACTATATAAGTAATATACTCATAACATATAATTATGTTATTTTATTATGTACCTGGGTCTTATTCAAGCTATTTTTTCTTAAATCTCGCTATAACCTGTGTACTTAGCTCCCTCTGGTGTATGTTTGGGTAGTCACTCACTTATACACTATCTTTTTGCAAGTGAAAGTAGGCATTGACTGGTGGGTTCTGTATGGGTACTGAAGCAGGCATTAAGCTTATATTTGGACGGAGCCAAGCAGTGGACTCTGAGAATAAGTGAGCACTGTTGAGATTGACATAGTGGGTACAACCATATAGGGGCTGAGATTAGCACCCTGGTATAATTGTGTATTGAGGCTGAGATTGTCATACGGGGTATTGTGTATAGAGGCTGAGATTGGCACACCGAGTATAACTGTGTATAAAGGGTGAGATTGGCACACTGGGTGTAACTGTGTATAAAGGGTGAGATTGGCACACTGGGTATAATTGTGTATAGAAGCTAAGATTGTCATTCTGAGAATAACTGTCTATATAGGCTGAGACTGATATGCTGGATATAACTGTGTATAAAGGCATGCTGAATATAAAGATGTATAGTATTTCATACTAAATGTATGCTGGCACATTTTGCAGTAAGTGGCCATCTAGATAACTACCTTCATGCCACCTTACACTGAAGCCCCTTACTAAGGATGTGCTAAATTCTGAAATGCGTCATGTTTGTTTCCAGCATTAATAATAGAAGTGCAATATAGCTTCAACCTGATCACCCGTGGAAAAACAAAATGAACTTAACTTTGGATACTTGCTTCCCTTCAAGTTACCTCCCAAATTGGTAACTATATATGGAATATTATGTAGTACATATAGAATAGGGATCCAGCTTGTATCACTAAAACACAAATAAAAAATACAACATAGCGTAATATTGTTATAGCCTTATTAGTAGCCCAACACTTCAAGGTTACACTCACAGATTTGTTGTATATAATGAGCCTTCAGGTTGCCTCCCCTGTAGATAGGGGGGTATATCCTGCTGTTTGTACTAACGCCAATCTGGAGACCAAGATGTTCACACTCTCCCAATGGTTGGATGTAGAAAAAGGTCAATTTATTGGCATATAATAAAATTAATAAATTAAGAAACGGTGCTACGCGTTTCGTTCCCTTTAGGAAACTTCCTCAGGGACCAAAATTAAAATGCATACAATTAAATACACTACAAAATATTAATAACTGTATCCATAAGCCTTTTGCTTCCCTCCCTTCCCTTCCCTTAAATACAGTGAGTGGTGGAAGTCCATTGGTGGTGTGGTGGGCGTTCTCTCATACTTCTCTTCTATTGGATTCCTCGTCCGTTGGTGAAATGCCTGCATATTTTGTCTCAGCTGTTCCAATTTACCGATCCGTTTTTCGCAGCAACTTTCAAGTGTCCCTCTTTGATGACACGCTTCCGGTATGGGTGGACGTCTTCTTTCTATGATGCACTTCCGTTCGTTCCACCCGTTCGTTGAATTAAGCATGGCCGTGCGTTCCATTTTATTCCACGGTTAGAGTTCTTTTTATTGCCAACTGGTGGTTGCCAGAAATAATGCACTGTTTTTTTACACTTCGTGCATATTTATAAATAGTTCCATTACATGCAAAGAAAAAAACGCCAGAATTGGTTTGACAGTTCTATCAAGAGACTACACATTCAAATTTCATTTCCACTATATTCACCAGCATGCAATTGTCCAGTTTGGCTGTTGTATGGCCATTTTAATGTGTGAAATAACTATATAAATCTCATTCTATATTTCCTATTTTTGTATTTCTTTTCATATTTTTATATATAATTCTATGGACATTGCATGTTGATGTGTATTTTTGGGCATCACATTAGACATATATCCCGCTAGTTTCAAAAATAATCCTGAGTTCATTTATTCTAATTATTTACAAAAAGGAGAGAAGCTCCTCTTTTATAAAATTTTTCCTTATAATTGTTTTTTATTTCTCTTTAAAAAGTGCTACATATTTATTTTAATGTGTAATTTATTGATATATAGAAACTAGATGTTTCGGATCTTATCACTTTAATTATATTTTATTTTTACCTCCATTGCATCAAGTTTTAAAACAAAAAATTTGCCACTTTGGAAAAACTTTTTACTTAAAAATATATTTTACAATTATCTTAATCCCTATATTAATTCACAAAGCATACCAGATCTATATCAACATTTACCCCTGCGGGAGCAAGGGTTTGTAATTTATGGATCCAGAATGTTTCTTTCTGGGCTAACTTTTGCTCTCTATTGCCACCCCTCCAGTATGGAGAAACACTCTATATAGCTATATATATCAGCTCCTTTAAATTAAATGCTGGACATGAGTTACAATGAACTGGTACTGAATGGGACAAAAGTCCTTTTTTTGATATTATTAAAGTGTGTTCCATTACTCTGATTTTGAAAGATCTTTTGGTACGGCCAATATATTGTTTGCCGCACAGACACTGAAGTAAGTATACTACATGGTCCGTGAGGCAACCAATCTTAGTTTTTATTGGAAAAGTTTAAATGGTTATCTTACTGGCAAAATGTGTGCTTTTGCCTAGAGTTATTGTGGAACACGCTTTGCATATATTGCATCCTTTAAAGCCCTTTTCTCCATCATTTGACTCTCGTTTTTGCTTTATAGCATAACTTGGAGCTAAGACATTTTTTTAATTTTTCTTTTTTCTAAAAATTAATGTTGGTTTCTTTGGTAATATCTCTCCCAATAGGGGATCCTCTAATAGGATAGGCCAATATTTTTGTAAACTTTTTTTGATTTTTAAATGATCTGTATTATATTGGGTAATGAATGCAGTACGAAATTGCTCTCCCTTATCCTTGATTTTCAGATTATCCATTAATAGCTCATCCCTACTTTTCCCTGACATTATTCTAATTTCTTTTTCAAGTGAGTTTTTATTATAACCCTTCTTAACTAATTTCTCCTTTACATGTTGTGCCTGTTGTGTGAAATCTTGTAAGTGGGAACATTATGTCTCACCCTTGTTAGCTGTCCCTTTGCTATCCCTTTCAACCATGGTTGGTGGTGACAGCTTTTTTTTGTGGACAAAACTATTCCCATCTGTGGGTTTGAAAAAACATTTTGTCTTTATTTCATCCCCTTCACCAAATAAAGTAATATCTAAAAAATGTATTTCTTTTTTGTTCCAAACCGGTGAAAATCGTAGGTTATACTCATTCTGGTTCAAAATAACCTACAAATGATACAAAAGAGGAATGTGTTCCCCTCCAAATAATCAAAACATCATCAATAAATGAGGAATGTGTTCAATAAGAGAAGTGGCAATAGGGAGGGACCCATCATTCCCTGCATGGCAGAGAAAATTTTATCACAGCTTTGGCCATAAGTTGGCACGTTCGCTGTCGACAGGGGTACTGGGGGCAAAGCCCTTTTCATATATATTTCTAATAATATCTCTGACACAGAGATTTGATTATCCTATGATAATCATAGCAGTGAGACAGCCAACATGGGGGATAATCATGGGAGAGAGACTGCAGACATGGGGGGGGGGGGGATAATAATAGGAGAGAGACAGCCAACATGGGGGGATAATCATAGGAAAGACAGCAGACATGGGGGGGGGGGTAATCATAGGAGAGAGACAGCAGACATGAGGGAATAATCATAGGAGACAGACAGCAGACATGGGGGATAATCATAGGAGAGAGACAGCAGACATGGGGGATAATCATAGGAGAGAGACAGCAGACATGGGGGGATAATCATAGGAGAGAGACAGCAGAAACCGCAAAAAAAAATACATCTTAACCTCCCTTTTGATTTTTTTACCCGCTTTAGTGTATCTTATCTCCCATTTTTCCCCCAGGTGTTTATTTCCCCACCAGCCCACAGGCACTGAGATGCAGCAGGTGGGGGAGGGAGGACTCCGAGAAGCTCTATCCTGCAGCTCAGCCAGGTTCCTCTCGCGAGGTCGGGGCATTGCCGCAGTTACCATGGCAAAGTTTCAATTTTGCGAGAGTGAACTCTACCCCAGGAACTTTAGGGTAGAGATTACTCCCCACCAGACCACCAGGGCTGGCAGCAAGGTCCCTCCTAGACATGCGCAATTCGTTTCGGTCCGTGGCTGCTCACTGTAAAAAAAAAAAACACATCCCCCCCTCCTAAGCCCCCACCCGTGCCGTGCGAGGGGGGCTTCTAACCTGAAGGGGGACCTATTGCCCCCCCCCGGCCCCCAGCCCTGAACGGCGGGTAGGGGCCCTAAAGTAAAATAAGGGGGGGGACCTATTGTCCTCCCCCCGGCCCCCACCCATGAGCGGTGGGTGGGGGCCCTAAATTAGAATGAGGGGGGGACCTAATGTCCTCCCCCCTGGCCCCCAACCCTGAGAGGTGGGTGGGGGCCCTAAATTAGAATGAGGGGGGGACCTAATGTCCTCCCCCCTGGCCCCCACCCCTGAGCAGTGGGTGGGAGCCCTAAATACTAATTAGGAGAGGGCCTAATGTCCTCCCCCATAGCCCCCACCCCTGAGCGGTGGGTGGGGGCCCTAAATTATAATGAGTGGGGGAACCTAATGTCCTTCCCCCTGGCCCCCACCCCTGAGCGGTGGGTGGGGGCCCTAAATTAGAATGGGGGGACCTAATGTCCTCCCCACTGGCCCCCACCCCTGAGCGGTGGGTGGGGGTCCTAAATACTAGTTAGGGGGGGACCTAATGTCCTCCCCCCTGGTCCCCACTCCTGAGCGGCGGGTGGGGGCCCTAAATAAAAAATTAACCCCCCCCTCCCCAGGTGACTAGGGGACCCCAAACCCTAGTCACCCCCCTCCCCAAGAAATTAACCCCTACCTACCCCCCTCACCCTAAAAATAGTGAGCAGGGACCTTTAGCTAAACATGTTAAAAAATAAAATAAAACTTACCATTTGATGTTTTCTTTCTTCTAAAATCTTCTTTTTTCAGCCCCAAAAAAGGCCAAATAAAAAGCCATAATAACCGACGCACTTAAAAAAAAAACGAAAAAGAAAACGAGCACAAAAAAAAATATCCATCTTCACCCTGCGAGGGCCCTCGCGGTGTAATTTGACTCATAACACTCTGATTGGTGGATAAAGTAACCAATCAGAGTGTTATGAGTCAAATTACACAGCTTGTGAAAATTCCAAATAACTTTCCCACGCTGTGTAAATTGACACAGAGCACTCTGATTGGTGGATTTCATGCCAACCAATCAGAGTGCTGTGACAGGTAAATGTAAAGACTTACCTGTCAGTCTCTTCATTTACCTGTCAGAGCACTCTGATTGGATGGCTTAAACCCACCAATTAGAGTGCTCTGAGCCTAATTGCAGGGTGGGGCCAGGCTTTATAAGCCTTCCCCCGCCCTTCAGAGCTCAGTCTGCGCAGAGCCCTCGCCGGGTAAAGATTGATAATATTTTTTTGTGCTCGTTTTTTTTCCGTTTTTTTTTTTTAAAAGTACGTCGGTTATTATGGCTTTATATTTGGCATTTTTTGGGGCTGAAAAAAGAAGAAAACATAAAAAGGTAAGTTTTATTTTTTAGCAGGTACTTAGCTAATGGTCCCCCCTCACTACTTTTAGGGTGAGGGGGGTAGGTAGGGGTACATTTTTTGGGGGGAGGAGGGTGACTAGGGCTTTGGGGACCCCTAGTCACCTGGTGAGGGGGGATTATTTTTTTTATTTAGGGCCCCCACCCACCGCATAGGGGTGGGGGCCAGGGGGGAGGACACTAGGTCCCCCCCCTAATTAGTATTTAGGGCACCCACTGCTCAGGGGTGGGGGCCAGTGGGGAGGACCTTAGGTCCCCCCCCCTCATTCTAATTTAGGGCCCCTACCCACCGCTCAGGGGTGGGGGCCAGGGAGGAGGACATTAGGTCCCCCCCTAATTAGTATTTAGGGCCCCCACCCACCGCTCAGGGGTGGGGGCCAGGGGGGAGGACATTAGGTCCCCCCCTAATTAGTATTAAGGGCCCCCACCCACTGCTCAGGGATGGGGGCCAGAGGGGAGGACATTAGGTCCCCCCCCTCATTCTAATTTAAGACCCCTACCCACCGCTCAGGGGTGGGGGCCAGGGGGAGGACATTAGGTCCCCCCTAATTAGTATTTAGGGCCCCTACCCACCGCTCAGGGGGGAGGACATTTGGTCCTCCCCCTCATTTTTATTTAGGGCCCCCACCCACCGCATAGGGGTGGGGGCCAGGGGGGAGGACACTAGGTCCCCCCCTAATTAGTATTTAGGGCACCCACTGCTCAGGGGTGGGGGCCAGTGGGGAGGACCTTAGGTCCCCCCCCTCATTCTAATTTAGGGCCCCTACCCACCGCTCAGGGGTGGGGGCCAGGGGGGAGGACAATAGTGATGTAGAATTATTAAAAATCTTTATTGAACTTGTACTGAATTATTGTACTAACTCCATTTTAACCTCACACTGTAACAAACCCTCCATTTTGTCCTCATTACCTGACAGATTCTCCATCTTAAACTACATTACATGACAGAATTTCCCAGCAACATTCAATACAATGAACAGAGACTGTATTTTCTATAAAGACATAGCTGACTCCGGAATTATTGAATCTCCTGTAACATGCAACAAAGTATAACCAAGGCCAGAGCCAAGGCCATGAGAACACTGTACTAATGAAATGTTCTATTCATAAAAGAACTTTGCACCTGACCACAAGATTGACATCACTGACTGTGTAAAATGACGCTCAAGCCCCCCTTTCCACCGAGTAAAACTCATGCTGGGAAAAATGGCGCCTGAGCCTTCTGTCCACACCCTTGTCCAGAACAATACCACCTCCCGGTGGGAGGACACCCAGCTAGTCACTCAAACCCCTGAGCCAATTAATAATATTGATGGGTGGACACTGATATAGTCACATAACATTTAATCCAATTAATGATGTTTATTTGTTATTATCTGATATTCAATGATGATGTCATTTTGCCTTTAAAAAGGCCTGCATAACTGTTTTCCAACCAGATGGCATTAAATTTTCTGAAGTGCTTTTAACCTGAACTCCATGTGTCAGTGTGAGCTTACTTCTGCGTATACGCAATTTAATCATCTCAGATTTGGACAGGAACAGATAGACATTTAAACATATTTGTTTATTTCTAAATTAATCTACATCAATTGGTCCCCCCCTAATTAGTATTTAGGGCCCCCACCCACCGCTCAGGGGTGGGGGCCAGGGGGGAGGACATTAGGTCCCCCCCTAATTAGTATTAAGGGCCCCCACCCACTGCTCAGGGATGGGGGCCAGAGGGGAGGACATTAGGTCCCCCCCCTCTTTCTAATTTAAGACCCCTACCCACCGCTCAGGGGTGGGGGCCAGGGGGGAGGACATTAGGTCCCCCCTAATTAGTATTTAGGGCCCCTACCCACCGCTCAGAGGGGAGGACATTTGGTCCTCCCCCCTCATTTTAATTTAGGGCCCCCACCCACCGCTCAAGCGTGGGGGCCAGGGGGAGGACATTAGGTCCCCCCCCTCATTCTAATTTAGGACCCCTACCCACCGCTCAGGGGTGGGGGCCAGGGGGGAAGACATTAGGTCCCCCCTAATTAGTATTTAGGGCCCCTACCCACCGCTCAGGGGGGAGGACATTTGGTCCTTCCCCTCATTTTAATTTAGGACCCCTACCCACCGCTCAGGGGTGGGGGCCAGGGGGGAGGACATTAGGTCCCCCCTAATTAGTATTTAGGGCCCCTACCCACCGCTCAGGGGGGAGGACATTTGGTCCTTCCCCTCATTTTAATTTAGGACCCCCACCCACCGCTCAAGCGTGGGGGCCAGGGGGGAGGACATTAATTCTAATTTAGGGTCCCCACCCACCACTCAGGGGTGGGGGCCGGGGGGAGAACAATAGGTCCCCCCTCATTATTTCACTTTAGGGCCCCCACCAGCCGCTCAGGGGTGGGGGCGGGGGAGAGGCAATAGGTCCCCCCCTTATTCTAATTTAGGGCCCCCACCCGCCGCTCAGGAGTGGGGGCCGGGGGTGCAATAGGCCCCCCTTTAGTTTAAAAGCCCGCGGGTGGGGGCTCGGGAAAGGGGGACCCTTTTTTAAAAAAATTATAATAATTTAACAGTGAGCAGCCACGGGCTGTTTACTAGAGATGCCCCTACTTGTGGTATAGCGAGTAGGGGCATAATTTACTAATACTAAGTAATCTTTACTTATTATCATTAAATTTGGATGAAAGACCAATTTAGGTCTTTCAGCCTTTTGGTAGATAAGTCCCTAATACCGTGGGAATTAGGGAGTTATCTACCAAGCGTCTGCAAGAGAAGTTCCGAAATTACCGAATTTCCGAAGTGCCGAAGTCCCGAATTTGGGAATGCCGAACCGAAAAATTTTCCCATGCACATGCCTACTATATTCTATTATCTTTTATTGTTCTGGGTGGGACTTCTCTGCTGTTGTATAAAATTGGAAACCTGAAGAACCCTATATATCCTTGAGTGGGGATTATTCCACTTCACGTGTTCCAAACCAGAGCTGGATTTAAGCTCTGGATATTGTCAGTAGTTCCTTATTATTATACCTTCTGTTACCCAGTGTGTTTATATACTATACCATTGGATTCCTTTCTTCTGTTTCCTCTCCACATGTTCCATCGGATTACAAGCCCATATTCGTGACTATCAATCCAGTCTGCTGCTCCACAAAGAACCCTATCTACTGTTGTGGATTACCTTATTTGGACTAGTGTTAAGTTACCTGGACTATATTTTACACTTAATTTATTTATTTATATTATATTTATCTTACTTATAAAATTATTTATCAAAGGCGCACCCTTTTCCTTTATTCTTTACCTTCCTTATCAGTACAGCAATAATAACAAGTAAAAATAATGACCTTCAATGAAACCATGTTCTTAAACTAATTTTGCTGTGCAATAGGCTTTATCAATGGTACTTAGTTTCTTCTGTATTCTCCTTCAGATTTAAATCCTTTAAAACCTATTAGGGGGGGCAGTCTTATAGAGAACAGTATATAAAATGGGCAAAAATCACTTGCCCTAGAGAGTGGAGAAAATGGAGAGAGTAAGGATAGGAATCACAGGTACAAGGTCTCAACTAGTAAGGTAGAGCCCCCATAAAAGCTCTAGGAAATGAATAAATATATAAAAAAAAGTAGGTACAAAAATGGGCACAATACAGAAAAACATAAAATAACACATAATATAAAAAGGAATCCACGAACAGGCAGGGGTTCTGCCACACAAATGTAAACACTGTTGTCTATAAACCAAACCGAAGAACATTGTCAGCTTTTATCACTATTTAAAGACCATCAAGGAAATCATATTACCATATACCTGTTATGGTGGTCTATGAGTAATTGTTTTTCTGCTACAAGTGGTATTCTGCAATAATTTGATGTTCCTGCTTTTACCAATTTATACCATTACTGGTTAGATTGTATGTACAACTCAACACATAATTGCTGCTGTCAGTTTCTTTTGACAGTAACACATTGTGTTGGCTGGGATATTGTATCTACCTTTTTCTGCATTATAAGAACTTTGATATCCAGAGATTGCTAGTTGGTTTTTATCGTTATATTTTCTTGGACTATTTATTTAATTTTTTGTGAGAGTTCCCATTGACTATATATATATATATATATATATATATCTTTTTTTGGTTTCAAAGGACATACATGCCTGTATATTTTTTATGCATTTGATTTTTTATCTTCAAGTTCATTATTACTGCTGCTGGTAACGCTATATTTAGTCAACCTTCCCACCTCTTAGGTGAGGATATTACTGATATAAGGTTGCCACCTAGAGGACGAACGCATATTGCACTTTACACTATAAGCACTGCAACCTCAATTTGTGTTTTTATATGCTTGTATATCCACTGTCTTATCTGTGTGTATTATTTATCACATTTGGTTAGGGATCTCCTAGTACGTGTAGGTTTTTGTACCTACTTGTTTTATATATTTATAGAGAACAGTGTTTACATTTGTGTGGCAGAACCCCTGCCTGTTCGTGGATTCCTTGTGTGGCAGAACCCCTGCCTGTTCGTGTATTTTCCTATGTTTTTGTGTATTGTGCCCATTCCCCATTCGGGAGTGCTTTAACAAAGTGAATCCATTCCTCTCCCGAACGAGGACCACCCTGATATCTCATTTTGAATGTTAGGTTAGAATGTTCTCATCTCGCAACATAAGTGTAAAACAGCAAGGGAAATAATTAATGAGTGCTCCCCTGGATGGCCGCCTTTCGTACTGACGAACGGCCGCCAGGAGGAACATTCATACACTGAAAGGAGACACTTCCCATGTCTGGGTTCCACACCAGGACCTCGCAAACGGAGGTTTGTCGAAAGAGGAGCAATTGTGCGGGTCCCTGAGATTGATGTGGATGCTTTTGGGGGCACTGGCTGGTTTGGTGGGCTCTCCTGTGCCTGAGGGACAAAGAGACTAGCTCTTTTCCCGTGGATGGGCTTTTCTGTGCCTGGAAGACAAAGGAAAGGTCCCTTTTTCCCCGCGCCTGGACTCCCAGGAAAAAGACCCCCTGGCATCTGGGGTGGGAAACCCTGTGTTTTGGTGGCGGGCTTTGGGGACAAAGGAAACAGAGTCCCTTTCCCGCACTAGGGCCCCAGGGAGGGGGAGGATCCTGGCATGTGACCCTGTATGGTTGTGTGGGAGATCCCTTGCATGGGGATATGCATAAAAGCCATGTCTGGCCAATAAAATTGTGTTGTACCCCCAGAACTCGATCTCGTCCAGTTACTGGGGGGAAATGGGTCTCTATATATTCTAGAGTGATTCCTGAGCTGCTGAAGGAAGGGAATAAGCGGGGGTAAACGGTCAGGTTACCGGGGGTCCGCTACAATTTGTAATAGTAATTATTCTACACTCAACAGGGAATAACTATATTATACTTTAGGTGAAATTAGTAAATAATTGTGTAATGATAAACTGAAATAGAAAATCCTTAACATATTGGCGTATGGTTTCAATGGCAACGCGTGCTTACGTTGGTATTACTAGTTTCTCCATGCTCTTAATCCCTTAACGACACATGACATGTCTGACATGTCATGATTCCCTTTTATTCCAGAAGTTTGGTCCTTAAGGGGTTAAGGACCAAACTTCTGGAATAAAAGGGAATCATGACATGTCACACACGTCATGTGTCCTTAAGGGGTTAAAGAAACACTGTAGGCACCCAGACCACATCAGCCCATTGAAGTGGTCTGGGTGCTAACTCCCATCACCCTTAACCCTGAGCATGTAATTATTGCAGTTTTTATAAACTGCAATAATTACCTGCTAGACAGCCACTAGAGGGACTTCCAGGTTCTTAGACGACTTTTGCTCGTCTAAACGATGCTGGACATCTTACACTATGCATGAGGGCTTCCAGCATCCCCATAATCCCTGTAGGAAAGCATTGAATAATGCCTATAATAATAATAATAAAAATAATCTTAATGCGAGCGCAGCCATTGCATTAGGTCTCCCCCGCCGGTGATGGGTGACGAGTGTGGGCGGAGCTGAGCCAGCGCCGAAGGACATCGGCAATGGACCCAGGTAAGTGACAGAAGGGGTTATAGGGGGAAGTTATAGTGCCAGGAAAACTATAGTTTCCCTTTAAAATGTAAAATCAGTACAAATCAAATTGGTGGGTAAAATAAATCCTGAAATGCAATGGTACTTATACATGGGCTTAAATAAGTAAAAGCCCTAACAGGTCTGAAGTTGGGTATCCATGGAAACCTGCAATGCTCTTCGTGCATATACCAGCATTGCTGGCTACTCCACATTTTCAAAAGATTATCAAAATAGGGAAAGTTAAATTAAAGGATATGTACTTTTGCATTAACTTGGGAGACTTAAGTAATTTAGTTGCTTTGTATTTGTGTACAAGAGCTGATATATATATATATATATATATGTTCATTAGTAGTTTATTGGATTATGTAGGATACCTAAGTGGGCTTTTGTATGGATGATATGTCACATACAGGGCTGGTGCATTTTGTACACTAGTCAAGACCAGCTACTTGCATGATCCCACCCAAAATAAAAATTGTCTACTTTGTGAGTCTCTCCCCCCCCCTGCCCCCTCAACCCCTTTGTGTGTCTTTTTCTATCCCACTTTGAGGTTTTTTTGCACTCTGCTATGGATAGAGGGGGATATATTTTAAATATAAGCGCAGCACCTAATATTTTGACAAGACACAGGAATAGGTAGACACCACCCAGAGACGGCCCTGTATTAGGGCATCATAATTGTGATTGACCCATCCCTATCTAGCTTTTCTCAATAAAACTGTAATTCAGGTTTTGGTGTATACAATCATTAAAGAATTTTGTATTATATCCCTACCTGGCCTACTTCTCTGGTTGGCATATTAGCATTAGTACCACTTGTATATACTTTTGTTTATTTATCATTTATTATATTTGGTCTCCATTAGACTTTATTACACATGTATTAGCCAGTTTAATACAACCACTACATAGCTATACATACTTCCAGGTGATGCAGCTGTTCTCAGAGCTGTGCATGCACTGAGACTAGTGGCATCTTTTCTTTGTTGTATTTAGTAGCAACATATACTAGCCTATTTCAAATGTATATGTAGTGTTTGTTTGTTTGATTAGCCTCTATTAATAAATATTATTGAACTACCGAAAGCAAGGAGTGTGGACTCTGACTTTACACTCTGTTTTTAAGTTGTTATTATTAATGCAAAGTTTATTCCATCTTGCGAGTTAAACGTTTATTACAGTCTTTGTCTCACAACCCCTTTGTGTGTGTTTTTCCTCCTCGTTCTCTGTGCACATCTTTCCCCACCCCCTGATCCCTCTGTGGTCTCCTCCCCCCCCTACCAGCTCACCTTCCCACCATGTAGTGTGGCCAAGCCATCTAATGCAGTAGAGAACTTTCTGTTTCCTCTTCCCAGTCAGACCAGGTAGATGATACAGGAGATCTTCCACCATGCTCCACAGCTCTGCCATGCTACATGCAGTGACCAGAAGGAGGGGAGCGTGGTGCAGTACATTGCCCCCCCCTCTCCTCTGGGTCTGTGTGCCCTAGAAAACTGCCTCATTTGCCTAGTGGTCATGCCAGCCATGGTCACAATGTGTTTGGTGATTTGTATATGTGTGCATGTATGTTGATTGTCAGTGGTGTTGTGGGGACTATGTGTGGGCTGTTTGTATTATTTGTATGAGGGGAGGCTTATTCTGCAGTGTACATCTAGCAGTGTGGCTTCCCTGGGATTCTATGAGGATCGGGCTTGCCACTAGCAGGTCAAGGGCAGAAGCTGCAATAGCTGCTGTGGGGGCTGCTCTATTTCAGTGCAAATTCCCATTCACAAGTGCTGGGAGGAAGCCATCTGAAATCACTTCCTCTAATTAGTAATGCAATGCTTAAATTGAGGGTTGTATTTCACACTCTGCAATCACCGCTTGATTTGCACTAGCAGATATCTGAAGGCGCACTGTAACTAGTGATAAGACAGAGCATGTTTGGTTCTGGCAGCCTTGAGTGCTGTGCTGTACTAATAAGCCAGAGCCTGTTTTCTGAATTGTGTGCCAACATGACACGTGCCATAGGTTGCAGACTCCTGCCCTATAACCTACCAAGTACAAAATGAGCAAATGAGTGTACAATTATATTTAGCCCCTTTCGCATCCAAAAACCTTTTCAAATGATTCCACATGAATGATGAAGACAGGAGAATTTTATTTACAATATGATGCCAAAATTATTCAAGAGACATTTAAAATAGTTTTAGGATATAATCCTGCATTTAACAAAACTGCAGATAAATTTAACAGAAAAGTGTGCCAATTGTTTTTCTTCAAATAACTCTTGTGGGTTCCAACTGCAATCAAAAAAAGGGTAAAAACTGCAATGATGTTAATGGTCAATTCTGAAAAACTGAACAATTTTGTATTGCAATTTTAACATTAAAACAAAGCAATGACGTGCTAGCTTTGGTTGAACCGGTTCTTATTGTAGAATGTATGATAGAACAATATGATTTATCTTGCTAGGTAATCCAATTATGTTGCAAGCTCTCAAAATCAGACAAGGAAAAAAAGAAAAATAATTATGGGGCATGCCCATTAGAAGCAGCTGGAGAGATCCGCTACATCCCAGTACAAAATCCTAGAATGAATAGACAGCCTGGATAGTCTATCATTGTTGATGCCAAGTAAAGGTTTTATTCTTCTAAATCAAGTATGTTCAGTTCTTCCTCAAGCTCATCAAGATCCTCTCCAGTAAAAAGATTTTCATCAACGGGGACTGCATCGGCAAAGTCATTTTCCTGATCATTTTCATCATATTGCTCTTCATCGTCACTTCTCTCTCCATTTTCAATTTCCCCACCTGATGCTTCATTTAATTTTACATCTGGAGAAACAAGACACAGACATTTTATTAAAGTTGTATGGATTTTCAAATGTTTAATAACAAAATATAATAAAATTTACATCACATGGGACACGGGACAGTTATTGCATTCTGCTTCCCAAGGTTAACTGAAATTTTAACTTTAGATTTTAGGCCAATTGAGGTCCAAATTCGCACTTGAAAATTAGTTTCTGGCTTGAAGATTATTCCCAGTTTTAAATTTGGAATTAACTTTCATTTCTCAACAATGCACACGTCAGTGAATATCCCAGAGTAGGTGTAGGTATTTTGCAATAACTGTACCCATTCAGCCCATAGTAGTACTGAGTAATAGTGTTGCTCTTTCAATTTAACATTCCCTTAAGGGGTGAATTATTCCTGCAAAAGCAAAATCTGTTTAGGACATGGTGTTTTTATATTTAAACCTTTAATATTTCTAAAAACTATATACCATGAATACTTTCATGTAAGTCACAAATCTTTACAATTGTTCTCTACACGGAGGCCTTAACTGAAATATTTTAACTGCATTCGTATAACTTTATAACCTTTATCTAAAGGAAGACTTGATTCTTAGTAATGGTTTGCTTTGATGCAATCCCTCCCACATCAGAGCATACACGGATATTTACTAAAGTGAAAAGTAGGGACCAAAGCAGCCCCTACTTTGTCTCTGTATGTATTCTGACTGCACGCACATGATTAACCCCTTAAGGACACAGCTTCAAAAGCTTGTCTTTCCTTAAAGAAATGTTTGCATCTTTTGCTGTTTGTGTTCAAACGCAATTTGCATCTCTGTCATTTATTGCAACAACACATATTATACACCGTTTTTCAGAGGGCAAACAGGGCTTTAATTTTATGTCACATATATATTGATAAATTCTCATTATAAAAAAAAAAAAAAAAAAAAGTAATTCAAAATAAATTCATTTATGTGTCTTGATTTATAGAATACATAATATGTATAGGATTTCGATATGGTGTATATTTTGCCTTAACTGGTCACCATTTTTTCAGCAATTTATGTCAATGTTTGTGGTGAGGGAGGAAATAAATGGCATTTTTACATATATATTGCATTTTTGCTGAGTATTTCTTACACTTGATATGTACCACTGTCATAAAAATCCCCAAGTTATGCTCAGTTACACCTTCTGAGTAAAACAATATGCCCAATGTATGACCTAGCTACTATTTTGTGAAGTTACAGAGCTGTAAAAGACGTGACAAGTTCAGGTTTTTAAGTGTGAATTTTCATGGAGGGTTTTGATGCGTCCGTGTCCCACTTTGGAGCACTTGAGCAGGCTACATATTACAACTACACCATAAAGGCATACTATTTCTTAAAGAAGACATCCCAGGGCTATTCAAAAGGCATATTTTGAACCTTAGCGTGGGATCATTTTCCTGCTAGCTTGTAACAAGAGTAGTGATAATAAGCGTTTTTTCTGCCTTTTTGACACACAAAGTGAGTTTGCACAGTATATTTTGCAAACCTTATGTGTACTACGACTGTATAACACTTCATATTTTGCTCAGCTATGTCAGCTGAGTACAGCAATACCCCGTATGTACCTTTGCCAGGTATATGTGGATGTTGAAGGGGCACATTTGAGACACAGCAATTCAGTTTTTTTTCTAACTTTGAAGTTTAACGCTGTGTCCATGTTCCATTTTGGAGTAGATTAGCCGTCTGGTTATTCAAACCTCCCCACAAACACATACTATTTATTAAAGAATACACCACGGGGTAATTCAAAATGCATATTGTAAACCTTGGTGTGGGATCATTTTTTCGCTAGTATGTGCCAAGTGTAGTGGTAATGAGCATTTTGTAATGTATTTTTTTTACTTTCTAAAACTCGTTTTTAAACTTTTTCTAAAAAGTGTTTTATTTACTTATTAAATGTTTTAAACTAACTTTTTTTTACACTTTTGAAAAATTTTATGAACTTTTTTTTTAACCATTAACCCCTAACTAGCAGTAAGCAGCACTAACAGTAAATTCCCCACTTTCCCATAACTCCCACCCACCCCAGCTAGCAGAATATATAATTATAAATGATTTAAATTAATTAAATTGAGGGTTAAAAAAATAATTAGATCACAGCAGAATACTGTGATCTGTATTTTGATCACTGTAGGCAGTGATCAACTGGCAGGGAAGGGGTTAACTTATATTTGTACTGGGTAAAGGGGGGTGTTTTTTTTTTTACTTAAACGTTACTAAAACACTTTTTTGAAACTTTTTTTTTTTTACATTTTAAAGCTTATTTAAAAAACAAAAAAAACAACAAAAAAAAACACTTAATGTTAACCCCTGATTAGCCTAACACCAAATCCCCCAATTCCCCACTAACTTCGACCCATCCCAGCTAGCTAAATATATACATTTTAAAATATTTAAATTAATAAAATAAATTAAATCCCCTGAGGGTTAAAAAAAAATTTCTTAACCCTTTAGGGGTTAAATAGGGGTCATCCCGGTCCATTCCTCTTGTCAGAGACCAACCAGCTACAAAATACCCCTGGGAGAGCGGCAGGCAAGTGGGGAACACGAGGCATACTCAAAATGGCCGACAGTGGCGTTAACCACTCAAACCGCCAAAACCCCAGTGACTGGGCAGCAAACTTCAGCGCCAAGTTCGAGGCCATTTGCAGGCAGTTCTGGTCTCGCTTAGAGCGGAGACAAAAGGCCCTACCTCCACTACGGGTCGATGCTGCACCCAGGACACACAGGGAACGATATGCCACCAGAGGGGAGAGTGCCAAACACTGCAGGGACGGAGCACGGCAGGTGGAGACCCAAGCAGCTACAGCTCCCACAAAAAGGGTCGACACAGCATCAGAGCGACAGGGAGAGCAATCTACCCAAGCCGTCAACGCCAGCGGAGACACCCGCGGGTGCCCTGGATTGCAGCCCGACGCAACCACTCACCCCCTGCAGCTAAAGGCCCCGGGCCTGACCCAAAAATCCCACAACGTCAAAGCAAATCTAAACCTAAGGGTTGGTACAGACAAGACCGGACATTCACAGCATGTCTGCGTCCTAGGATGACTGGAACCCGTTGCAATACTCCTATCCTGAGGGTCTTGAGGCGGCTACCCACACAGCAACTCCCACATCCACGGAGAAGGTACCGGCGCTGCCACTCTGGGAACACAGACAACCGGGATGCAGGCCATGGAGACACAACGAGTAGAAGCAATGGGAACTGTAAACTGGCCCCTACTGCAGCCTGGGATCAATGGAGAGGGACACAAAAAGCTGTTGGGACTCAGGCTCGATATGAGCTGCTAGTCGCAAGTATGGGTATTGGGTGAACTCCCTGAGTTTCATTGTTCAGCAACAGCCACTGGGTATCACACTTACTAGATATACATTATGTGCAAGAAAACCCTTACCAGTATCTCCCCATTGCTGTTGTTGCAAACCCTGCACACTACTCTTCCTATGCTGTTTAATAAGTCAGCTCAGTATCTCGTTTATTGTTTAAGCCTTTGCCTTGCTTATGACTTCATGTTATTATTTTACTTTAAGCTCTGATACTACTAAAAATCTGACGATAAAGCGACAATGTCTAAAGCGACAAATGCGCAAGCGACAATGTCTAAAGCGACAATGTCTAAAGCGACAATGTCTAAAGCGACAATGTCTAAAGCGACAATGTCTAAAGCGACAATGTCTAAAGCGACAATGTCTAAAGCGACAATGTCTAAAGCGACAATGTCTAAAGCGACAAATGTTTAAAGCGACCAATGTTTAAAGCGACCAATGCTTAAGACTAGTTTAAACAATGTTCAAGCCTACTCACAGTTTAAAACTACTCTCACCAATTGAATACATGAGCAAATAATTATAATAAATGTGCCTGATAATCAATTGCCCCGCATGTTGTGCGGAGAAAATGCCTGAGGACTGCTTTTGGGGCAGCTCATGCCTGCTTGTAACCCTTTATGCGCACTGCAAAAATAAAGAATTAAAAAAAAAAATAAAACTTAAAAAATAAAATAAAACAGACGACAGTAAAATATAATCCCTGCCAATTGATCACTGTATTCAGTGATCAATTGGCAAGGAAGGGGTTAATTTTATTAAAGCAGGGGAAAGGGGGGTGGGATATAAATAAATATATATATATATATATATATATATTTTTATTTTATTTTTTTAACAGGGAGATCAGCAGCAGTTATCCATCGCCCTGCACTTCACTCTGGACGCGGAAGAGCAGGGAGGCGGATCGTGAGTCTGACAGCCTCTCAGAGGGATCACTGCTGCAGGGACAGGGCGATCAGGTGCTCCTCGTCTGCCTCGGATACTGGGGCAGACCGGGTGAGCATTAACCCCACAATCTGGGGTTAACTTTAGTAGATGATGGAAATTGTCCATCAACGGTCCTTAACGCAAGGACAAGGTTGACGGAAAATTTCCGTCTTTGGTCGGGAAGCGGTTAATCGTCTGCATGGCGGGAGAGCTTCAGAGGTTTCTCAATGACAAGTCTCTAATAGGCCATTTGCCTGTGAATAGACAAACTCTCTATGAACCTCCCGAAATTTTTTAACACCATGTGCAAATGTTATTTTCAGGTTTTTCCTTTCTGAAAGAAAAATACATCGTAGAATACTCTTACAAATTTAAAGTCATTGTGTTTCATTGGGAACATAAAATGTCTCAAAGGGATGCATGAACATTTAAAGCCTATTAAAATATATTAGTTGCAATTTGACATGATTAGAAAAGAATTATGCTAAAAACGCAGCTTTAAAAAGGTGTGAACCTCACTCATCCATGTGGAGCTGCACTCCTATAGCGTCCAGTCCGCTCTAGAGACACACTACTTCTCTCTCATTTTTGCTAACGTACGGCCATACATGCCTTAGACAACTACCCCCACTACCACGACCACTGGAGGCAGGTATATGGCAGTAACACGCTACATTACTATAAATAACGAAAACCGCATGCTACATTGATATTCTACCAACTGCATGTAAATGGTTAACCGCAATGTTATGCTTTATTGAATATGTCATACACAATGTCTATCACAAGTAGACTGCGAAAAAAAAAAATAAAAAAAAAAAAAAAGAAGAAGGTGTGACCCTATTAAAAATAAAATAAAACTTACCATCCTTTTCTGTTGATGTAATAAAACCGCTGAAGCGTTCCAGACTTGCAACTGTAATACCAGTTTCATCAACATCTTTAAGGACAAACTGGTTCAGATCAATGTCTTGAACATCATCTGTAGAATCAGACTTAAAAACAGAAAATAAAGTAAATATCATATATTCACACATTTGTAAAAACAATAATAGTCAACACCCCTGTCCCCCACTCTGGGGTTTAGCCAACGAGGAGTTCATTTTTTCCCTTTCTTTACACAAGCTATGTTAAAATGCAGATGAAGAAAAACACAAAAATAAATAAAATCACAGAGGCAGGTCAATGTGACCTGTGTGTTCTATTGCAGCATGAACATGAAGCAATAATGTATCAAAGGGGATCTAGACATAACAGAAGAACATGTGAGTATGCAGCACATCCACATGCACTACAAGTGAAATCTCACAATGCCACATTGTGGGGAAAGGGGTGCGTTATTTGTGGGTAGATGCACGACATCCATCGATTATATATATATATATATATATATATATATATTTATTTATTTTTTTTACAGCCAAAAGTTTAGCATTGATTGTAGGGGGGGGACGGGGACGGACACGGACACACACCAATTATCGGTTCTGCCGATTATTAGAGACTATATTCGGCACAGGTCTTGTAATTTATCAATAACTTACTCACCTCTCCCAGTCACTGCATGTCGTCTGCATACAGGAACTCCAGAACCCAGCCAATGAGGCGCCACATTGCAACCTCATGTCACCCTACCCTTTGAGTCCCCACATGCAGAGCTCAGCTGAAGGCTGGGAGGTGAGACAATGAATAATATACTAAAATGTACTAGGCTGGCTGCCTGCCTGCCTGAAATTGATAGGAGTGCTATTGCTGTCAGCATGTTCACCTAAGGTCATATTTCTGTCGACATTGGGTTGCTTTTTCAAAACTTTAGATGTACAAAATATTGGCAATTGGCCCAAAAAATAACCAATAATCTGTATTTGTTTAGAAAAAATGATATCAGTCGATCCATAGCAATAACCAGTATATGGACAATACCAATATTTCACAATACTAAGTATATGGACACTAATGTAACAAAATGTATGGCATTAGCAAGTTTAACTTGCACAAAGTAAAGAGAGAATGTAACATCTGATGAAATTATATATAAAAGGGGAAATGTCATGGCAGGCGTTTAACATTATGTTCACTCCCGGTGTGAGTACATATGTATACAATGTGGGGAGGGATGAACCAGACTAAATCTAAATATATATATATATATATATATATATATATATATATATATATATATATATATATACACACACCGTATATACTCGAGTATAAGCAGAGTTTTTCAGCACATTTTTTGTGCTGAAAAACCCCAACTCGGCTTATACTCGAGTCAATGTCTGTATTATGGCAATTTGCATTGCCATAATACAGACAGGGGCTGTGGGGGCTGTCAGAGAGTTTACTTACCTCTCCTGCAGCTCCTGTCAGCTTCCTCCTCCTCCGCGCCGTCCGCTCAGCTCTTCTGTCAGCTCACACTGTAAGTCTCGCGAGAGCCGCCTTACACTGGGAGCTGACCGAGGTGCTGAACGGACGGCACGGAGGAGGAGGGAGCTGACAGGAGCTGCAGGAGAGGTAAGTAAACTCTCTGACAGCCCCCACAGCCCCCATTGAACTGCCCCCACAGCACCCACTGGACTAAGTACCATCTGTGGACAAGTTTATAATGGATTTCTATTAGATTCAAACATTGCACTTGCTTTCATGTCTTGTTAATAGCATTACACCACTCTTGCAGATCTAATTGGCAGTTTAGATCTCTTTCCCATTTCTGCTTTTGAGGAGAGGTTACAGAGTAATCAATATTTCTAATAATTTCTTTTGTTTTAGCAAAGATTTTACCTATTGTTTCGTTTATACACACATACATACATACAAACATACACGAGGAGTAATTTAACAATCGCATTTCTCCGCATTGCAATGATTGGCCTTGTTTGGTCAGGACGGAGAACATTTAAATAAAGATAGGAGAAAACCACAGCATCTCATTAAAAAAGGCTAAAAGAAGTGATTTGGAATGTTTTATTCAGTGGGATTGAATTCAAGAGAGCCAACAGCTCTTCTTTGAGGATCTTTTTCAGGTTAATTAAAGGTCACCATGGTACATAACACATAGCACATGTGAAAAGCCACATGACCACATGATTAACAGGACATTTAAATGTACAGCAATTGGAAAAAATATATACTTACATCATAATCATCGTCGTCATCTCTTTCTAGTGTGTACCTTGTGTCGTCTGCTTCCTCATCATCGTCGTCGACAAGCTCAGGTCGAAACTCGAATACTTCACGGCCACTGATCTATTGGGGTTAGCATACCTAATTAGATTACTAATTACATTATTTATATGCAGATATGCAGTACATTTATTAAAAACAAATATACCCCCGAAGATTTTCCAGCTTTAAAATCTGCCTTTTTCCTCTCCATTTCTTCCTCCGCTTTTGTGATTCGTTCTTGTCGTTTTCTTTTTTTCCATGCAAGAAAAGATTCTAAAGTGATTCTAGTGACATTTGGTCCAAGGGCTGCACGCTAACCAGTTAAAAAAAAAAAAAAAGATTACATTGAGTTAAACAAGAGGGTATAATGCATTACGCATAAAGAAAAACAAAGATTACACAAAATGCAACATTACTTTTATAATATTGTACAAGGCAGACTTATTACAATTTTTGAAGAAGAAAAAAAACACACAAAAAAAAAAAACACATGTAATACTTAATTGGTAACCAATTTTAAGCTTGGAATTGCCACTTTCAATGAATAATGCTTGAAACTATTTTTTTTTAAATGCCAGTTTCTATTTTTCATGTTTTAGAATACATTCAGCCCATTGAGTCCCTTGGCCCACTCCTAGAGTAAGTAGTCAAATTGTTTAAGCCCTGCCACCCATTCACCTGCAAGCAGAATCCAGTTAGCTCCATTGAGCTAAGCCAGGCCGTGGAGGGACACTCATTAGCAGAGTGCCAGCTTAGTTTTCTCAGCAAATGAGAAAGGCCCTGTGCTGGCCAGTGCCCAGATCAGGGGAAAACATCAGGCTTCTTGCAAGAGTTGCCAAATATGAAGGAGGTGTCCAAGGGAGTGAGGCAAGGAGCCAAACAGCTCCTTGACCACTTACTCTTGGAGAGTGCCAGGGCACCCAAGCACCAAAACACTACAGGGAGCATAACAAGTTATGGTGCCTGGAGTGTTCTTTTAAGCAAGGCATCTGAAACCTTGGTGCCCCAGATTTTGATGACCTACAACTTTCAAAATTCTTTAAATGCATAGATGGCCAGAGAATCATGGGAATAGTAAGAAAAATTGGTGGCCATTAGGTACAGAATGTGACAATGTTGAACATGGCTAATGCTTCTTATGAAGAAGTGCTACATTGGGCACTTCTCTATGAGAAGTATTGGATTGATGAATTACAGCAATCGCATCTGATTGGACAAAAGGCAACGAGACTGATGACACCATAGGAGAATCAATTGCTTCAAGGAGATTGCCCTGGCACTTAAAGGTAAGTTTAATTGCGTCAACTTTTTTTTTTTTTTTTTAAAACGATAAACCAATGTGACAAAAACTTTAAAAAGCATAAATATAACTATATAAGGTCTTAAAAGATCAAGCATAAGTCACTGAGGACCATGCAGGGCTGCTGACAGTCAATACGAATAGCAGCTTGTGTCTTTTTTATAAGCAAGGTCCCCTATAACACTTTCATATCAAAATGGTGTTATGGGAATACCAGTACAAATTATTTAGGACTGGAACAGTACATACACATTGGGCATGTGCGACACTGTACAATATCTTTAATGTTCTGTGGTTATTGTAAAATCACTTTAAAACTACAATGATGACAGTGAAACAGACCTAGCCGCACTATAATCTGTGCAAGGGACATAGTTGTATATGGCAATTAGAGTATCTCATTAAAATTAAAAAGTTTATCATTTAAAATTAAGAATCCCTTTAAATACTCTGAAACAACATTGACAAATTCAAATACCTCTTTTTCTATTAAATCCTCTAATGAAATTTCTTCTTCTTTTTCTTCCTTCTTTTTATCCTTCCTTAGCACAAACCCAGGGGGAAGAGCGTGGCGATAAATACAGGTATCTCCTCCACCAGGACACACCCAGAACCACCCGTATTTGTTGTTTTCTATTGCGTCAAGAAAAAACCTGCAGACCTTTAACATAAAAAGAGTAAATGTTATTACACTTTTATATTGCAATCAACATGATGCACTACATCCCTCTCTCAGCCTGAATATACTAGCCTTCTACAATAGGTACAGGCTGCTGGCCATTAGATTATGCGGTCACATACCAATATTTGTGGCACAGATCTACAGAATTAGTACACTTCATACACAGCCAAGGAACCTGGATTCAGGCAAAGATGGGAAACCTGCTTTTTACACAATACCTCCACAACAGCTCCAGCGCAGCACACAGCAAGTGTGCCAGCTGTTGTCACTTTTGTAGGTCTACTATCTTGACCCTGACATCCGTGGACAGCATTTTTGGTCTTGGCCATGGTGGAGAGTTTGGAATCTGATTGATTCTGTGGACAGGTGTATTTTATACAGGTAACAAGCTGTGATTAGGAGCACTCCCTTTAAGAGAGTGTGCTCCTAGTCTCAGCTTATTACCTGTATAAATGACACCTGGGAGCCAGAAATCTTGCTGATTGATATGGGATCAAATATGTATTTCACTCATTAGAATGCAAATCAATCAAACAAATCAAGTAAATGCAGCAGTGCTGTGCAGATATACTACCTAGAATTGTTGACTTGGGGTGCCTTGAATCATTATTCAAATATTATGGGCGGCTTGGACCTAAAAAGTTTGGGAACCACTGGCCTACAGTATACTGTACCAGTAAATCTATTTTTCTTTAGTTTTTATTGTATTATACTTTTAGATATAATAAATAAAAGATACCCAACTCCTTTGACCATTTTATGATGACTGAATAAATATTAATTCATTTCAAGCTTAGAGATGCAAAAAAATCTTTCTATTAATATCGGACAAAAAAAAAATTAAAAAGGGCTTACAATTTCAGTTTTGGGTTTCTTCTTTTCAGATTCACCGTGTTTCTGGTTCACCACTTCTTCCAATTTTTTCTCATCCCAGTTTTCCATTGTATCTGAAAAGGTGGATGAATAATTCAGTTGCTTGTCTGTCATTCACTAAGTTTAAGTTGATCAGACAAAATCTTACCCTTTTCAAGTTCGTCATCACGTCCATCAACGTAAACACTTCTTTTTTCACATTTCCTTTCTAAAGATAGATCATGAGAAAATTTGCACTTATCGCCTTTGGTGCATTGACCTTGCTTGTAAAATGCACACACAACAGATTTTGGATCAGCACCTAAGGAAATCAAGCAAAAGTATTTAGTATAGAAAAACTGTTGCATATAAAAGATACATGAGCAATAATTTTTATTCACCAAAAGTGCAAATCAATAAAGAGCATTTAATAATAAAGTATTAAGTACAGCAAACAACTGAAGTGTTGTCATGTCTTTATGGCACTTCGTCATAAGTCTTGCTTAGAATTTATGAATAGACTTGACTGGAAGCGTGGTCTGCTGTGCCTACTGCGCCATATATGCGTCTCAGTAAATGGTTTAGAAGTGCTTAAAAGGGAAACTATAGCAGGTGATACCTAATGTGCATGCGTCGCAATGGCATGTATAATGCCTTCCTATGGCGTTTAAGAGGACGCTGGCTGTCTTCATGCACTAAGTCGCCCAACGCCTTGGAAGTTCCTCTAGTAGCTGTCTGGCAGAGAGCCACTAGAGGTGGAGTTAACCCTCAAAAGTAATTACTGCAGTTTCTTAAAATATTTCTTACAGCGAGAAATAATTTTGCTGAATTTAGCTTGAACAGAATTAAAATGGCTATACAGCAGGTAAATATTTTAATAAGGGCCTTAAGTGTATACAGTGTAGGCGGTTTTCACTTTTCTAACATCCTTTAATATTCAGAGAGATTATTGCCTGCACTGACACAATGTAAAATAAGAGTTCAGTAGAACTCTTGATGAAAAAAAATTCCCTACCAAGAAAGATTATTCAGTGCAGATATTGGCAATTGGTTATCAATATGGTCAGATTAACTGACAGTGCAGCCGTGCATACTCCCAACATATGATGCAATTGTAACTCACTAGTCCTCTGCTTTAGACAACTTTGCAGTACAGAGGACCTCATCTATTTCCCAATTCAATCACTCGGAATACGATCTCGTATCCCATGTGATTATTCAAGAAAATAAATATTTTTCTAAAATCATGTGAAAGGTCATTAAGATTTTATTTTTTTTATCTGCTAGTTGTAGCTACATCAGGATCAATATTAATTACGGTTCATAACATAAAACACCCAATTAAGTTAAGAAGAAAAAAAATAAATACATCACATCTATATTTCAAATGCATGTATTATAAATGTTTCTTAAAATGTTAAGACCACTTGCCATAGCCATTCATAAGATACAACCGACCTCCATTTTGTGGACTGAATTTTTCCCAGATATGCACATAATGTAGCGCAATCCTTCCTCCTCTTACGTGACCCCACACAGGGAGAAAATACCTTTGTTTCTTTGAGTTGCTTCAGTGATTAAGCCTGACCAAATCTTGCTAGAACATAGCGTGAGCACACAATGCATGCTTATCCCATCCAATTATTTATATAAATGAAATTCCTGGTTATCAACTCAGTTACTGATGAGGAGAAAGTATACAATTTCTTTTGTGTTATTTTAGAAACTAAGAATAATAATAATAAAAAAAAAAAAAAAAACAGATTAACTACCTTTGCTGACCTTTTGTGCAGCTACTACCGGTTTAAAAAGATCATTCAGTTCTAAAAGTTCCTTCTTTTTGGCATCTTTTGTAGTTTTCTTTTCACCATCAACTTGTGTAGCCTGAAAAATAAGAAAGTGCTTCAATGATGCAGCCGGAAAATATAAAATTGTTCTTTAGAGTGCAGGAATGATTACTTCATAGAAATTAGAGTAGGTCATTCCATTGTATAATACACCTTTCTACAAAACTGGGAAATTAACTGAATAAAATGCTATGCAATCATTACAATAAATACGGTGGCGTGGCACTCTAGGCAATGGCTGATCCCTGGTTCCCAGCACCCTAGCAGGGAGATTACTATGTAATGGGGATACCTACCAGTTAAAGGGAAACTCCAGTGCCAGAAAAACGATCCGTTTTTCTGGCACTGGAGGGTCCCTCTCCCTCCCACCCCCCAATCCCCGGTTACTGAAGGGGTGAAAACCCCTTCAGTCACTTACCTGGGACAGCGGAGATGTCCCTCGCCGCTGTCTCCGCCTCCGCGACGCTCCTCCCAGTGATTGCGTCGGCCGGTGGGCGAGACTGATCTCGCCTACCGGCCGAGGAGACGTAATGCGCATGCGCGGAAATGCTGCGCATGCGCATTACGTCTCCCCATAGGAAAGCATTGAAAAATCATTTCAATGCTTTCCTATGGGGTTTTGAGCGACGCTGGAGGTCCTCACACAGCGTGAGGACGTCCAGCGACGCTCTAGCACAGGTTTCCTGTGCTAGAACCCAGGAAGTGACCTCTAGTGGCTGTCTAGTAGACAGCCACTAGAGGTGGAGTTAACCCTGCAATGTAATTATTGCAGTTTATGAAAAACTGCAATAATTACAGTTGCAGGGTTAAGGGTAGTGGGAGTTGGCACCCAGACCACTCCAATGAGCAGAAGTGGTCTGAGTGCCTGGAGTGTCCCTTTAAGGGTGGGATAGAATGGCACCAAATTTTAAGGCATTTATTCTGTTTGTCTCTAAAGGTCCTCCATGACTAAGGCAGTGTAGGCCAAACCTTGCATTTGTTTTCTGTTGTATCCTGTGTGCTCCAAAAAAACAGACTATATAACACATGTATCGTGAAACCCTAGAATTGCATTTTTGATTTTATATATATATATAAAAAAAAGTATTCACTGCCATTTTGGTAATCATGACAGGAAACAACTATGCATAATTAGAAAAATAAGAGGAATATAAAAAGTAGTCTTAAGTTAAGTTACAAATATACTTGTGGAAATCATTTAAAAGGACCACTCTAGGCACCCAGACCACTTCAGCTTAATGATGTGGTCTGGGTGCCAGGTCCAGCTAGGGTTAACCCATTTTTTTTTTTTTATAAACAGCAGTTTCAGAGAAACTGCTATGTTTATTAATGGGTTAAGCCTTCCCCCAAATCCTCTAGTGGCTGTCTCATTGACAGCCGCTAGAGGCGCTTGCGTGATTCTCACTGTGAAAATCGCAGTGAGAGCACGCAAGCGTCCATAGGAAAGCATTGTAAATGCTTTCCTATGCGACCGGCTGAATGCGCGCGCAGCTCTTGCCGCGCGTGCGCATTCAGCCGACGGGGCGGAACGGAGGCAGAGATCTCCCCGCCCAGCGCTGGAAAAAGGTAAGTTTTACCCCTTTTCCCCTTTCCAGAGCCGGGCGGGAGGGGGGCCCCCCCGAGTATTTTTTCCTGGCACTATAGTGGTCCTTTAACACAGAGCTCGACAAATCCCAGACGCCAGGTCGCCTGAGATTTGTTGGCCCATTTAGCCCCAGAAGTGGTTGGCTGCCTATGAGTGGAGGTGGGCGGACAGGCAGCACTGACCCAGGATGCACCTCTAGATGCAGTCTGAGTGACTGTCACTAGAAGTGTTACTAAACAACAATGTAAATACTGCCTTTTTTCTAAAAATGCAGGGATTACATTGAAAAGTGTGCAGGGACAGGATATAGACAAAGAACAACTGCATTAAGCTCTAGTGGCTCTGGTGACTATAATGTTCCTTTAAGAATTGTATTTTTGACATTGAAAAAGCTGGCTCCTAACTTTTTTTGCCCAATCCTAGATTCCAAGCAAAATTTGCCAAGCCCTGATTGAATGTGCCCTAGAATATTTTGACATTTAATTGGGGGAAAAAAGCAAGGCAAAAGTGAAAATTATAAAATAAAAAATGCTAAATTATCCACAAAGTTTACATTTTTGTCTCAAAATGTCTGTTCATGCTCTTTGGTGTGTGTGTGTGTGTGTATTCTAATCAATTATTTAATAGCATTGAAGTGCAGTATAATTAAGTAACAGTGTCATAAAAAAAAATCCCTTATTAAACAACAAAAGTATAGGTAGTTGCTAACCGATTCCTGCGAAGGCAAAGATTATTGTACTAGAATCAGAAAAGCAGATCAACACACTATATAAATGAGGAATATATACAACTCCTACCTCAGCAGAAACTTGGCGTCAAAGTTGAAACCGTAGTAGAAACATTTAATAAATAGTACATGGCCCACAAAAAAAAAAAAAAACAACAACAACAACAACCAATGCACAAACCAGATCTAGCAGAAGTCTGAGACTCAGTTCTCTTACTTGGAAGGAGAGATGTGTAATGCAGTTTGTGCCCTATTCTTAGACGACGCTATGACTAAGTTATACATTTGGGTTTATACCATGTATTTTTTTTAATTGAATTTGCAATCTCCTTCCATGTACTATGCCTTTCATACTGCTAGATGGTATACTGTATGGATTTCTATTTGCAAGTAATATTTTACTCATTACTTTTATGTTAATTATTTGTATTACTTTTCAATGCTATTAAAGGCTTGATTATAACAATTATTAATATAAATAGCAATAATAAATAATATTTAAAAAAAAAAAAAAAAGGAGAAAGAGTGAGGAAGGAAGCTTTAAGGCAAAAGGAAAAATTATTTGTGGATAAGTCAGTCTTCTTTTGGAATGTCAGCAACAGAAAACCGCAAATAGCAAATCTATATAAAATTGGTTCTCGCACACGCTAAAGCAAGTAGTATACAAGAATCTGGCTATAAGAGGGTGAGAATCAGATAACCTCCCTTGTGTGGGTTTTGTGTTGCAAGTGGGATAAGGCATTGAAAATATGAATGGCGGGGAATAGGTAAGAGTGTGGTTCATTCCCCCAGTTGACACGGTAAAGCAGAGTGGGAATTTGTCTTATAAAGCTCATCTTTCATAACCACCCAGTGAAACATTATGAAGGAAATTTCATACATCGAATATGACAAACTGAGCTGCCCCGCAAAATACTTGAAAATTGCAGACTGAAAGACTTTCTTTAAGATATTATAATAGGCTATTAAAGAGTTGTTGGGTTTTTTCCTATACCAAATTAATTTTACTGTGGCCTCTCTATGAAAATAAATACAAAAAAAAAAAAAAAACACAAAGTGATTATGGCAAGTCAAAGCATACCCTCCCTTACCTAACTTATCCCATCAAACCCTGTGCAGCAGCAGCAGTCCACAGCTCAGCTCTCTTTCTTGGTAGGAGAGAAAGTGCTGAACCCAAAATGACTGCTTAGCCCAGCACAAATTGTGTATGCAGCATGCAAATATCATTTGCAGACACAAAAATAAAATAAAAAACAGAGACTGGGTATCCAAAACTCATTATTTGAGCTGCAGGATTGACAACGGATGTACTGTGTTAGAGCTGCAGCACATTTTTACAAATCTCTGCATTGCAAAACCACTCTTGGAGCTGGGCTTAGGTGCAAGGTGCCCTGGGAACCATTAACTCTGCAATTAAGCATAATTGTGACAGTTTTAGAGAAAACATTTACAGGTTGTTCGTCAAATGAATGTGATACTATCAGTGTTACCCATTGCCAAAATAAATGAAAGGCATGTGACTATTTTGCATGGTGCAGTCTTACCAGTCGAGGATTCTGTTGTCCAAATTTAACTTGATGAGTAACATTTTTGATGAACTTTTGCTGCTTGGCCCCCTTTTTGTTCTTAAGGCCAAATGTTTTGTCCTATATCAGAAAAAGACAGAAGGAAAATAAAATATTAAATATAATGAACACAATTATATATAGCTTTATTTTACACTTGAGGATCGCACAACAAAACAAAGCCCTAAATGCTTGCCTTTTGATCTAGACAGCAGCCAAAACACAAACAGGTTTTTCCACTGGATGTATATTCATCAATGGATAAAAATGTTTGGATTTGTTTCTTCATGTGGACGGTCACCTTATATTTTTATTTGTTTATAAGAAAAAGATCATAGTCTTCACTTGGACGAAGAACCAAAACCTTTAACTAAACCACTTTAATTAAAAGGACACTATACGCATCCAGACGACTTAATCTAATTGAAGTGGTCTGGGTGCAGAATCCCAGTTCCCTTAACCCTTCAATTGCAATTATTGAGAAATTTCAATAACTACCGTGCAGGTAGACAGCCACTAGAAGCGCTTCTGGGTCCTTAGCGGACTTCAGTTCTGCTTAATGATGCTGGACATCCTCACGCTCAGCGTGAGAGCACCCAAAGTTGGCTAAAACCCTGTAGGAAAGCAAGGATTCAATGCTTTCCTAGAGAGAAGTCTAAATGTGGTCGCCACAGACGCACATTAGGTCCCAACTGCTTTGGACATGTAGATGCCAACTACGCGCCGAAGGACTTTGGCAATGGAATCAGGCGTTTTAACTCTTTATGGACTGAGTTGAGAAAGGGGGCAGAGGGTACTATACTACTAGGAATACACATTTGTATTAATAGCACTATAGTTTCCATTTAAACTTATCAAAGTAACTTTGTTATATTTCAGATATTTAAGGAAAACAGTCCCCAACTTATAGTATTTATAAACGAGAAGTATGTTATCAGAAACAATGTATTTTATTTAAGGCAATATCCTTTACGATTCCAAATCAACTTCAAGCTAATTCATCATTATTTAACAAAACTTCACAATCTCTAGAAGCTGGGAGTCAGTGAATGTCTAAAACCAGTTATCTGTACACAGATATGCAGTGTTAGAAGAACACTCCAGGCAACAAATTGTTAGGGGGTGCCAGAAGCTCAGCAGGCGCTTTCTCCAACAGTTTAAGCCCAAACACTGCCTCCAGCACCAGATCTCCCCCCCCCCCCCCCCCCGCCATCTGGCTTCTGAAATGGACTTTCACATAGCACAGAGAGCCCTGGGAACCAATGTAAGCTGTCGAACCATTTGAAAATGTAACAAGTTACACTAAGGTGGCAAGCAGAAGGATACTCCTGCCACCATTACCTCTAATGTGGACTGCTCCTTCAAGATGACTGCTATTTAATCAGTCTATACTAAATGCCTTAATAGTCAGACAGTGATTGCTATCCTTATATGCCGCTAAACGGCTTGCTGATCAATATAGCAAAGCAGTAATCCATCGCAGCATAAAGAAACAATATTTTAAATAATTTTTTCAATCGATTTTATTCCTTGGTAATTTTAGATTAGTGGTAAAGAAAAGAAAGAGTTAAAAATAGTTTTCAAAGTACCTGTAATCCAGCAACAATGCAGACTCCTCACTGCAGTCATCAAGACTGATGACTTGTGCCCAACAACGCATTTCATAAAAAAAACAATACTGACATAAGGAGCATTTATGGCAATTGCCACACACTGCCAATCCAATGCTCCTCTATGAACATCCAACATTAGCACGGTTTGCATGGTGATGCCAAATGTCAAGATAATAAATTATTGATTATTTAGATGTCCCTCGTGCCTGTATTAAATACAGCAACTAGAGACATAAGTAAATCATGTCATTCGTTCTCTAAACTTCAAGGTTTTCACCTGCAAGGCCAGTACTTGTGCCTCAAAAAAAATAATAATTAAAGGGACACTATAATCACCAGAACAACTACAACTTAATGTGGTTGTACTGGTGTGTATAGCCGGTAACTGCAGGCATTTTAATGTAAACACTGTCTTTTCAGAGAACTCCTTTAATGATACTGATTTGCCACGCATGCACAATAGCCTAGAAAAGCACTGGATTGGCCTAGATCGTCAATTTCGATGATCTCTGCCACAGAGGCGGATGAGCAGCATTGGGGAAAAAAAGTAAGTTTTACACCTTTTTAGCCAGGGACAAGGATCGGGCCAGGGACCTAAATGGAGGTTTTCAATCTCTAGTGCCAGGAATACACGTTTGTATTCCTGACACTATAGTGTTCTTTTAAGATGAATTTAAAGGACCACTATAGGCACCCAGACCACTTCAACTTAATGAAGTGGTCTGGGTGCCAGGTCCAGCTAGGTTTAACCCTTTGTGTTAATCCAGCCTCTAGTGGCTGTCTCATTGACAGCCGCTAGAGGCGCTTCTCACTGTGATTTTCACAGTGAGAAGACGCCAGCGTCCATAGGAAAGCAATAATAATGCTATGGACTTGCTGAATGCGCGCGCGGCATATGCATTCAGCCGATGACGGAAGAAGAGTCCCAGTGCCGGAAAAAAAGGTAAGGGATTAACCCCTTCCTCCCCCTGCAGCGCCACGGTAGTGGGACCCTGAGGGTGGGGGCACCCTCAGAGCACTATAGTGCCAGGAAAACTAGTATGTTTTCCTGGCACTATAGTGGTCCTTTAATGCCTAGAGCAGGGGTAGGAAGCCTTTGTCACTCCAGATTTTGTAGACTACAGCTCCCCAGAGGTTTTCCCAGCATTATGGCTATAAGAGCATAGTAGAGTAGAGTGCCGAAGGTTCCCTACCCCTGTTTTACAGCCCTGTTAAAAGGATCACTATAGTGTCAGGAAAACAAACCCATTTTCCTGACACTATGTCATCCTTGGGGGACCCTCACCCACAGGGTCCCCCTCCCACTGGGCTGAAGGGGTTAAAACACCTTCAGCAACTTACCTTAATCCAGCGCCGGGCTTCCTTGGCGCTGGTGACCTCTCCTCCAAGTAGAGTGGAATGTGCATGCGCAGCAAGAGCCGCGCGCGCATTCTAACAGTCCACAGGAAAGCATTTCTTAATGCTTTCCTATGGACGTTCTGCACTCTGGATGCGATTTTTGCATCCAGCGTCGCAGATGCGCCTCTAGCAGCTGTCAGGAAGACAGCCACTAGAGGTTGTTTTAACCCTGCTATGTAAACATAGCAGTTTCTATGAAACTGCTATTTTTACCTCTGAAGGGTTAAAATCTGGGGGTCCTGGCACCCAGACCACTTCATTGAGCTGAAGTGGTCTGGGTGACTATAGAGTCCCTTTAAGCCATGGGTCCTCAAACTCCGGCCCCCCAGATGTTGCTGAACTACAACTCCCATGATTCTCTGGCTATCTATGCAATTCAAAGAATCATGGGAGTTGTAGTTCAGCAACATCTGGGGGGCCGGAGTTTGAAGATCCCTGCTTTAAGCTGAACAGTGAATAGTAAAAGCCCAGGATACTTTTCTACAGCAGCCTGGTAGAGCCGTTAGCCCCTGATGTTATCTTCTCTCCACAATAAAGTCTTCCTAAACCTGACTGTGTTCCAGACAATGTCCGCGGTCGGTGTGGGGACACATGGCGGAGTCAGACATGTCTCCAGCGGGTTACAGGCCGTAACAGTGTCACATGGCCGCCTGTCTGAGCCAGGCCCAGTCTGGGGATACCCGGGCTCTAACCTCGATGATCTTCTCCTTTTTCTTCTGATCGGTCTTCTTACTGGGGCCCTGCGGCGCCGGCGCTTTCTTGGGCGGCATTGCGGAACACTCAACTCCGGTCTTCCACCACTTCACCAGGCAGGCAGCGGGCTCGCCTTACGGCAGAAGAATGAGACGACCGGTGACGTAACTGCAATTCCAGTTCACGCGAGATCACAGCAGACACTGCTCAGCGGCAGTCCAATGACGTAGCGGCAGTTCTAGCTAACGCGAGATTACAGCTGCAGCAGTAGAACTCCTGGCAAGGCATCACGGGAGTTGTAGTGTATGTTTTTTTAGCTACGCCTCTTTAAACATCACATGTGGGAAATATAGACCATATGAGCATAGTTCTCAAATATATTAGGAGCCAAGTGTTGCTCTGGGTGGTGACTCGTAAAAAAATGTAAAAAGGCGGTGAGCAGCAATGGCTAAAACACATCCTCTCTGTCTCTCTCATTCATTTTTGTGAATTCAAAGTGACTTAAAAATTTGTGTCAGATTAGTCATACTGAACGCAAAGACGATTTGGGAGAATTTTTCTAGTTCATTTATTTTGAACTGAAATCTGAAACATGCATAGAATTTTAAACAATACACATTATCAGATTTACGTAAAGTGTATGGGTACCATTACTACTTCATTAAGATTAAGTTGTTATGGTGCTCAGTGGTCCCTAGAAATTTCTTACCTGAATGGTAAGGCTGCTTTCTGTCCCCAACAGCGTCCACTCTCTTTAATGCAGTTACAGGAAACATGGAGTGCCACTGGGCAGCGGCACCACTGATTGGCTCTTAGAGCGATTCCCATTTATACAACATTTTTATTTAATGCCTAAAAATGCTTTAAAGAAACCGATAATGCTGGGGACAGAGAGATCCAGGGCTGGAGAGCAACTTTTGGGATTAAACTATTCAAGACCGGCTTAACCCTTTCAGGGTAGAAAGCATCAGGGAGCTCTGGATACCATATCAACTTAATTTCAACTAAGTTGTTATTGTACTCATACAGTTTCTTTAAAGGGTTAGTGTTTTTTTAATTTACTATACCCTATACAGTGGATATTACTCACCTGCAATCATATCGCGCTAAGTTCTCCCCCGCCGCATAGTTACCAACATTTGAAAAAAACCATTCCAGGGACACTTTGAAGCACAGCTATCAATTACATTTATTTATTTATAAAATATTTTACTAGGAATTACTTACTTGAAAATTTATCACACCCACTGCCGCAAAGCTCCGCCCACTCTGTCCAATTCTCATATTTGATCTCAGCCAATTTAAATGCTGATAATAGGGTCTACTCAATCAACAGAGAATTACAAGGAATTGAGATGGGGATTTCAAACTCTCCTATTCATCTGCACTTTTTCGACCTAAAGTTTGAAATTAATATCTCAGTTCCCCGCAATTCTATCATTATTGAGTAGACCTATATAACAACAAGTGACCACCAACAGTACCATGCGTCCTTGGAATGCCATAGATACATTTACAGCACAGCATCTGTATCAGTCAGGTGCATTTGATCACTTTTGTCAGTACAAGTACAAACTAGAAAAGCTACAATTTCTGGGGAAATTGTATGAAGTGTTTTTGCCTCCACCAGTAGTCTACAACTGGAGTGGGCGGAGTAACTGTTATTAAGTGTTCTTGCATAGCAAGACCACTTAATGTTATCTCACATATATATTACTAGAAAAGCTACAATTTCTGGGGAAATTGTGTGAAGTGTTCTTGCCTCCACCAGTAGTCTACAACTGGAGTGGGCGGAGTAACTGTTATCATTTATATAGCACATTTAATTGCAACGTTGTTGCACAGTTACATTAAACCATACATTTATAAAAACATTAGCAGATGTGCAAAAGGCCCTGTCTATGACATCACTTGCTGCTGCAGCCTTGCACAGGTCAGAGAATTTTGGCGGTTTCCATTTTCAAACGGTCGTATTTTAAAAACTATAAATCCTACAGCGAAGAGCTTTATAATGTGAGAATCACAAGACCCAGACCTACATTTTGATGTATAGTATGTCTCTGAGATATTGAAAATGAAGGCACAGTCACAGTTTAGAAATTGCCCTTCAAATGTGAGCTTTGCAGAGTGGAGTTGCAATGAATGTCAATGGGTGGCGTGAGTTGCAAACAATTGGTCATATTGTAAAAACTATCAGGACTATGGCTTAGACGTGGACATTTTTAGTGGCAGCAGGGATAGCTGAACGTTTTGATATAAGATTTGTGTAGGTGGGCCTGAAAATGAGGGAGTGGTGGCAGTTTAGAAATCATGTCCTGATTTTTCAGCTTTTGCCAGCTCCCACTCTAGCTTTGCCATTCATTCCTATGGGACAAATTTCGCCACAAGAACGACGATATTCCGTGAACCATTCGGCGAAATGTTCTACAAAGTAATAGCAATCCGATCGGGAACAATCTGCACGTTTTGGTAAATTTTCGGCTATGTAGTGTAAAAACTGTGGGAGGAGTTAGGGTGGCAAATTTGGCTATAATAATAATAATAATATATATGTGAGATAACAGTAAGTGGTCTTGCTATGCAAGAACACTTAATAATATATATGTGAGATAACATTAAGTGGTCTTGCTTTGCAAGAACACTTAACTAGAAAAGCTACAATTTCTGGGGAAATTGTGTGAAGTGTTCTTGCCTCCACCAGTAGTCTACAACTGGAGTGGGCGGAGTAACTGTTATTATTTATTTATATAGAACTTTTAATTGCAACGTTGTTGCCCAAAGTGCTTCACAGTTACATTAAAACATACAGTTATACAAACCATTAGCAGGTGCAAAAGGCCCTGTCTATGACATCACTTGCTGCTGCAGCCTTGCACAGGTCAGAGTATTTTTGCGGTTGCCATCTTCAAACGGTCGTATTTTAAAAACTATAAATCCTACAGTGAAGAGCTTTATATTGTGAGAATCACAAGACCCAGGCCTACGTTTTGATGCATAGTATGTCTCTGCAATATTAAAAATGAAGGCACAGTCGCAGTTTAGAAATTGCCCTTCAAATGTGAGCTTTGCAGAGTGGAGTTGCAATGAATGTCAATGGGTGGCGTGAGTTGCAAACAATTGGTCATATTGTAAAAACAATCAGGACTATGGCTTAGACGTGGACATTTTTAGTGGCAGCAGGGATAGCTGAACGTTTTGATATAAGATTTGTGTAGGTGGGCCTGAAAATGAGGGAGTGGTGGCAGTTTAGAAATCATGTCCTGATTTTTCAGCTTTTGCCAGCTCCCACTCTAGCTTTGCCATTCATTCCTATGGGACAAATTTCGCCACAAGAACGACGATATTCCGAGAACCATTCGCCAAAACGTTCCACAAAGTAATAGCAATCCGATCGGGAACAATCTGCACGTTTTGGTAAATTTTTGTCTATGTAGTGTAAAAACTGTGGGAGGAGTTAGGGTAGTAAATTTGGCTATAATAAGAATAATAAGAACTAGAAAAGCTACAATTTCTGGGGAAATTGTGTGAAGTGTTCTTGCCTCCACCAGTAGTCTACAACTGGAGTGGGCGGAGTAACTGTTATCATTTATATAGCACATTTAATTGCAATGTTGTTGCACAGTTACATTAAACCATACATTTATAAAAACATTAGCAGGTGTAGAAAAGGCTTTCTCTATGACATCACTTGCTGCAGCAGCCTGGCACAAGTCAGAGTATTTTGGCGGTTGCCATCTTCAAACGGTCGTATTTTAAAAACTATAATTCCTACAGTGAAGAGCTTTATATTGTGAGAATCACAAGACCCAGACCTACATTTTGATGTATAGTATGTCTCTGAGTTATTAACAATGAAGGCACAGTCGCAGTTTAGAAATTGCCCTTCAAATGTGAGCCTTGCAGAGTGGAGTTTCAATGAATTTCAATGGATGGCGTGAGTTGTAAACAAATGGTCATATTAGGAAAACTATCAGGACTATGGCTTAGCCATGGACATTTTTAGTGGCAGCAGGGATAGCTGAACGTTTTGATATAAGATTTGTGTAGGTGGGCCTGAAAATGAGGGAGTGGTGGCAGTTTAGAAATCATGTCCTGATTTTTCAGCTTTTGCCAGCTCCCACTCTAGCTTTGCCATTCATTCCTATGGGACAAATTTCGCCACAAGAACGACGATATTCCGTGAACCATTCAGTGAAACGTTCCACAAAGTAATAGCAATCCGATCGGGAACAATCTGCACGTTTTGGTAAATTTTTGTCTATGTAGTGTAAAAACTGTGGGAGGAGTTAGGGTGGCAAATTTGGCTATAATAATAATAATAACTAGAAAAGCTACAATTTCTGGGGAAATTGTGAAGTGTTCTTGCCTCCACCAGTAGTATACAACTGGAGTGGGCGGAGTAACTGTTATTATTTATTTATATAGCACATTTAATTGCAACGTTGTTGCACAGTTACATTAAAACATACAGTTATAAAAACATTAGCAGGTGCAATTGGCCCTGTCTATGACATCACTTGCTGCTGCAGCCTTGCACAGGTCAGAGTATTTTTGCGGTTGCCATCTTCAAACGGTCGTATTTTAAAAACTATAAATCCTACAGTGAAGAGCTTTATATTGTGAGAATCACAAGACCCAGACCCCCAATTTTTTTCATGTATAGTATGTCTCTGAGATATTAACAAGGAAGGCACAGTTGCAGTTTAGAAATTGCCCTTCAAATGTTAGCTTTGCAGAGTGGCGTTTCAATGAATGTCAATGGACTGCGTGAGTTGCAAACAAATGGTCATATTGCGAAAACAATCAGGACTATGGCTTAGCCGTGGACATTTTTAGTGGCAGCAGGGATAGCTGAACGTTTTGATATAAGATTTGTGTAGGTGGGCCTGAAAATGAGGGAGTGGTGGCAGTTTAGAAATCATGTCCTGATTTTTCAGCTTTTGCCAGCTCCCACTCTAGCTTTGCCATTCATTCCTATCGGACAAATTTCGCCACAAGAACGACGATATTCCGAGAACCATTCGGCGAAACGTTCTACAAAGTAATAGCAACGCGATCGGGAACAATCTGCACGTTTTGGTAAATTTTTGTCTATGTAGTGTAAAAACTGTGGGAGGAGTTAGGGTAGTAAATTTGGCTATAATAAGAATAATAAGAACTAGAAAAGCTACAATTTCTGGGGAAATTGTGTGAAGTGTTCTTGCCTCCACCAGTAGTCTACAACTGGAGTGGGCGGAGTAACTGTTATCATTTATATAGCACATTTAATTGCAATGTTGTTGCACAGTTACATTAAACCATACATTTATAAAAACATTAGCAGGTGTAGAAAAGGCTTTCTCTATGACATCACTTGCTGCTGCAGCCTGGCACAAGTCAGAGTATTTTGGCGGTTGCCATCTTCAAACGGTCGTATTTTAAAAACTATAATTCCTACAGTGAAGAGCTTTATATTGTGAGAATCACAAGACCCAGACCTACATTTTGATGTATAGTATGTCTCTGAGTTATTAACAATGAAGGCACAGTCGCAGTTTAGAAATTGCCCTTCAAATGTGAGCCTTGCAGAGTGGAGTTTCAATGAATTTCAATGGATGGCGTGAGTTGTAAACAAATGGTCATATTAGGAAAACTATCAGGACTATGGCTTAGCCATGGACATTTTTAGTGGCAGCAGGGATAGCTGAACGTTTTGATATAAGATTTGTGTAGGTGGGCCTGAAAATGAGGGAGTGGTGGCAGTTTAGAAATCATGTCCTGATTTTTCAGCTTTTGCCAGCTCCCACTCTAGCTTTGCCATTCATTCCTATGGGACAAATTTCGCCACAAGAACGACGATATTCCGTGAACCATTCAGTGAAACGTTCCACAAAGTAATAGCAATCCGATCGGGAACAATCTGCACGTTTTGGTAAATTTTTGTCTATGTAGTGTAAAAACTGTGGGAGGAGTTAGGGTGGCAAATTTGGCTATAATAATAATAATAACTAGAAAAGCTACAATTTCTGGGGAAATTGTGAAGTGTTCTTGCCTCCACCAGTAGTATACAACTGGAGTGGGCGGAGTAACTGTTATTATTTATTTATATAGCACATTTAATTGCAACGTTGTTGCACAGTTACATTAAAACATACAGTTATAAAAACATTAGCAGGTGCAATTGGCCCTGTCTATGACATCACTTGCTGCTGCAGCCTTGCACAGGTCAGAGTATTTTTGCGGTTGCCATCTTCAAACGGTCGTATTTTAAAAACTATAAATCCTACAGTGAAGAGCTTTATATTGTGAGAATCACAAGACCCAGACCTACATTTTGATGTATAGTATGTCTCTGAGATATTAACAAGGAAGGCACAGTTGCAGTTTAGAAATTGCCCTTCAAATGTTAGCTTTGCAGAGTGGCGTTTCAATGAATGTCAATGGACTGCGTGAGTTGCAAACAAATGGTCATATTGCGAAAACAATCAGGACTATGGCTTAGCCGTGGACATTTTTAGTGGCAGCAGGGATAGCTGAACGTTTTGATATAAGATTTGTGTAGGTGGGCCTGAAAATGAGGGAGTGGTGGCAGTTTAGAAATCATGTCCTGATTTTTCAGCTTTTGCCAGCTCCCACTCTAGCTTTGCCATTCATTCCTATCGGACAAATTTCGCCACAAGAACGACGATATTCCGAGAACCATTCGGCGAAACGTTCTACAAAGTAATAGCAACGCGATCGGGAACAATCTGCACGTTTTGGTAAATTTTTGTCTATGTAGTGTAAAAACTGTGGGAGGAGTTAGGGTAGTAAATTTGGCTATAATAAGAATAATAAGAACTAGAAAAGCTACAATTTCTGGGGAAATTGTGTGAAGTGTTCTTGCCTCCACCAGTAGTCTACAACTGGAGTGGGCGGAGTAACTGTTATCATTTATATAGCACATTTAATTGCAATGTTGTTGCACAGTTACATTAAACCATACATTTATAAAAACATTTGCACAGGTCAGAGAATTTTGGCGGTTGCCATTTTCAAACGGTCGTATTTTAAAAACTATAAATCCTACAGCGAAGAGCTTTATAATGTGAGAATCACAAGACCCAGACCTACATTTTGATGTATAGTATGTCTCTGAGATATTAAAAATAAAGGCACAGTCGCAGTTTAGAAATTGCCCTTCAAATGTGAGCTTTGCAGAGTGGAGATTCAATGAATGTCAATGGAAGGCGTGAGTTGCAAACAAATGGTCATATTGTGAAAACTATCAGGACTATGGCTTAGCCGTGGACATTTCTAGTGGCAGCAGGGATAGCTGAACGTTTTGATATAAGATTTGTGTAGGTGGGCCTGAAAATGAGGGAGTGGTGGCAGTTTAGAAATCATGTCCTGATTTTTCAGCTTTTTGCCAGCTCCCACTCTAGCTTTGCCATTCATTCCTATGGGACAAATTTCGCCACAAGAACGACGATATTCCGTGAACCATTCGGCGAAACGTTCCACAAAGTAATAGCAATCCGATCGGGAACAATCTGCACGTTTTGGTATATTTTTGTCTATGTAGTGTAAAAACTGTGGGAGAAGTTAGGGTGGCAAATTTGGCTATAATAAGAATAATAATAATAACTAGAAAAGCTACAATTTCTGGGGAAATTGTGTGAAGTGTTCTTGCCTCCATCAGTAGTCTACAACTAGAGTGGGCGGAGTAACTGTTAGTATTTATTTATATAGCACATTTAATTGCAATGTTGTTGCCCAAAGTGCTTCACAGTTACATTAAAACATACAGTTATAAAAAATTAGCAGGTGTAAAAGGCTTTGTCTATGACATCACTTGCTGCTGCAGCCTTGCACAGGTCAGAGTATTTTGGCGGTTGCCATCTTCAAACGGTCGTATTTAAAAAACTATAAATCCTACAGTGAAGAGCTTTATATTGTGAGAATCACACGACCCAGACCTACATTTTGATGTATAGTATGTCTCTGAGATATTAACAATGAAGGCACAGTCGCAGTTTAGAAAATGCCCTTCAAATGTGAGCTTTGCAGAGTAGAGTTTCAATGAATGTCAATGGAAGGCGTGAGTTGCAAACAAATGGTCATATTGTGAAAACTATCAGGACTATGGCTTAGCCGTGGACATTTCTAGTGGCAGCAGGGATAGCTGAACGTTTTGATATAAGATTTGTGTAGGTGGGCCTGAAAATGAGGGAGTGGTGGCAGTTTAGAAATCATGTCCTGATTTTTCAGCTTTTGCCAGCTCCCATTCTAGCTTTGCCATTCATTCCTATGGGACAAATTTCGCCACAAGAACGACGATATTCCGAGAACCATTCGGCGAAACGTTCCACAAAGTAATAGCAATCCGATCGGGAACAATCTGCACGTTTTGGTATATTTTTGTCTATGTAGTGTAAAAACTGTGGGAGGAGTTAGGGTGGCAAATTTGGCTATAATAAGAATAATAATAACTAGAAAAGCTACAATTTCTGGGGAAATTGTGAAGTGTTCTTGCCTCCACCAGTAGTCTACAACTGGAGTGGGCGGAGTAACTGTTATTATTTATTTATATAGCACATTTAATTGCAACGTTGTTGCCCAAAGTGCTTCACAGTTACATTAAAACATACAGTTATAGAAACCATTAGCAGGTGCATGTCTATGACATCACTTGCTGCTGCAGCCTTGCACAGGTCAGAGTATTTTTGCGGTTGCCATCTTCAAACGGTCGTATTTTAAAAACTATAAATCCTACAGTGAAGAGCTTTATATTGTGAGAATCACAAGACCCAGACCTACATTTTGATGTATAGTATGTCTCTGAGATATTAACAATGAAGGCACAGTCGCAGTTTAGAAATTGCCCTTCAAATGTGAGCTTTGCAGAGTGGAGTTTCAATGAATGTCAATGGACTGCGTGAGTTGCAAACAAATGGTCATATTGTGAAAACTATAAGGAATACGACTTAGCTGTGGACATTTTTAGTGGCAGCAGGGATAGCTGAACGTTTTGATATAAGATTTGTGTAGGTGGGCCGGAAAATGAGGGAGTGGTGGCAGTTTAGAAATCATGTCCTGATTTTTCAGCTTTTGCCAGCTCCCACTCTAGCTTTGCCATTCATTCCTATGGGACAAATTTTGCCACAAGAACGACGATATTCCGTGAACCATTCGGCGAAATGTTCTACAAAGTAATAGCAATCCGATCGGGAACAATCTGCACGTTTTGGTAAATTTTCGGCTATGTAGTGTAAAAACTGTGGGAGGAGTTAGGGTGGCAAATTTGGCTATAATAAGAATAATAATAACTAGAAAAGCTACAATTTCTGGGGAAATTGTGAAGTGTTCTTGCCTCCACCAGTAGTATACAACTGGAGTGGGCGGAGTAACTGTTATTATTTATTTATATAGCACATTTAATTGCAACGTTGTTGCACAGTTACATTAAAACATACAGTTATAAAAACATTAGCAGGTGCAAATGGCCCTGTCTATGACATCACTTGCTGCTGCAGCCTTGCACAGGTCAGAGTATTTTTGCGGTTGCCATCTTCAAACGGTCGTATTTTAAAAACTATAAATCCTACAGTGAAGAGCTTTATATTGTGAGAATCACAAGACCCAGACCTACATTTTGATGTATAGTATGTCTCTGAGATATTAACAAGGAAGGCACAGTCGCAGTTTAGAAATTGCCCTTCAAATGTGAGCTTTGCAGAGTGGCGTTTCAATGAATGTCAATGGACTGCGTGAGTTGCAAACAAATGGTCATATTGCGAAAACAATCAGGACTATGGCTTAGCCGTGGACATTTTTAGTGGCAGCAGGGATAGCTGAACGTTTTGATATAAGATTTGTGTAGGTGGGCCTGAAAATGAGGGAGTGGTGGCAGTTTAGAAATCATGTCCTGATTTTTCAGCTTTTGCCAGCTCCCACTCTAGCTTTGCCATTCATTCCTATCGGACAAATTTCGCCACAAGAACGACGATATTCCGAGAACCATTCGGCGAAACGTTCTACAAAGTAATAGCAACGCGATCGGGAACAATCTGCACGTTTTGGTAAATTTTTGTCTATGTAGTGTAAAAACTGTGGGAGGAGTTAGGGTAGTAAATTTGGCTATAATAAGAATAATAAGAACTAGAAAAGCTACAATTTCTGGGGAAATTGTGTGAAGTGTTCTTGCCTCCACCAGTAGTCTACAACTGGAGTGGGCGGAGTAACTGTTATCATTTATATAGCACATTTAATTGCAATGTTGTTGCACAGTTACATTAAACCATACATTTATAAAAACATTAGCAGGTGTAGAAAAGGCTTTCTCTATGACATCACTTGCTGCTGCAGCCTGGCACAAGTCAGAGTATTTTGGCGGTTGCCATCTTCAAACGGTCGTATTTTAAAAACTATAATTCCTACAGTGAATAGCTTTATATTGTGAGAATCACAAGACCCAGACCTACATTTTGATGTATAGTATGTCTCTGAGTTATTAACAATGAAGGCACAGTCGCAGTTTAGAAATTGCCCTTCAAATGTGAGCCTTGCAGAGTGGAGTTTCAATGAATTTCAATGGATGGCGTGAGTTGTAAACAAATGGTCATATTAGGAAAACTATCAGGACTATGGCTTAGCCATGGACATTTTTAGTGGCAGCAGGGATAGCTGAACGTTTTGATATAAGATTTGTGTAGGTGGGCCTGAAAATGAGGGAGTGGTGGCAGTTTAGAAATCATGTCCTGATTTTTCAGCTTTTGCCAGCTCCCACTCTAGCTTTGCCATTCATTCCTATGGGACAAATTTCGCCACAAGAACGACGATATTCCGTGAACCATTCAGTGAAACGTTCCACAAAGTAATAGCAATCCGATCGGGAACAATCTGCACGTTTTGGTAAATTTTTGTCTATGTAGTGTAAAAACTGTGGGAGGAGTTAGGGTGGCAAATTTGGCTATAATAATAATAATAACTAGAAAAGCTACAATTTCTGGGGAAATTGTGAAGTGTTCTTGCCTCCACCAGTAGTATACAACTGGAGTGGGCGGAGTAACTGTTATTATTTATTTATATAGCACATTTAATTGCAACGTTGTTGCACAGTTACATTAAAACATACAGTTATAAAAACATTAGCAGGTGCAATTGGCCCTGTCTATGACATCACTTGCTGCTGCAGCCTTGCACAGGTCAGAGTATTTTTGCGGTTGCCATCTTCAAACGGTCGTATTTTAAATACTATAAATCCTACAGTGAAGAGCTTTATATTGTGAGAATCACAAGACCCAGACCTACATTTTGATGTATAGTATGTCTCTGAGGTATTAACAATGAAGGCACAGTCGCAGTTTAGAAATTGCCCTTCAAATGTGAGCTTTGCAGAGTGGAGTTTCAATGAATGTCAATGGAAGGCGTGAGTTGCAAACAAATGGTCATATTGTGAAAACTATCAGGACTATGGCTTAGCCGTGGACATTTCTAGTGGCAGCAGGGATAGCTGAACGTTTTGATATAAGATTTGTGTGGGTGGGCCTGAAAATGAGGGAGTGGTGGCAGTTTATAAATCATGTCCTGATTTTTCAGCTTTTGCCAGCTCCCACTCTAGCTTTGCCATTCATTCCTATGGGACAAATTTCGCCACAAGAACGACGATATTCCGAGAACCATTCGCCGAAACGTTCCACAAAGTAATAGCAATCCGATCGGGAACAATCTGCACGTTTTGGTATATTTTTGTCTATGTAGTGTAAAAACTGTGGGAGGAGTTAGGGTGGCAAATTTGGCTATAATAAGAATAATAATAATAACTAGAAAACCTACAATTTCTGGGGAAATTGTGTGAAGTGTTCTTGCCTCCACCAGTAGTCTACAATTGGAGTGGGCGGAGTAACTGTTAATTATTTATATAGCACATTTAATTGCAACGTTGTTGCCCAAAGTGCTTCACAGTTTCATTAAAACATACAGTTATAAAAACATTAGCAGGTGCAAAAGGCCCTGTCTATGACATCACTTGCTGCTGCAGCCTGGCACATGTCAGAGTATTTTTGCGGTTGTCATCTTCAAACGGTCATATTTTAAAAACTATAAATCCTACAGTGAAGAGCTTTATATTGTGAGAATCACAAGACCCAGACCTACATTTTGATGTATAGTATGTCTCTGAGATATTAACAATGAAGGCACAGTCGCAGTTTAGAAATTGCCCTTCAAATGTGAGCTTTGCAGAGTGGAGTTTCAATGAATGTCAATGGAAGGCGTGAGTTGCAAACAAATGGTCATATTGTGAAAACTATCAGGACTATGGCTTAGCCGTGGACATTTCTAGTGGCAGCAGGGATAGCTGAACGTTTTGATATAAGATATGTGTAGGTGGGCCTGAAAATGAGGGAGTGGTGGCAGTTTAGAAATCATGTCCTGATTTTTCAGCTTTTGCCAGCTCCCACTCTAGCTTTGCCATTCATTCCTATGGGACAAATTTCGCCACAAGAACGACGATATTCCGTGAACCATTCAGTGAAACGTTCCACAAAGTAATAGCAATCCGATCGGGAACAATCTGCACGTTTTGGTAAATTTTTGTCTATGTAGTGTAAAAACTGTGGGAGGAGTTAGGGTGTCAAATTTGGCTATAATAATAATAATAACTAGAAAAGCTACAATTTCTGGGGAAATTGTGAAGTGTTCTTGCCTCCACCAGTAGTATACAACTGGAGTGGGCGGAGTAACTGTTATTATTTATTTATATAGCACATTTAATTGCAACGTTGTTGCACAGTTACATTAAAACATACAGTTATAAAAACATTAGCAGGTGCAATTGGCCCTGTCTATGACATCACTTGCTGCTGCAGCCTTGCACAGGTCAGAGTATTTTTGCGGTTGCCATCTTCAAACGGTCGTATTTTAAAAACTATAAATCCTACAGTGAAGAGCTTTATATTGTGAGAATCACAAGACCCAGACCTACATTTTGATGTATAGTATGTCTCTGAGATATTAACAAGGAAGGCACAGTTGCAGTTTAGAAATTGCCCTTCAAATGTTAGCTTTGCAGAGTGGCGTTTCAATGAATGTCAATGGACTGCGTGAGTTGCAAACAAATGGTCATATTGCGAAAACAATCAGGACTATGGCTTAGCCGTGGACATTTTTAGTGGCAGCAGGGATAGCTGAACGTTTTGATATAAGATTTGTGTAGGTGGGCCTGAAAATGAGGGAGTGGTGGCAGTTTAGAAATCATGTCCTGATTTTTCAGCTTTTGCCAGCTCCCACTCTAGCTTTGCCATTCATTCCTATCGGACAAATTTCGCCACAAGAACGACGATATTCCGAGAACCATTCGGCGAAACGTTCTACAAAGTAATAGCAACGCGATCGGGAACAATCTGCACGTTTTGGTAAATTTTTGTCTATGTAGTGTAAAAACTGTGGGAGGAGTTAGGGTAGTAAATTTGGCTATAATAAGAATAATAAGAACTAGAAAAGCTACAATTTCTGGGGAAATTGTGTGAAGTGTTCTTGCCTCCACCAGTAGTCTACAACTGGAGTGGGCGGAGTAACTGTTATCATTTATATAGCACATTTAATTGCAATGTTGTTGCACAGTTACATTAAACCATACATTTATAAAAACATTAGCAGGTGTAGAAAAGGCTTTCTCTATGACATCACTTGCTGCTGCAGCCTGGCACAAGTCAGAGTATTTTGGTGGTTGCCATCTTCAAACGGTCGTATTTTAAAAACTATAATTCCTACAGTGAATAGCTTTATATTGTGAGAATCACAAGACCCAGACCTACATTTTGATGTATAGTATGTCTCTGAGTTATTAACAATGAAGGCACAGTCGCAGTTTAGAAATTGCCCTTCAAATGTGAGCCTTGCAGAGTGGAGTTTCAATGAATTTCAATGGATGGCGTGAGTTGTAAACAAATGGTCATATTAGGAAAACTATCAGGACTATGGCTTAGCCATGGACATTTTTAGTGGCAGCAGGGATAGCTGAACGTTTTGATATAAGATTTGTGTAGGTGGGCCTGAAAATGAGGGAGTGGTGGCAGTTTAGAAATCATGTCCTGATTTTTCAGCTTTTGCCAGCTCCCACTCTAGCTTTGCCATTCATTCCTATGGGACAAATTTCGCCACAAGAACGACGATATTCCGTGAACCATTCAGTGAAACGTTCCACAAAGTAATAGCAATCCGATCGGGAACAATCTGCACGTTTTGGTAAATTTTTGTCTATGTAGTGTAAAAACTGTGGGAGGAGTTAGGGTGGCAAATTTGGCTATAATAATAATAATAACTAGAAAAGCTACAATTTCTGGGGAAATTGTGAAGTGTTCTTGCCTCCACCAGTAGTATACAACTGGAGTGGGCGGAGTAACTGTTATTATTTATTTATATAGCACATTTAATTGCAACGTTGTTGCACAGTTACATTAAAACATACAGTTATAAAAACATTAGCAGGTGCAATTGGCCCTGTCTATGACATCACTTGCTGCTGCAGCCTTGCACAGGTCAGAGTATTTTTGCGGTTGCCATCTTCAAACGGTCGTATTTTAAATACTATAAATCCTACAGTGAAGAGCTTTATATTGTGAGAATCACAAGACCCAGACCTACATTTTGATGTATAGTATGTCTCTGAGGTATTAACAATGAAGGCACAGTCGCAGTTTAGAAATTGCCCTTCAAATGTGAGCTTTGCAGAGTGGAGTTTCAATGAATGTCAATGGAAGGCGTGAGTTGCAAACAAATGGTCATATTGTGAAAACTATCAGGACTATGGCTTAGCCGTGGACATTTCTAGTGGCAGCAGGGATAGCTGAACGTTTTGATATAAGATTTGTGTGGGTGGGCCTGAAAATGAGGGAGTGGTGGCAGTTTATAAATCATGTCCTGATTTTTCAGCTTTTGCCAGCTCCCACTCTAGCTTTGCCATTCATTCCTATGGGACAAATTTCGCCACAAGAACGACGATATTCCGAGAACCATTCGCCGAAACGTTCCACAAAGTAATAGCAATCCGATCGGGAACAATCTGCACGTTTTGGTATATTTTTGTCTATGTAGTGTAAAAACTGTGGGAGGAGTTAGGGTGGCAAATTTGGCTATAATAAGAATAATAATAATAACTAGAAAACCTACAATTTCTGGGGAAATTGTGTGAAGTGTTCTTGCCTCCACCAGTAGTCTACAATTGGAGTGGGCGGAGTAACTGTTAATTATTTATATAGCACATTTAATTGCAACGTTGTTGCCCAAAGTGCTTCACAGTTTCATTAAAACATACAGTTATAAAAACATTAGCAGGTGCAAAAGGCCCTGTCTATGACATCACTTGCTGCTGCAGCCTGGCACATGTCAGAGTATTTTTGCGGTTGTCATCTTCAAACGGTCATATTTTAAAAACTATAAATCCTACAGTGAAGAGCTTTATATTGTGAGAATCACAAGACCCAGACCTACATTTTGATGTATAGTATGTCTCTGAGATATTAACAATGAAGGCACAGTCGCAGTTTAGAAATTGCCCTTCAAATGTGAGCTTTGCAGAGTGGAGTTTCAATGAATGTCAATGGAAGGCGTGAGTTGCAAACAAATGGTCATATTGTGAAAACTATCAGGACTATGGCTTAGCCGTGGACATTTCTAGTGGCAGCAGGGATAGCTGAACGTTTTGATATAAGATTTGTGTAGGTGGGCCTGAAAATGAGGGAGTGGTGGCAGTTTAGAAATCATGTCCTGATTTTTCAGCTTTTGCCAGCTCCCACTCTAGCTTTGCCATTCATTCCTATGGGACAAATTTCGCCACAAGAACGACGATATTCCGTGAACCATTCAGTGAAACGTTCCACAAAGTAATAGCAATCCGATCGGGAACAATCTGCACGTTTTGGTAAATTTTTGTCTATGTAGTGTAAAAACTGTGGGAGGAGTTAGGGTGGCAAATTTGGCTATAATAATAATAATAACTAGAAAAGCTACAATTTCTGGGGAAATTGTGAAGTGTTCTTGCCTCCACCAGTAGTATACAACTGGAGTGGGCGGAGTAACTGTTATTATTTATTTATATAGCACATTTAATTGCAACGTTGTTGCACAGTTACATTAAAACATACAGTTATAAAAACATTAGCAGGTGCAATTGGCCCTGTCTATGACATCACTTGCTGCTGCAGCCTTGCACAGGTCAGAGTATTTTTGCGGTTGCCATCTTCAAACGGTCGTATTTTAAAAACTATAAATCCTACAGTGAAGAGCTTTATATTGTGAGAATCACAAGACCCAGACCTACATTTTGATGTATAGTATGTCTCTGAGATATTAACAAGGAAGGCACAGTTGCAGTTTAGAAATTGCCCTTCAAATGTTAGCTTTGCAGAGTGGCGTTTCAATGAATGTCAATGGACTGCGTGAGTTGCAAACAAATGGTCATATTGCGAAAACAATCAGGACTATGGCTTAGCCGTGGACATTTTTAGTGGCAGCAGGGATAGCTGAACGTTTTGATATAAGATTTGTGTAGGTGGGCTTGAAAATGAGGGAGTAGTGGCAGTTTAGAAATCATGTCCTGATTTTTCAGCTTTTGCCAGCTCCCACTCTAGCTTTGCCATTCATTCCTATGGGACAAATTTCGCCACAAGAACGACGATATTCCGAGAACCATTCAGCGAAATGTTCCACAAAGTAATAGCAACGCGATCGGGAACAATCTGCACGTTTTGGTAAATTTTTGTCTATGTAGTGTAAAAACTGTGGGAGGAGTTAGGGTAGTAAATTTGGCTATAATAAGAATAATAATAATAATAATATATATGTGAGATAACATTAAGTGGTCTTGCTTTGCAAGAACACTTAATAACTAGAAAAGCTACAATTTCTGGGGAAATTGTGTGACGTGTTCTTGCCTCCACCAGTAGTCTACAACTGGAGTGGGCGGAGTAACTGTTATCATTTATATAGCACATTTAATTGCAACGTTGTTGCACAGTTACATTAAACCATACATTTATAAAAACATTAGCAGATGTGCAAAAGGCCCTGTCTATGACATCACTTGCTGCTGCAGCCTTGCACAGGTCAGAGAATTTTGGCGGTTGCCATTTTCAAACGGTCGTATTTTAAAAACTATAAATCCTACAGCGAAGAGCTTTATAATGTGAGAATCACAAGACCCAGACCTACATTTTGATGTATAGTATGTCTCTGAGATATTAAAAATAAAGGCACAGTCGCAGTTTAGAAATTGCCCTTCAAATGTGAGCTTTGCAGAGTGGAGATTCAATGAATGTCAATGGAAGGCGTGAGTTGCAAACAAATGGTCATATTGTGAAAACTATCAGGACTATGGCTTAGCCGTGGACATTTCTAGTGGCAGCAGGGATAGCTGAACGTTTTGATATAAGATTTGTGTAGGTGGGCCTGAAAATGAGGGAGTGGTGGCAGTTTAGAAATCATGTCCTGATTTTTCAGCTTTTTGCCAGCTCCCACTCTAGCTTTGCCATTCATTCCTATGGGACAAATTTCGCCACAAGAACGACGATATTCCGTGAACCATTCGGCGAAACGTTCCACAAAGTAATAGCAATCCGATCGGGAACAATCTGCACGTTTTGGTATATTTTTGTCTATGTAGTGTAAAAACTGTGGGAGGAGTTAGGGTGGCAAATTTGGCTATAATAAGAATAATAATAATAACTAGAAAAGCTACAATTTCTGGGGAAATTGTGTGAAGTGTTCTTGCCTCCATCAGTAGTCTACAACTAGAGTGGGCGGAGTAACTGTTAGTATTTATTTATATAGCACATTTAATTGCAATGTTGTTGCCCAAAGTGCTTCACAGTTACATTAAAACATACAGTTATAAAAAATTAGCAGGTGTAAAAGGCTTTGTCTATGACATCACTTGCTGCTGCAGCCTTGCACAGGTCAGAGTATTTTGGCGGTTGCCATCTTCAAACGGTCGTATTTAAAAAACTATAAATCCTACAGTGAAGAGCTTTATATTGTGAGAATCACACGACCCAGACCTACATTTTGATGTATAGTATGTCTCTGAGATATTAACAATGAAGGCACAGTCGCAGTTTAGAAAATGCCCTTCAAATGTGAGCTTTGCAGAGTAGAGTTTCAATGAATGTCAATGGAAGGCGTGAGTTGCAAACAAATGGTCATATTGTGAAAACTATCAGGACTATGGCTTAGCCGTGGACATTTCTAGTGGCAGCAGGGATAGCTGAACGTTTTGATATAAGATTTGTGTAGGTGGGCCTGAAAATGAGGGAGTGGTGGCAGTTTAGAAATCATGTCCTGATTTTTCAGCTTTTGCCAGCTCCCATTCTAGCTTTGCCATTCATTCCTATGGGACAAATTTCGCCACAAGAACGACGATATTCCGAGAACCATTCGGCGAAACGTTCCACAAAGTAATAGCAATCCGATCGGGAACAATCTGCACGTTTTGGTATATTTTTGTCTATGTAGTGTAAAAACTGTGGGAGGAGTTAGGGTGGCAAATTTGGCTATAATAAGAATAATAATAACTAGAAAAGCTACAATTTCTGGGGAAATTGTGAAGTGTTCTTGCCTCCACCAGTAGTCTACAACTGGAGTGGGCGGAGTAACTGTTATTATTTATTTATATAGCACATTTAATTGCAACGTTGTTGCCCAAAGTGCTTCACAGTTACATTAAAACATACAGTTATAGAAACCATTAGCAGGTGCATGTCTATGACATCACTTGCTGCTGCAGCCTTGCACAGGTCAGAGTATTTTTGCGGTTGCCATCTTCAAACGGTCGTATTTTAAAAACTATAAATCCTACAGTGAAGAGCTTTATATTGTGAGAATCACAAGACCCAGACCTACATTTTGATGTATAGTATGTCTCTGAGGTATTAACAATGAAGGCACAGTCGCAGTTTAGAAATTGCCCTTCAAATGTGAGCTTTGCAGAGTGGAGTTTCAATGAATGTCAATGGAAGGCGTGAGTTGCAAACAAATGGTCATATTGTGAAAACTATCAGGACTATGGCTTAGCCGTGGACATTTCTAGTGGCAGCAGGGATAGCTGAACGTTTTGATATAAGATTTGTGTGGGTGGGCCTGAAAATGAGGGAGTGGTGGCAGTTTATAAATCATGTCCTGATTTTTCAGCTTTTGCCAGCTCCCACTCTAGCTTTGCCATTCATTCCTATGGGACAAATTTCGCCACAAGAACGACGATATTCCGAGAACCATTCGCCGAAACGTTCCACAAAGTAATAGCAATCCGATCGGGAACAATCTGCACGTTTTGGTATATTTTTGTCTATGTAGTGTAAAAACTGTGGGAGGAGTTAGGGTGGCAAATTTGGCTATAATAAGAATAATAATAATAACTAGAAAACCTACAATTTCTGGGGAAATTGTGTGAAGTGTTCTTGCCTCCACCAGTAGTCTACAATTGGAGTGGGCGGAGTAACTGTTAATTATTTATATAGCACATTTAATTGCAACGTTGTTGCCCAAAGTGCTTCACAGTTTCATTAAAACATACAGTTATAAAAACATTAGCAGGTGCAAAAGGCCCTGTCTATGACATCACTTGCTGCTGCAGCCTGGCACATGTCAGAGTATTTTTGCGGTTGTCATCTTCAAACGGTCATATTTTAAAAACTATAAATCCTACAGTGAAGAGCTTTATATTGTGAGAATCACAAGACCCAGACCTACATTTTGATGTATAGTATGTCTCTGAGATATTAACAATGAAGGCACAGTCGCAGTTTAGAAATTGCCCTTCAAATGTGAGCTTTGCAGAGTGGAGTTTCAATGAATGTCAATGGAAGGCGTGAGTTGCAAACAAATGGTCATATTGTGAAAACTATCAGGACTATGGCTTAGCCGTGGACATTTCTAGTGGCAGCAGGGATAGCTGAACGTTTTGATATAAGATTTGTGTAGGTGGGCCTGAAAATGAGGGAGTGGTGGCAGTTTAGAAATCATGTCCTGATTTTTCAGCTTTTGCCAGCTCCCACTCTAGCTTTGCCATTCATTCCTATGGGACAAATTTCGCCACAAGAACGACGATATTCCGTGAACCATTCAGTGAAACGTTCCACAAAGTAATAGCAATCCGATCGGGAACAATCTGCACGTTTTGGTAAATTTTTGTCTATGTAGTGTAAAAACTGTGGGAGGAGTTAGGGTGGCAAATTTGGCTATAATAATAATAATAACTAGAAAAGCTACAATTTCTGGGGAAATTGTGAAGTGTTCTTGCCTCCACCAGTAGTATACAACTGGAGTGGGCGGAGTAACTGTTAGTATTTATTTATATAGCACATTTAATTGCAATGTTGTTGCCCAAAGTGCTTCACAGTTACATTAAAACATACAGTTATAAAAAATTAGCAGGTGTAAAAGGCTTTGTCTATGACATCACTTGCTGCTGCAGCCTTGCACAGGTCAGAGTATTTTGGCGGTTGCCATCTTCAAACGGTCGTATTTAAAAAACTATAAATCCTACAGTGAAGAGCTTTATATTGTGAGAATCACACGACCCAGACCTACATTTTGATGTATAGTATGTCTCTGAGATATTAACAATGAAGGCACAGTCGCAGTTTAGAAAATGCCCTTCAAATGTGAGCTTTGCAGAGTAGAGTTTCAATGAATGTCAATGGAAGGCGTGAGTTGCAAACAAATGGTCATATTGTGAAAACTATCAGGACTATGGCTTAGCCGTGGACATTTCTAGTGGCAGCAGGGATAGCTGAACGTTTTGATATAAGATTTGTGTAGGTGGGCCTGAAAATGAGGGAGTGGTGGCAGTTTAGAAATCATGTCCTGATTTTTCAGCTTTTGCCAGCTCCCATTCTAGCTTTGCCATTCATTCCTATGGGACAAATTTCGCCACAAGAACGACGATATTCCGAGAACCATTCGGCGAAACGTTCCACAAAGTAATAGCAATCCGATCGGGAACAATCTGCACGTTTTGGTATATTTTTGTCTATGTAGTGTAAAAACTGTGGGAGGAGTTAGGGTGGCAAATTTGGCTATAATAAGAATAATAATAACTAGAAAAGCTACAATTTCTGGGGAAATTGTGAAGTGTTCTTGCCTCCACCAGTAGTCTACAACTGGAGTGGGCGGAGTAACTGTTATTATTTATTTATATAGCACATTTAATTGCAACGTTGTTGCCCAAAGTGCTTCACAGTTACATTAAAACATACAGTTATAGAAACCATTAGCAGGTGCATGTCTATGACATCACTTGCTGCTGCAGCCTTGCACAGGTCAGAGTATTTTTGCGGTTGCCATCTTCAAACGGTCGTATTTTAAAAACTATAAATCCTACAGTGAAGAGCTTTATATTGTGAGAATCACAAGACCCAGACCTACATTTTGATGTATAGTATGTCTCTGAGGTATTAACAATGAAGGCACAGTCGCAGTTTAGAAATTGCCCTTCAAATGTGAGCTTTGCAGAGTGGAGTTTCAATGAATGTCAATGGAAGGCGTGAGTTGCAAACAAATGGTCATATTGTGAAAACTATCAGGACTATGGCTTAGCCGTGGACATTTCTAGTGGCAGCAGGGATAGCTGAACGTTTTGATATAAGATTTGTGTGGGTGGGCCTGAAAATGAGGGAGTGGTGGCAGTTTATAAATCATGTCCTGATTTTTCAGCTTTTGCCAGCTCCCACTCTAGCTTTGCCATTCATTCCTATGGGACAAATTTCGCCACAAGAACGACGATATTCCGAGAACCATTCGCCGAAACGTTCCACAAAGTAATAGCAATCCGATCGGGAACAATCTGCACGTTTTGGTATATTTTTGTCTATGTAGTGTAAAAACTGTGGGAGGAGTTAGGGTGGCAAATTTGGCTATAATAAGAATAATAATAATAACTAGAAAACCTACAATTTCTGGGGAAATTGTGTGAAGTGTTCTTGCCTCCACCAGTAGTCTACAATTGGAGTGGGCGGAGTAACTGTTAATTATTTATATAGCACATTTAATTGCAACGTTGTTGCCCAAAGTGCTTCACAGTTTCATTAAAACATACAGTTATAAAAACATTAGCAGGTGCAAAAGGCCCTGTCTATGACATCACTTGCTGCTGCAGCCTGGCACATGTCAGAGTATTTTTGCGGTTGTCATCTTCAAACGGTCATATTTTAAAAACTATAAATCCTACAGTGAAGAGCTTTATATTGTGAGAATCACAAGACCCAGACCTACATTTTGATGTATAGTATGTCTCTGAGATATTAACAATGAAGGCACAGTCGCAGTTTAGAAATTGCCCTTCAAATGTGAGCTTTGCAGAGTGGAGTTTCAATGAATGTCAATGGAAGGCGTGAGTTGCAAACAAATGGTCATATTGTGAAAACTATCAGGACTATGGCTTAGCCGTGGACATTTCTAGTGGCAGCAGGGATAGCTGAACGTTTTGATATAAGATTTGTGTAGGTGGGCCTGAAAATGAGGGAGTGGTGGCAGTTTAGAAATCATGTCCTGATTTTTCAGCTTTTGCCAGCTCCCACTCTAGCTTTGCCATTCATTCCTATGGGACAAATTTCGCCACAAGAACGACGATATTCCGTGAACCATTCAGTGAAACGTTCCACAAAGTAATAGCAATCCGATCGGGAACAATCTGCACGTTTTGGTAAATTTTTGTCTATGTAGTGTAAAAACTGTGGGAGGAGTTAGGGTGGCAAATTTGGCTATAATAATAATAATAACTAGAAAAGCTACAATTTCTGGGGAAATTGTGAAGTGTTCTTGCCTCCACCAGTAGTATACAACTGGAGTGGGCGGAGTAACTGTTATTATTTATTTATATAGCACATTTAATTGCAACGTTGTTGCACAGTTACATTAAAACATACAGTTATAAAAACATTAGCAGGTGCAATTGGCCCTGTCTATGACATCACTTGCTGCTGCAGCCTTGCACAGGTCAGAGTATTTTTGCGGTTGCCATCTTCAAACGGTCGTATTTTAAAAACTATAAATCCTACAGTGAAGAGCTTTATATTGTGAGAATCACAAGACCCAGACCTACATTTTGATGTATAGTATGTCTCTGAGATATTAACAAGGAAGGCACAGTTGCAGTTTAGAAATTGCCCTTCAAATGTTAGCTTTGCAGAGTGGCGTTTCAATGAATGTCAATGGACTGCGTGAGTTGCAAACAAATGGTCATATTGCGAAAACAATCAGGACTATGGCTTAGCCGTGGACATTTTTAGTGGCAGCAGGGATAGCTGAACGTTTTGATATAAGATTTGTGTAGGTGGGCTTGAAAATGAGGGAGTAGTGGCAGTTTAGAAATCATGTCCTGATTTTTCAGCTTTTGCCAGCTCCCACTCTAGCTTTGCCATTCATTCCTATGGGACAAATTTCGCCACAAGAACGACGATATTCCGAGAACCATTCAGCGAAATGTTCCACAAAGTAATAGCAACGCGATCGGGAACAATCTGCACGTTTTGGTAAATTTTTGTCTATGTAGTGTAAAAACTGTGGGAGGAGTTAGGGTAGTAAATTTGGCTATAATAAGAATAATAAGAATAATAATATATATGTGAGATAACATTAAGTGGTCTTGCTTTGCAAGAACACTTAATAACTAGAAAAGCTACAATTTCTGGGGAAATTGTGTGACGTGTTCTTGCCTCCACCAGTAGTCTACAACTGGAGTGGGCGGAGTAACTGTTATCATTTATATAGCACATTTAATTGCAACGTTGTTGCACAGTTACATTAAACCATACATTTATAAAAACATTAGCAGATGTGCAAAAGGCCCTGTCTATGACATCACTTGCTGCTGCAGCCTTGCACAGGTCAGAGAATTTTGGCGGTTGCCATTTTCAAACGGTCGTATTTTAAAAACTATAAATCCTACAGCGAAGAGCTTTATAATGTGAGAATCACAAGACCCAGACCTACATTTTGATGTATAGTATGTCTCTGAGATATTAAAAATAAAGGCACAGTCGCAGTTTAGAAATTGCCCTTCAAATGTGAGCTTTGCAGAGTGGAGATTCAATGAATGTCAATGGAAGGCGTGAGTTGCAAACAAATGGTCATATTGTGAAAACTATCAGGACTATGGCTTAGCCGTGGGCATTTCTAGTGGCAGCAGGGATAGCTGAACGTTTTGATATAAGATTTGTGTAGGTGGGCCTGAAAATGAGGGAGTGGTGGCAGTTTAGAAATCATGTCCTGATTTTTCAGCTTTTTGCCAGCTCCCACTCTAGCTTTGCCATTCATTCCTATGGGACAAATTTCGCCACAAGAACGACGATATTCCGTGAACCATTCGGCGAAACGTTCCACAAAGTAATAGCAATCCGATCGGGAACAATCTGCACGTTTTGGTATATTTTTGTCTATGTAGTGTAAAAACTGTGGGAGGAGTTAGGGTGGCAAATTTGGCTATAATAAGAATAATAATAATAACTAGAAAAGCTACAATTTCTGGGGAAATTGTGTGAAGTGTTCTTGCCTCCATCAGTAGTCTACAACTAGAGTGGGCGGAGTAACTGTTAGTATTTATTTATATAGCACATTTAATTGCAATGTTGTTGCCCAAAGTGCTTCACAGTTACATTAAAACATACAGTTATAAAAAATTAGCAGGTGTAAAAGGCTTTGTCTATGACATCACTTGCTGCTGCAGCCTTGCACAGGTCAGAGTATTTTGGCGGTTGCCATCTTCAAACGGTCGTATTTAAAAAACTATAAATCCTACAGTGAAGAGCTTTATATTGTGAGAATCACACGACCCAGACCTACATTTTGATGTATAGTATGTCTCTGAGATATTAACAATGAAGGCACAGTCGCAGTTTAGAAAATGCCCTTCAAATGTGAGCTTTGCAGAGTAGAGTTTCAATGAATGTCAATGGAAGGCGTGAGTTGCAAACAAATGGTCATATTGTGAAAACTATCAGGACTATGGCTTAGCCGTGGACATTTCTAGTGGCAGCAGGGATAGCTGAACGTTTTGATATAAGATTTGTGTAGGTGGGCCTGAAAATGAGGGAGTGGTGGCAGTTTAGAAATCATGTCCTGATTTTTCAGCTTTTGCCAGCTCCCATTCTAGCTTTGCCATTCATTCCTATGGGACAAATTTCGCCACAAGAACGACGATATTCCGAGAACCATTCGGCGAAACGTTCCACAAAGTAATAGCAATCCGATCGGGAACAATCTGCACGTTTTGGTATATTTTTGTCTATGTAGTGTAAAAACTGTGGGAGGAGTTAGGGTGGCAAATTTGGCTATAATAAGAATAATAATAACTAGAAAAGCTACAATTTCTGGGGAAATTGTGAAGTGTTCTTGCCTCCACCAGTAGTCTACAACTGGAGTGGGCGGAGTAACTGTTATTATTTATTTATATAGCACATTTAATTGCAACGTTGTTGCCCAAAGTGCTTCACAGTTACATTAAAACATACAGTTATAGAAACCATTAGCAGGTGCATGTCTATGACATCACTTGCTGCTGCAGCCTTGCACAGGTCAGAGTATTTTTGCGGTTGCCATCTTCAAACGGTCGTATTTTAAAAACTATAAATCCTACAGTGAAGAGCTTTATATTGTGAGAATCACAAGACCCAGACCTACATTTTGATGTATAGTATGTCTCTGAGATATTAACAATGAAGGCACAGTCGCAGTTTAGAAATTGCCCTTCAAATGTGAGCTTTGCAGAGTGGAGTTTCAATGAATGTCAATGGACTGCGTGAGTTGCAAACAAATGGTCATATTGTGAAAACTATAAGGAATACGACTTAGCTGTGGACATTTTTAGTGGCAGCAGGGATAGCTGAACGTTTTGATATAAGATTTGTGTAGGTGGGCCGGAAAATGAGGGAGTGGTGGCAGTTTAGAAATCATGTCCTGATTTTTCAGCTTTTGCCAGCTCCCACTCTAGCTTTGCCATTCATTCCTATGGGACAAATTTTGCCACAAGAACGACGATATTCCGTGAACCATTCGGCGAAATGTTCTACAAAGTAATAGCAATCCGATCGAGAACAATCTGCACGTTTTGGTAAATTTTCGGCTATGTAGTGTAAAAACTGTGGGAGGAGTTAGGGTGGCAAATTTGGCTATAATAAGAATAATAATAACTAGAAAAGCTACAATTTCTGGGGAAATTGTGAAGTGTTCTTGCCTCCACCAGTAGTATACAACTGGAGTGGGCGGAGTAACTGTTATTATTTATTTATATAGCACATTTAATTGCAACGTTGTTGCACAGTTACATTAAAACATACAGTTATAAAAACATTAGCAGGTGCAAATGGCCCTGTCTATGACATCACTTGCTGCTGCAGCCTTGCACAGGTCAGAGTATTTTTGCGGTTGCCATCTTCAAACGGTCGTATTTTAAAAACTATAAATCCTACAGTGAAGAGCTTTATATTGTGAGAATCACAAGACCCAGACCTACATTTTGATGTATAGTATGTCTCTGAGATATTAACAAGGAAGGCACAGTCGCAGTTTAGAAATTGCCCTTCAAATGTGAGCTTTGCAGAGTGGCGTTTCAATGAATGTCAATGGACTGCGTGAGTTGCAAACAAATGGTCATATTGCGAAAACAATCAGGACTATGGCTTAGCCGTGGACATTTTTAGTGGCAGCAGGGATAGCTGAACGTTTTGATATAAGATTTGTGTAGGTGGGCTTGAAAATGAGGGAGTAGTGGCAGTTTAGAAATCATGTCCTGATTTTTCAGCTTTTGCCAGCTCCCACTCTAGCTTTGCCATTCATTCCTATGGGACAAATTTCGCCAAGAGAATGACGATATTCCGAGAACCATTCAGCGAAACGTTCCACAAAGTAATAGCAACGCGATCGGGAACAATCTGCACGTTTTGGTAAATTTTTGTCTATGTAGTGTAAAAACTGTGGGAGGAGTTAGGGTGGCAAATTTGGCTATAATAAGAATAATAATAACTAGAAAAGCTACAATTTCTGGGGAAATTGTGTGAAGTGTTCTTACCTCCATCAGTAGTCTACAACTAGAGTGGACGGAGTAACTGTTAGTATTTATTTATATAGCACATTTAATTGCAACGTTGTTGCCCAAAGTGCTTCACAGTTACATTAAAACATACAGTTATAAAAAATTAGCAGGTGAAAAAGGCTTTGTCTATGACATCACTTGCTGCTGCAGCCTTGCACAGGTCAGAGTATTTTGGCGGTTGCCATCTTCAAACGGTCGTATTTTAAAAACTATAATTCCTACAGTGAAGAGCTTTATATTGTGAGAATCACAAGACCCAGACCTACATTTTGATGTATAGTATGTCTCTGAGATATTAACAATGAAGGCACAGTCGCAGTTTAGAAATTGCCCTTCAAATGTGAGCTTTGCAGAGTGGAGTTTCAATGAATGTCAATGGAAGGCGTGAGTTGCAAACAAATGGTCATATTGTGAAAACTATCAGGACTATGGCTTAGCCGTGGACATTTCTAGTGGCAGCAGGGATAGCTGAACGTTTTGATATAAGATTTGTGTAGGTGGGCCTGAAAATGAGGGAGTGGTGGCAGTTTAGAAATCATGTCCTGATTTTTCAGCTTTTGCCAGCTCCCACTCTAGCTTTGCCATTCATTCCTATGGGACAAATTTCGCCACAAGAACGACGATATTCCGTGAACCATTCGCCGAAACGTTCCACAAAGTAATAGCAATCCGATCGGGAACAATCTGCACGTTTTGGTATATTTTTGTCTATGTAGTGTAAAAACTGTGGGAGGAGTTAGGGTGGTAAATTTGGCTATAATAAGAATAATAAGAATAACTAGAAAAGCTACAATTTCTGGGGAAATTGTGTGAAGTGTTCTTGCCTCCATCAGTAGTCTACAACTAGAGTGGGCGGAGTAACTGTTAGTATTTATTTATATAGCACATTTAATTGCAATGTTGTTGCCCAAAGTGCTTCACAGTTACATTAAAACATACAGTTATAAAAAATTAGCAGGTGTAAAAGGCTTTGTCTATGACATCACTTGCTGCTGCAGCCTTGCACAGGTCAGAGTATTTTGGCGGTTGCCATCTTCAAACGGTCGTATTTTAAAAACTATAAATCCTACAGTGAAGAGCTTTATATTGTGAGAATCACAAGACCCAGACCTACATTTTGATGTATAGTATGTCTCTGAGATATTAACAATGAAGGCACAGTCGCAGTTTAGAAATTGCCCTTCAAATGTGAGCTTTGCAGAGTGGAGTTTCAATGAATGTCAATGGAAGGCGTGAGTTGCAAACAAATGGTCATATTGTGAAAACTATCAGGACTATGGCTTAGCCGTGGACATTTCTAGTGGCAGCAGGGATAGCTGAACGTTTTGATATTAGATTTGTGTAGGTGGGCCTGAAAATGAGGGAGTGGTGGCAGTTTAGAAATCATGTCCTGATTTTTCAGCTTTTGCCAGCTCCCACTCTAGCTTTGCCATTCATTCCTATGGGACAAATTTCGCCACAAGAACGACGATATTCCGTGAACCATTCGGCGAAACGTTCCACAAAGTAATAGCAATCCGATCGGGAACAATCTGCACGTTTTGGTATATTTTTGTCTATGTAGTGTAAAAACTGTGGGAGGAGTTAGGGTGGCAAATTTGGCTATAATAAGAATAATAAGAATAATAATAATAATATATATGTGAGATAACATTAAGTGGTCTTGCTATGCAAGAACACTTAATAACTAGAAAAGCTACAATTTCGGGGGAAATTGTGTGAAGTGTTCTTGCCTCCATCAGTAGTCTACAACTAGAGTGGACGGAGTAACTGTTAGTATTTATTTATATAGCACATTTAATTGCAACGTTGTTGCCCAAAGTGCTTCACAGTTACATTAAAACATACAGTTATAAAAAATTAGCAGGTGTAAAAGGCTTTGTCTATGACATCACTTGCTGCTGCAGCCTTGCACAGGTCAGAGTATTTTGGCGGTTGCCATCTTCAAACGGTCGTATTTTAAAAACTATAATTCCTACAGTGAAGAGCTTTATATTGTGAGAATCACAAGACCCAGACCTACATTTTGATGTATAGTATGTCTCTGAGATATTAAAAATGAAGGCACAGTCGCAGTTTAGAAATTGCCCTTCAAATGTGAGCTTTGCAGAGTGGAGTTTCAATGAATGTCAATGGAAGGCGTGAGTTGCAAACAAATGGTCATATTGTGAAAACTATCAGGACTATGGCTTAGCCGTGGACATTTCTAGTGGCAGCAGGGATAGCTGAACGTTTTGATATAAGATTTGTGTAGGTGGGCCTGAAAATGAGGGAGTGGTGGCAGTTTAGAAATCATGTCCTGATTTTTCAGCTTTTGCCAGCTCCCACTCTAGCTTTGCCATTCATTCCTATGGGACAAATTTCGCCACAAGAACGACGATATTCCGTGAACCATTCAGCGAAACGTTCTACAAAGTAATAGCAATCCGATCGGGAACAATCTGCACGTTTTGGTATATTTTTGTCTATGTAGTGTAAAAACTGTGGGAGGAGTTAGGGTGGCAAATTTGGCTATAATAAGAATAATAATAATAATATATATGTGAGATAACATTAAGTGGTCTTGCTATGCAAGAACACTTAATAATAATAATATATATGTGAGATAACATTAAGTGGTCTTGCTATGCAAGAACACTTAATAATAATAATATATATGTGAGATAACATTAAGTGGTCTTGCTATGCAAGAACACTTAATAACTAGAAAAGCTACAATTTCTGGGGAAATTGTGAAGTGTTCTTGCCTCCACCAGTAGTATACAACTGGAGTGGGCGGAGTAACTGTTATTTATTTATATAGCACATTTAATTGCAACGTTGTTGCACAGTTACATTAAAACATACAGTTATAAAAACATTAGCAGGTGCAAAAGGCTGTGTCTATGACATCACTTGCTGCTGCAGCCTTGCACAGGTCAGAGTATTTTTGCGGTTGCCATCTTCAAACGGTCGTATTTTAAAAACTATAAATCCTACAGCGAAGAGCTTTATATTGTGAGAATCACAAGACCCAGACCTACATTTTGATTCATAGTATTGATGTAGAATTATTTAAAAATCTTTATTGCACCTGTATTGAATTATTGTACTAACTCCATTTTAATCTCACAGAACCTCACATTATGACAGACCCTCCATTTTGTCTACATTACATGACAGAATTTCCTAACAGTATTTAGTATAATGAATAGAGACTGTATTTTCTATAAAGACATGACTAACCCCGGAATTGCTGAATCTCCTGTAATTTGCAACATAGTATAATCTGAAGGCCATGAGAACACTGTACTAATGAAATGTTCTATTCATAAAAAGAACCCTGAGCCTGATCACGAGTCTGACATCACTAACTACCCAAAATGGCTAGCCGCCAGATTCCCCCTCCCATCGAGTAAAGACGACATCCCATGATGGGAGGATGCCCCACTAGTCACTCAAATCCCTGAGCCAATTAATAATATTGATGGGTGGACATTGACATAGCCACTTAACATTTAATCCAATTAATGATGTTTATTTGTTATTATCTGATATTCAATGATGATGTCATTTTGGTCTTATAAGGGCTTGCAAGCCTGTTTTTTCGCCCAGATGCCATTACATTTTCTGAAGTGCTTTTAACCTGAACTCCATGTGTCAGTGTGAACTTACTTCTGCGTATACGCAATTTAATCATCTCAGATTTGGACAGGAACAGATAGACATTTAAACATATTTGTTTATTTCTAAATTAATCTACATCAGTATGTATCTGCAATATTAACAATGAAGGCACAGTCGCAGTTTAGAAATTGCCCTATAAATGTGAGCTTTGCAGAGTGGAGTTTCAATGAATGTCAATGGACGGCGTGAGTTGCAAACAAATGGTCATATTGTGAAAACTATCAAGACTATGCCTTAGCTGTGGACATTTCTAGTGGCAGCAGGGGTAGCTGAACGTTTTGATATAAGATTTGTGTAGGTGGGCCTGTAAATGAGGGAGTGGTGGCAGTTTAGAAATCATGTCCTGATTTTTCAGCTTTTGCCAGCTCCCACTCTAGCTTTGCCATTCATTCCTATGGGACAAATTTCGCCACAAGAACGACGATATTCCGAGAACCATTCAGCGAAATGTTCCACAAAGTAATAGCAACGCGATCGGGAACAATCTGCACGTTTTGGTAAATTTTTGTCTATGTAGTGTAAAAACTGTGGGAGGAGTTAGGGTGGCAAATTTGGCTATAATAAGAATAATAATAATAATATATATGTGAGATAACATTAAGTGGTCTTGCTATGCAAGAACACTTAATAATATATATGTGAGATAACATTAAGTGGTCTTGCTATGCAAGAACACTTAATAATAATATATATGTGAGATAACATTAAGTGGTCTTGCTATGCAAGAACACTTAATAATATATATGTGAGATAACATTAAGTGGTCTTGCTATGCAAGAACACTTAATAATAATATATATGTGAGATAACATTAAGTGGTCTTGCTATGCAAGAACACTTAATAATAATAATAATAATAATATATATGTGAGATAACATTAAGTGGTCTTGCTATGCAAGAACACTTAATAATATATATGTGAGATAACATTAAGTGGTCTTGCTTTGCAAGAACACTTAACTAGAAAAGCTACAATTTCTGGGGAAATTGTGTGAAGTGTTCTTGCCTCCACCAGTAGTCTACAACTGGAGTGGGCGGAGTAACTGTTATTATTTATTTATATAGCACATTTAATTGCAACGTTGTTGCCCAAAGTGCTTCACAGTTACATTAAAACATACAGTTATAAAAACATTAGCAGGTGTAAAAGGCTGTGTCTATGACATCACTTGCTGCTGCAGCCTTGCACAGGTCAGAGTATTTTTGCGGTTGCCATCTTCAAACGGTCGTATTTTAAAAACTATAAATCCTACAGCGAAGAGCTTTATATTGTGAGAATCACAAGACCCAGACCTACATTTTGATTCATAGTATTGATGTAGAATTATTTAAAAATCTTTATTGCACCTGTATTGAATTATTGTACTAACTCCATTTTAATCTCACAGAACCTCACATTATGACAGACCCTCCATTTTGTCTACATTACATGACAGAATTTCCTAACAGCATTTAGCATAATGAATAGAGACTGTATTTTCTATAAAGACATGACTAACCCCGGAATTGCTGAATCTCCTGTAATTTGCAACATAGTATAATCTGAAGGCCATGAGAACACTGTACTAATGAAATGTTCTATTCATAAAAAGAACCCTGAGCCTGATCACGAGTCTGACATCACTAATTACCCAAAATGGCTAGCCGCCAGATTCCCCCTCCCATCGAGTAAAGACGACATCCCATGATGGGAGGATGCCCCACTAGTCACTCAAATCCCTGAGCCAATTAATAATATTGATGGGTGGACATTGACATAGCCACTTAACATTTAATCCAATTAATGATGTTTATTTGTTATTATCTGATATTCAATGATGATGTCATTTTGGTCTTATAAGGGCTTGCAAGCCTGTTTTTTCGCCCAGATGCCATTACATTTTCTGAAGTGCTTTTAACCTGAACTCCATGTGTCAGTGTGAACTTACTTCTGCGTATACGCAATTTAATCATCTCAGATTTGGACAGGAACAGATAGACATTTAAACATATTTGTTTATTTCTAAATTAATCTACATCAGTATGTATCTGCAATATTAACAATGAAGGCACAGTCGCAGTTTAGAAATTGCCCTATAAATGTGAGCTTTGCAGAGTGGAGTTTCAATGAATGTCAATGGACGGCGTGAGTTGCAAACAAATGGTCATATTGTGAAAACTATCAAGACTATGCCTTAGCTGTGGACATTTATAGTGGCAGCAGGGGTAGCTGAACGTTTTGATATAAGATTTGTGTAGGTGGGCCTGTAAATGAGGGAGTGGTGGCAGTTTAGAAATCATGTCCTGATTTTTCAGCTTTTGCCAGCTCCCACTCTAGCTTTGCCATTCATTCCTATGGGACAAATTTCGCCACAAGAACGACGATATTCCGTGAACCATTCGGCGAAATGTTCCAAAAAGTAATAGCAATCTGATCAGGAACAATCTGCACGTTTTGGTATATTTTTGTCTATGTAGTGTAAAACCTGTGGGAGGAGTTAGGGTGGCAAATTTGGCTATAATAAGAATAAGAATAACTAGAAAAGCTACAATTTCTGGGGAAATTGTGTGAAGTGTTCTTGCCTCCACCAGTAGTCTACAACTGGAGTGGGCGGAGTAACTGTTATCATTTATATAGCACATTTAATTGCAATGTTGTTGCACAGTTACATTAAACCATACAGTTATAAAAACATTAGCAGGTGTAAAAGGCTTTGTCTATGACATCACTTGCTGCTGCAGCCTGGCAAAGGTCAGAGAAATTTGGCAGTTGCCATCTTCAAACGGTCGTATTTTAAAAACTATAAATCCTACATTGAAGAGCTTTATATTGTGAGAATCACAAGACCCAGGCCTACATTTTGTTTAATTTCTTTTTATTGTTTTCATTTAAGTTGTCAGTATATAGGGTACAGAAGGAATAGGGATACTTAAAGTGGTTGAACATAGTGGGGTTCACATTAGTTATACAGAGTCAATAAAATTTTCGGTATAAGCAATTGCAATTACAGTTACATTTCCCCTTTGGGGCTTTCTATGTCTTTGCTGATAAGTATGTGTCGCCCGTTCAGGATTACTAGTAGCGGTGTCAATACCTTTCAAAACATGGCAAGCAACATTTGGACCCTTTGGTCCCAACAGATACACTCTAGGGCTGTGAGTGTGGGATATTTGAGTTAAATATATCGTCGGTTGAGCTGTCATAAAAACAGGGCTGATGAGGTTACTTGTGGGCTTAGGAGTTAGAGGCTCCCCGACCTTCCAGTTCCGTTGTTCCGACATAATATACCCAGTGGGTTAATGGGTCTCCTGTTCCCGTCAGACTATTCACCTGTGTCTCTAGCAGTCGTCTTGTTGTTTGTTGTCTTGCGGTCGGGGATCCAGGTAAGTCTCCCTAAGGGCTTCCGGGAGTAGTCTGTGCTCGTTCCTGCGTGTGGTCTCGTTTTGTCTGTTAGTCGTGCATACGGGGTAGGGTGGGGAGGAGGGACGGGCGTGCGTCCGCACGTCGGTCAGTCGGGTGTCTGTCCGTTTGGGTGGGGAAGGTAGAGGGGGAGGGGGGGAGGGGGGAGGGGAGGGGGGGGAGGGGGGGAGGGGGGTGGCGGCTCCTCGGGAAGCCAGGTGTCGGGGTGCGCTGGGTTGGTGAAGTTCCCTTACTGGGACTTCGCTTGGGTCACCAGCTCGTGTTTGTAGGTAACTGGGGTCTTAGTGCTAACCATTTTCCCCTAGTAAGTCTGGGAGTCTGTCTCCAGTCATTGTCAGAATCCAGTGTGTCCATGTGTCTAGGTACCTCTGGGCTCTGTCCGTCGCCGTCAGGTTTAGGTCTTCCATCACCCTGAGGTCCTCCATTTTCGCAAACCATTCCCTGAGGGTAGGGGCCACCGTGTCCCTCCAGTGTAGGGGGATGAGAAGTTTGGCAACGTTTAAGATCCGTATAGTCAATGAGCGTTTGTATCTGTTGTCGGGCACCTTGGTGTGGTGTAGGAGCATTGCTGCCGGTTCGTAGGGGGGGGGGCTGTCTGAGAATTTCTGTATTAGTTTGTGTATTCCCCGCCAGAAAGGTTGTATCCTCTCGCAGGACCACCAGATGTGTAGGTGTGTCCCGATTTCAGTCCCGCATCGCCAACATTTTGCGTCATGGTCTGGGTGCATGTTGTGTAGTATGTCTGGTGTGCGGTACCATTGTGTGAGCAGTTTGTATGCGGCCTCTTGGTGTCTGCTGAAGATCGCACAGTGGTGTGTCAGTGTGCATATTTTGTCCCATTCCCCTTCGCTTAATTGCAGGTTCAGGGCCGTTTCCCATTTACCCTTAAATCTAGGGGCTTCAATGGGGATCTGGGTTTGTAACATGCCGTAGAGCTTTGATATCCCGTGTGAGAGTGGTTCCGGGTCTAGGCACAGTCGCTCGAACTCTGTCGGGGTACGGTGTAGGGCCCTGCCCTGTGGCAGGGTCCGGAGATAGCTCGTCGTTTGTGCGTGTGTGAGTGTCTGTGAGAAGGTCGGGGGCCGGTCGCCTATGAGGTCTGAGAGGGTCTTCCGGCCTGTTGGTGCGATTAGGTGGAGAAGTCTAGGTAGTTGGGTAGGTATCATGCTCCTAAAGATTAGCGGGTCTAGTCCCGGGGGGAAATCCTTGTTGTGTGTCAGGGGTAGTAAGGGTGACGGGTACGGGGTTAGGCTAGCTCTGTCAGCTATGCTGTACCATACTTGTAAAGTGTGTCTCACATATATAGGTGCCTCCATTTTCCCCCTTCTGGGTAACCAAGGGGCCAACTCTATGGGGATCCCCAGGTCTGCCTCCTCCACCGTCTTCCATTGCTTGTGGACGGCGCCTTTGGACCATTCCACTATTCTGAGGAGATGGCACGCTAGGTAGTAAAGGTGGAAGTCTGGCAATGCCATGCCCCCCCTGTCCCTTGGCTGAGTGAGTTGTGAGAATTTTAGCCTAGGTTTTTTCCCATTCCAGACGTATTCTCTTAAGGTCCTGTGTAGGGTCGCGAAGTATGTCTTGGGGATACGTATAGGTATCGTCTGCATCAGGTACAGTAGGCGTGGGAGGAAATTCATTTTGACGACTTGGACCCGTCCAAACCAGGAGATGTGGGGGTATGACCATTCCCCTGTATCTCTCTTAAACAAGGCCAGCATCTGGGCGAAGTTTTCCTTAAAAAGGTCCATGGTGTTGCGGGTGAGCCATATTCCCAGGTACCTGATTTTAGAGTCTGCCCATTGGAATGAGAAGCTCTGGCGGAGGGGTGTTTCCCGTTGTTTGGGTATGGAGATGTTGAGGATGTATGATTTGGCGAAATTAATTTTCATGTTAGAGATCTCTCCGTACTCTTTAAAGGCTCTTACAATGTTAGGGAGTGAGATTTCGGGTTTAGAAACAAAGAAGATAAGGTCGTCGGCGTACGCCGCGACCTTGTGTTGTGCCCCGCCTCTGGTTACCCCTGTGATGTCCGGGTTGGTTGCCTGCAGGAATGGTTCTAATGCTAAAACGAAAAGGATCGGCGACAGGGGGCATCCCTGTCGAGTGCCGTTCTGTATTGTAAAGTCCTCTGTGAGAGCCCCGTTCACGAGTATCTGGGCTTTGGGCTGTTTGTAGAGCTCCTCTATCCAACCTCTCATGTGTGTTCCCATGCCCAGGTGCGAAAGGGCCTGGAATAGGAATGGCCATCCGATCCTGTCGAAGGCCTTCTCCGCGTCTGTGGATAGCAGGAGAAGGCCCCCGACTCCCCCCTGCTCCCCGTGGGCTATTGATAGGGCTCTGATCGTGTTGTCCCTGGCTTCCCGTCCCCTCACGAACCCCACCTGGTCCGGGTGTACCAGGGTAGGGACGTGCGGTTGCAGGCGGGTCGCCAGGATTTTTGCTAGGAGTTTCGTATCGCTATTTATAAGGGAGATGGGTCTGTAGTTGCGGCAACAGTCGCCATCTTTCCCTTCTTTTGGAATGAGTGTGATGTGTGCCCTGAGGGATTGTGGAGGCAGGTGGTGCCCGTCCCTAATCGCGTTGAAGGAGGATAGCATCGGCGCGTATAGGATCTTTGCAAAGCATTTGTAGTAGCGCAGTGGGAGGCCATCCGGCCCCGGGCATTTGCCCAGTTTGGATGTTTTGACAGCCCCTGCTATCTCCTCTACCGTGATGGGCTCCTCCAGTGCTTCCGCTACCTCTGGTTCCAGGTGTGTGTGTGTGTTTTTTTGGAGGAAGTTAGTTATCCGGGTCATAAGGTTGGCTCGTGATTGCGTGTTTTGTGGGGTCGGTAGGGAGTAAAGGTCTGTGTAGTAGGAGCGTACGATTTTGTGAATTTCGGCAGGAAGGCGAAGCACTCTCCCTTGACCGTCCTTCATTCTGTCAATATACGTCAGCTGTCTGCGTTTGGTCAGCATTCTCGCTAGCAATGTTCCGCTTTTATTGCTGTTGGTCTCAAAGAACGTCTTTTGTCTGGCCGCCTCTCTATGGTGTCTAGCGTTTAATAGTGTGGATAGTTCCCTTCTTAGCTGAAGTAGCTTGGCCTGTAATGAGGGGAGGTTGTCTCTTTTGTTCGAGTCATCTGTCGTCTGTATGTCATGTATGAGTGACGTGATGCGGGCTTCTCTTTGTCGCTTTAACCACGACCCCTTTTGTATAAGGTGTCCTCTTATTACGCATTTGTGTGCCTCCCATATGTATGTGGGTGAGGTTTGGTCTGGTGTGTTGGAAGTGAAGTAGTCCGTCAGTATCTTTTCTGTTTTGGTCCGGACGTCAGGCATGGACAACAAGTAGTCATTCAGCCTCCACTTGGTCGCCCTTGGCCTATATAGAGGTGAGGAGATAGTGAGCGTCACCGGTGCATGGTCAGACCACGTTGCTGTTCCCAGCTCCGCTGTCTTCACCAGGGTTAGGTGGTGGTGTGTCGTGAAAAGGTAGTCAAGTCGTGAGTATGTGTTGTGTGGGTGGGACAGGAACGTATAGTCCCTTTCGTCTGGGTGGTGCGCTCTCCAGCAGTCTATCAATTGCGATCGTCGAAGTAGGGCCCTGATGTGTGTCAGGTGTTGGGTCGGGACCCTTGAGGACCCGGAGGACGAATCCCATTTAGGGTCCAGCGTCAAGTTGAGATCCCCTCCCATAATTAGTATGCCCTCTGTGAAGGTTAGCAGTTTGCGCAAGGTGCGCTTGAGGAAGCTGTAGTGTCTTTGGTTAGGGGCATAGATGTTTGCAAAGGTATATGTAGTGTCGGATATGGTGCCCTTTAGGAATAGGTATCGTCCTTCCGGGTCCGTTTCGGCTCCCGTTTCGTGGAATGGTACCCTCTTGTGGAGTAATATGGCGACCCCTCTTGATTTGCTATTCTTAAAGTCGCTATAGTACCCTCTGGTGTATCTGTGGTCCGTCAGTTTGGGCCGGAGCCCTTCTTTGAAGTGTGTTTCCTGGATATAGACCACGTCTATTCCGGATTTATAGAAGTCCCTCAGTGCGCTTGAGCGTTTCTCGGGTTTGTTCAACCCTCTAGCATTGATAGTGGTGATTGTGAGGTCCGCTTGTCGAAGCGCCATGGTAGGCCACCTGGGGGACCTCAGGGTGATGGTCTGGGGGGGGATAGTCCGTTGGCGGGGGTATGTATGGGAAAAAGAAGGGGAAAAAAGGAAAAGAAGGGGAAAGAAAAGGGAAAAAAAAAAAAAAAAAAAAGGGGGGGGGGTTGGGGAGAGAAAGAGAGGGGGGGGGGGGTGGGGGGAAACAGGGGTGAGTAGTCAGTCTGTGGTGAACCAGCGTCCGTCAGGGCGCTGTCTAGGATGTGGGTTGCCCGGGACGGGTTAGTCACCTTCCCACCAGGGGTGTGAGGTGACCCCCTACCCGGGGTCTATTACCCCTTCCTCAGAGGGGTCGAGGGAGGTCGCGAGTGTCGTGGCAGCACTCGTGGGTGTGCGGGTTGTCGTGTTACCGGTCCCCTAAGTCCTGGGGTTCGTTATCCATGTCGGCCCCTAACGGCTCGTAGTGTGTCTAGGTAGTCTATGTGTACCTCGCTTTCTAATGCGTGGCCCTGGGCCATGAAGCCTACATCCGTGTCGGATCTCTCGTAAGTCAAAAGGTAGCGTGAGTGGGGGAGGTCTGTGATGACCATATAACCTTCAAACATTGAAACAATGTAAACATTCTAAACATTTGGTTAGTAGCAATAAACAAAATTAGAGAAAAAGAAAACCTGCGGCGTCTTGGGCCTTGTCTCAGCTCTGTAGCATGTGCCCAGTGCCCCCGTGGGGCCCACCTCCCCCCCCCCATCCCTATTAGCTTCACTATCCGGCAGTGTTAGCCGGTGCCAGTCGGCCGTGGAGGCCCCCGCCCCTCTCCCGGGAGCCCGGGCCCCCCCGGCCCGGCCGAGGGCACCCCCCCCCGCGCGCTCGCCCCCACGGGTCGTCACGCGGCGGGGCGAGGAGCCCCCAACCCAGCCCAGCCCGGGGCACAGGCCCCCGCCCTCTTTGCTTGGGGCACATCCTCTGGCCTAGTAGCCTTCATGCCTGTCAGTACCCTCGTGGGATAGTGTGTGTGGGGGTGGGGGTTCCGCATTAACCCTTCAACATTATCTTGTGTTAGTCGGCCGCGATGGCCCGCTTTACCTTTTCCCGGGGGCCCGGGCCCCCCCCAGGCCAGCCGGGGGCACCCCCCCCCCGCGCGCTCTCCTGCGCGGGTCATCACGCAGCGGAGTGGGGAGCCCCCGACACGGCCCGGCCGGGGGCACAGACACCCCTCCCCCCACCCCCCTCACCCCCCCCACCCCCCTCACCCCCCCCACCCCCCCCCCGGGGCAGCCTTGCGGCCCTCACCAGTCCATGCAACAGATATACTTCTTTGGCTGCTGTTGTGGGGCCTCTCTGGTCTCCCGGCTGGGCGGCCCGCTTTAGTGTCCAAGGTGCTATGGAAAGTCTCTGGTAACAGCTGTGTACGTCTCAGTTGAAGGGTTGGTGGGTCAAATAGTCCTGTCCCTCCGCCCTGCTCCCGGTCGGTCTCTGGGGTGCTTGGTGGTTGTCCGGGTAGATTGGCACGGGGTGGCTAAGTGCCTGCGGAGAGTGTTACCTTATCTCTGGTGAGCAGGGCGTGGGTGGGCTCTGGACCCCAGCGGGGCCCGGGCATCGCACCGGGCTTTCTACATAGTGGCCCCGGACGGGCGTGTCGCCTGTTGTCGGCCTCGTCTTTGTCTCTGTGGTCTCAATTGAGGCAAATGGGCCGACGTGGCAGGTAGATAGAATGCCAGCGGGTCCGGCCATGGCATCTGGATCGGGGGGAGCTGCAGTTCCCGGATCAGTTCTGGTAGGTCCTCTGCTTCTCGCACCAGGATGGGGCCCGTGGGTGTGAAAATCTGTAATCCGGTTGGGAATGTCCAGCGGTAACGGTATTTGTTGGTTTGCAAGGCCCTCGTAAGCGGGCGCATGGCCCTGCGATAGGCCAGTGTCGCTGGGGAGAGGTCTGGAAAGAGTTGTATCACGGCTCCATTCAGTGGTATACGGTCCATCTCCCTGGCCCTGTGGAGGATCTCTTCTTTAAGTGGGAAGCTTGCCAGGCAGCAGATAATGTCTCTGGGGGGGTCTTCTGGGTTCCCCCTGGGGCGAAGCGCCCTGTGGGCTCTTATGAACTCTATGTGTGAAGCCTCCGGCCTGTCGAGGATGTTGTTAAAGAGGCCTGTTAAGATCTCCTTTACCGGTTCTGGGGCGGTCGAGCTTTCGGGGACACCCCTGACTCTGATGTTTTGCCTTCTGCCTCTGTTATCGAGGTCTTCAATATGGTGGGCCATCTGTTTGAGTTGGGCTGTTTGTTTATGTATGGCGTCCGAGTTCGCCGTTTGCACCGATTGTGCGTGGTCGGAGTCTGCCTCCAGTTGCGAGACTCTGTGAGTGAGGCCTTGCAGGTCCTCCCGCATGGCGTGTAGTTCCTCCGTGATGGAGCGTTGCAGGGCCTTGTTAGCCTCCCTCAGGTCTGCTTTAGTCGGGAGGTTGCTTAGCATCACCATCCAGTCCGGAGGCATCGATGGTGTCCCGTGCGGGGCAGGGTCCCCTCCCCAGGTAGGTGTTGGAGCGGGATCCACGGCCTCGGAGTCGTTAGAGGCCTGTGAGGCAAGGTCGGCCGGCGTGGTGAGGTATTGCCTGATCGACGGGGCCGGGGACCCTCTCGGGGTGTCGGCAGATTTGGTAGCCTGTGATGCTCTCTGAGATCTCCCCATCTTGGGGTCCGACACGTTGTTTAGCGAGGATTTAAGCGGAGCCAGCGGGGAGCTCACAGATTATGCTGCCATTTCTCTCGGTGTCCAGGCCACGCCCCCCCAGGCCTACATTTTGATGCATAGTATGTCACTGAGATATTAACAATGAAGACACAGTCGCAGTTTAGAAATTGCCCTTCAAATGTGAGCTTTGCAGAGTGGAGTTTCAATGAATGTCAATGGACTGCGTGAGTTGCAAACAAATGGTCATATTGTGAAAACTATAAGGACTATGGCTTAGCTGTGGACATTTTTAATGGCAGCAGGGATTGCTGAACGTTTTGATATAAAATGCGTGTAGGTGGGCCTGAAAATGAGGGAGTGGTGGCAGTTTAGAAATCATGTCCTGATTTTTCAGCTTTTGCCAGCTCCCACTCTAGCTTTGCCATTCATTCCTATGGGACAAATTTCGCCACAAGAACGACGATATTCCGAGAACCATTCGGTTAAACGTTCCACAAAGTAATAGCAATCCGATCGGGAACAATCTGCACGTTTTGGTATATTTTTGTCTATGTAGTGTAAAAACTGTGGGAGGAGTTAGGGTGGCAAATTTGGCTATAATAATAATAATAATATATAAGTGAGATAACAGTAAGTGGTCTTGCTATGCAAGAACACTTAATAATAATAATATATATGTGAGATAACATTAAGTGGTCTTGCTATGCAAGAACACTTAATAAGAACTAGAAAAGCTACAATTTCTGGGGAAATTGTGTGAAGTGTTCTTGCCTCCACCAGTAGTCTACAACTGGAGTGGGCGGAGTAACCTTTATTATTTATTTATATAGCACATTTAATTGCAACGTTGTTGCCCAAAGTGCTTCACAGTTACATTAAAACATACAGTTATAAAAACATTAGCAGGTGCAAAAGGCTTTGTCTATGACATCACTTGCTGCTGCAGCCTGGCACAGGTCAGAGTATTTTTGCGGTTGCCATCTTCAAACGGTCATATTTTTAAAACTATCAATCCTACAGCGAAGAGCTTTATATTGTGAGAATCACAAGACCCAGACCTACATTTTGATGTATAGTATGTCTCTGAGATCTTAACAATGAAGGCACAGTCGCAGTTTAGAAATTGCCCTTCAAAAGTTAGCTTTGCAGAGTCAGGGCTGTCTATAATATGATTAGGACCCTGGGCAATGCATTTTCTTGGGCCCCCTGGGCCCTGCTCCTCCCATCCCCCCCCCATTACGCCCAATGCGCAATCACACTGACAGACGTACTGGCACATACAGACACAGACAGACATTAAAACATTCACAGATACATACTGACACACACACAGACATACATACACACACAGACACATACACTGACATATACTGATACACACACACACATACACTGACAGATATACTGACACACACACTGACAGACGTATTGACACACACACACACAGACATACATACAAACACAGACACATACACTGACAGATATACTGACACATACACATACACTGACATATATACTGACACACACAGACACATACACTGACAGACGTATTGACACACACACAGACATACATACACACACACACACACAGACACATACACTGACAGATATACTGACACACACAGACACATACACTGACAGACGTATTGACACACACACACAGGCATACTGACATACACACAGACACACTGACACACACACAGGCATACTGACATACACATAGACAGACGTACTGGCACATACAGACAGACATTAAAACATTCACAGGTACATACTGACACACACATACACTGACACACAAATATATACTGGCAGACATACATACATACATACACACACAGGCACATACACTGACAGATATACTGACACAAACAAAAACACATACACTGACAGATATACTGACACACACAGACACATACACTGACAGACATATTGACACACACACACACAGACATACATACAAACACAGACACATACACTGACACATATACTGACACACACAGACATATACACTGACAGACGTATTGACACACACACACACATACATACAAACACAGACACATACACTGACAGATATACTGACACACACAAACACACGTATTGACACACACACACAGACATACATACAAACACATACACTGACAGATATACTGACACACACAGACACATACACTGACAGACGTATTGAGACACACACACAGGCATACATACAAAAACACAGACACATACATACACAGACAGGCCTACTGACATACATACACACACACATACATACACAGACAGACGTACTTACACAAAAGCATACATTTAGCCACCCTCCAGGTTCTTACCTTTTTCTGGAGGGTGGTTTCCCTGGTCCAGTGGCAGGCTGAGGCCGATGGGAGTTCTCCTCTGGAACTCCGCTCTTCCTGCCATTCTCCTCCCGCGCGGCTCTGATCTTCGTCGGGAGGAAGTGACGTCACTTCCTCCCAGCCGGTACAGGAAGGGGCCCGATCGCGCTGTTTAAGCGTCACAGCGCCAGACCGGGCCCCTGCTCACACATGCTCTCCGGGTGGCCCTTAGTGCATAAGCCACCCGGGGGGCCTCCTTAGTGTGCGGGCCGGTGCGGCTCTGTACAGCCACACTGCCCGGTCCATGGGGGCAGCGCAAAAAGCAGGGCCCACGGGGCAGCTGCTCTGGGCCCCCCAGGAGCAAATGGGCCCGGGGCAGCTGCCCCGTTTGCCCCACGTTACAGACGGCCCTGTGCAGAGTGGAGTTTCAATGAATGTCAATGGAAGGCGTGAGTTGCAAACAAATGGTCATATTGTGAAAACTATCAGGACTATGGCTTAGCTGTGGACATTTCTAGTGGCAGCAGGGATAGCTGAACGTTTTGATATAAGATTTGTGTAGGTGGGCCTGAAAATTAGGGAGTGGTGGCAGTTTAGAAATCATGTCCTGATTTTTCAGCTTTTGTCAGCTCCCACTCTAGCTTTGCCATTCATTCCTATGGGACAAATTTCACCACAAGAACTACGATATTCCGAGAACCATTCAGCGAAACGTTCCACAAAGTAATAGCAACGCGATCGGGAACAATCTGCACGTTTTGGTAAATTTTTGTCTATGTAGTGTAAAAACTGTGGGAGGAGTTAGGGTGGCAAATTTGGCTATAATAAGAATAAGAATAAGAACTAGAAAAGCTACAATTTCTGGGGAAATTGTGAAGTGTTCTTGCCTCCACCAGTAGTCTACAACTGGAGTGGGTGGAGTAACTGTTATTATTTATTTATATAGCACATTTAATTGCAATGTTGTTGCCCAAAGTGCTTCACAGTTACATTAAAACATCCAGTTATAAAAACATTAGCAGGTGCAAAAGCCTATGTCTATGACATCACTTGCTGCTGCAGCCTTGCACAGGTCAGAGTATTTTTGCGGTTGCCATCTTCAAACGGTCGTATTTTAAATACTATAAATCCTACAGTGAAGAGCTTTATATTGTGAGAATCACAAGACCCAGACCTACATTTTGATGTATAGTATGTCTCTGAGGTATTAACAATGAAGGCACAGTCGCAGTTTAGAAATTGCCCTTCAAATGTGAGCTTTGCAGAGTGGAGTTTCAATGAATGTCAATGGAAGGCGTGAGTTGCAAACAAATGGTCATATTGTGAAAACTATCAGGACTATGGCTTAGCCGTGGACATTTCTAGTGGCAGCAGGGATAGCTGAACGTTTTGATATAAGATTTGTGTGGGTGGGCCTGAAAATGAGGGAGTGGTGGCAGTTTATAAATCATGTCCTGATTTTTCAGCTTTTGCCAGCTCCCACTCTAGCTTTGCCATTCATTCCTATGGGACAAATTTCGCCACAAGAACGACGATATTCCGAGAACCATTCGCCGAAACGTTCCACAAAGTAATAGCAATCCGATCGGGAACAATCTGCACGTTTTGGTATATTTTTGTCTATGTAGTGTAAAAACTGTGGGAGGAGTTAGGGTGGCAAATTTGGCTATAATAAGAATAATAATAATAACTAGAAAACCTACAATTTCTGGGGAAATTGTGTGAAGTGTTCTTGCCTCCACCAGTAGTCTACAATTGGAGTGGGCGGAGTAACTGTTAATTATTTATATAGCACATTTAATTGCAACGTTGTTGCCCAAAGTGCTTCACAGTTTCATTAAAACATACAGTTATAAAAACATTAGCAGGTGCAAAAGGCCCTGTCTATGACATCACTTGCTGCTGCAGCCTGGCACATGTCAGAGTATTTTTGCGGTTGTCATCTTCAAACGGTCATATTTTAAAAACTATAAATCCTACAGTGAAGAGCTTTATATTGTGAGAATCACAAGACCCAGACCTACATTTTGATGTATAGTATGTCTCTGAGATATTAACAATGAAGGCACAGTCGCAGTTTAGAAATTGCCCTTCAAATGTGAGCTTTGCAGAGTGGAGTTTCAATGAATGTCAATGGACTGCGTGAGTTGCAAACAAATTGTCATATTGTGAAAACTATAAGGACTATGGCTTAGCTGTTGACGTTTTTAGTGGCAGCGGGGATAGCTGAACGTTTTGATATAACATTTGAGAAGTTGGGCCTGAAAATGAGGGAGTGGTGGCAGTTTAGAAATCATGTCCTGATTTTTCAACTTTTGCCAGCTCCCACTCTAGCTTTGCCATTCATTCCTATGGGACAAATTTTGCCACAAGAACGACGATATTCCGAGAACTTTTGGGTGAAACATTCCACAAAGTAATAGCAATCCGATCGGGAACAATCTGCACGTTTTGGTAATTTTTTGTCTATGTAGTGTAAAAACTGTGGGAGGAGTTAGGGTGGCAAATTTGGCTATAATAAGAATAAGAATAAGAACTAGAAAAGGTACAATTTCTGGGGAAATTGTGTGAAGTGTTCTTGCCTCCATCAGTAGTCTACAACTAGAGTGGGCGGAGTAACTGTTAGTATTTATTTATATAGCACATTTAATTGCAATGTTGTTGCCCAAAGTGCTTCACAGTTACATTAAAACATACAGTTATAAAAAATTAGCAGGTGTAAAAGGCTTTGTCTATGACATCACTTGCTGCTGCAGCCTTGCACAGGTCAGAGTATTTTGGCGGTTGCCATCTTCAAACGGTCGTATTTTAAAAACTATAATTCCTACAGTGAAGAGCTTTATATTGTGAGAATCACAAGACCCAGACCTACATTTTGATGTATAGTATGTCTCTGAGATATTAACAATGAAGGCACAGTCGCAGTTTAGAAATTGCCCTTCAAATGTGAGCTTTGCAGAGTGGAGTTTCAATGAATGTCAATGGAAGGCGTGAGTTGCAAACAAATGGTCATATTGTGAAAACTATCAGGACTATGGCTTAGCCGTGGACATTTCTAGTGGCAGCAGGGATAGCTGAACGTTTTGATATAAGATTTGTGTAGGTGGGCCTGAAAATGAGGGAGTGGTGGCAGTTTAGAAATCATGTCCTGATTTTTCAGCTTTTGCCAGCTCCCACTCTAGCTTTGCCATTCATTCCTATGGGACAAATTTCGCCACAAGAACGACGATATTCCGTGAACCATTCGGCGAAACGTTCCACAAAGTAATAGCAATCCGATCTGGAACAATCTGCACGTTTTGGTATATTTTTGTCTATGTAGTGTAAAAACTGTGGGAGGAGTAAGGGTGGCAAATTTGGCTATAATAAGAATAATAATAATAACTAGAAAAGCTACAATTTCTGGGGAAATTGTATGAAGTGTTCTTGCCTCCACCAGTAGTCTACAACTGGAGTGGGCGGAGTAACTGTTATTATTTATTTATATAGCATATTTAATTGCAATGTTGTTGCCCAAAGTGCTTCACAGTTACATTAAAACATACATTTATAAAAACATTAGCAGGCCCTGTCTATGACATCACTTGCTGCCGCAGCCTTGCACAGGCCAGAGTTTTTTCGCGGTTGCCATCTTCAAACGGTTGTATTTTAAAAACTATAAATTCTACAGCGAAGAGCTTTATAGTGTGAGAATCACAAGACCCAGACCTACATTTGGATGCATAGTATGTCTCTGAGATATTAATAATGAAGGCACAGTCGCAGTTTAGAAATTGCCCTTCAAATGTGATCTTTGCAGAGTGGAGTTTCAATGAATGTCAATGGACGGCGTGAGTTTCAAACAAATGGTCATATCTTGAAAACTATAATGACTATGGCTTAGCTGTGGACATTTTTAGTGGCAGCAGGGATAGCTGAACGTTTTGATATAAGATTTGTGTAGGTGGGCCTGAAAATGAGGGAGTGGTGGCAGTTTAGAAATCATGTCCTGATTTTTCAGCTTTTGCCAGCTCCCACTCTAGCTTTGCCATTCATTCCTATGGGACAAATTTCACCACAAGAACAACGATATTCCGTGAACCATTCGGCGAAACGTTCCACAAAGTAATAGCAACACGATCGGGAACAATCTGCACGTTTTGGTAAATTTTGGTCTATGTAGTGTAAAAACTGTGGGAGGAGTTAGGGTGGTAAATTTGGCTATAATAAGAATAAGAATAATAACTAGAAAAGCTACAATTTCTGGGGAAATTGTGTGAAGTGTTCTTGCCTCCATCAGTAGTCTACAACTAGAGTGGGCGGAGTAACTGTTAGTATTTATTTATATAGCACATTTAATTGCAATGTTGTTGCCCAAAGTGCTTCACAGTTACATTAAAACATACAGTTATAAAAAATTAGCAGGTGTAAAAGGCTTTGTCTATGACATCACTTGCTGCTGCAGCCTTGCACAGGTCAGAGTATTTTGGCGGTTGCCATATTCAAACGGTCGTATTTTAAAAACTATAAATCCTACAGTGAAGAGCTTTATATTGTGAGAATCACAAGACCCAGACCTACATTTTGATGTATAGTATGTCTCTGAGATATTAACAATGAAGGCACAGTCGCAGTTTCGAAATTGCCCTTCAAATGTGAGCTTTGCAGAGTGGAGTTTCAATGAATGTCAATGGAAGGCGTGAGTTGCAAACAAATGGTCATATTGTGAAAACTATCAGGACTATGGCTTAGCCGTGGACATTTCTAGTGGCAGCAGGGATAGCTGAACGTTTTGATATAAGATTTGTGTAGGTGGGCCTGAAAATGAGGGAGTGGTGGCAGTTTAGAAATCATGTCCTGATTTTTCAGCTTTTGCCAGCTCCCACTCTAGCTTTGCCATTCATTCCTATGGGACAAATTTCACCACAAGAACAACGATATTCCGTGAACCATTCGGCGAAACGTTCCACAAAGTAATAGCAACACGATCGGGAACAATCTGCACGTTTTGGTAAATTTTGGTCTATGTAGTGTAAAAACTGTGGGAGGAGTTAGGGTGGTAAATTTGGCTATAATAAGAATAATAATAACTAGAAAAGCTACAATTTCTGGGGAAATTGTGAAGTGTTCTTGCCTCCACCAGTAGTCTACAACTAGAGTGGGCGGAGTAACTGTTATTATTTATTTATATAGCACATTTAATTGCAACGTTGTTGCACAGTTACATTAAAACATACAGTTATAAAAACATTAGCAGGTGCAAATGGCCCTGTCTATGACATCACTTGCTGCTGCAGCCTTGCACAGGTCAGAGTATTTTTGCGGTTGCCATCTTCAAACGGTCGTATTTTAAAAACTATAAATCCTACAGTGAAGAGCTTTATATTGTGAGAATCACAAGACCCAGAGCTACATTTTGATGCATAGTATGTCTCTGAGATATTAACAAGGAAGGCACAGTCGCAGTTTAGAAATTGCCCTTCAAATGTGAGCTTTGCAGAGTGGCGTTTCAATGAATGTCAATGGACTGCGTGAGTTGCAAACAAATGGTCATATTGCGAAAACAATCAGGACTATGGCTTAGCCGTGGACATTTTTAGTGGCAGCAGGGATAGCTGAACGTTTTGATATAAGATTTGTGTAGGTGGGCTTGAAAATGAGGGAGTAGTGGCAGTTTAGAAATCATGTCCTGATTTTTCAGCTTTTGCCAGCTCCCACTCTAGCTTTGCCATTCATTCCTATGGGACAAATTTCGCCACAAGAATGACGATATTCCGAGAACCATTCAGCGAAACGTTCCACAAAGTAATAGCAACGCGATCGGGAACAATCTGCACGTTTTGGTAAATTTTTGTCTATGTAGTGTAAAAACTGTGGGAGGAGTTAGGGTGGCAAATTTGGCTATAATAAGAATAATAATAACTAGAAAAGCTACAATTTCTGGGGAAATTGTGTGAAGTGTTCTTGCCTCCATCAGTAGTCTACAACTGGAGTGGGCGGAGTAACTGTTAGTATTTATTTATATAGCACATTTAATTGCAATGTTGTTGCCCAAAGTGCTTCACAGTTACATTAAAACATACAGTTATAAAAAATTAGCAGGTGTAAAAGGCTTTGTCTATGACATCACTTGCTGCTGCAGCCTTGCACATGTCAGAGTATTTTGGCGGTTGCCATCTTCAAACGGTCATATTTTTAAAACTATAAATCCTACAGTGAAGAGCTTTATATTGTGAGAATCACAAGACCCAGACCTACATTTTGATGCATAGTATGTCTCTGAGATATTAACAAGGAAGGCACAGTCGCAGTTTAGAAATTGCCCTTCAAATGTGAGCTTTGCAGAGTGGAGTTTCAATGAATGTCAATGGAAGGCGTGAGTTGCAAACAAATGGTCATATTGTGAAAACTATCAGGACTATGGCTTAGCCGTGGACATTTCTAGTGGCAGCAGGGATAGCTGAACGTTTTGATATAAGATTTGTGTAGGTGGGCCTGAAAATGAGGGAGTGGTGGCAGTTTAGAAATCATGTCCTGATTTTTCAGCTTTTGCCAGCTCCCACTCTAGCTTTGCCATTCATTCCTATGAGACAAATTTCGCCACAAGAACGACGATATTCCGTGAACCATTCGGCGAAACGTTCCACAAAGTAATAGCAATCCGATCGGGAACAATCTGCACGTTTTGGTATATTTTTGTCTATGTAGTGTAAAAACTGTGGGAGGAGTTAGGGTGGCAAATTTGGCTACAATAATAATAATAATAATAATAATATATATGTGAGATAACATTAAGTGGTCTTGCTATGCAAGAACACTTAATAATAATAATAACTAGAAAAGCTACAATTTCTGGGGAAATTGTGTGAAGTGTTCTTGCCTCCACCAGTAGTCTACAACTGGAGTGGGCGGAGTAACTGTTATCATTTATATAGCACATTTAATTGCAACGTTGTTGCACAGTTACATTAAAACATACATTTATAAAAACATAAGCAGGTGTGCAAAAGGCTTTGTCTATGACATCACTTGCTGCTGCAGCCTGGCACAGGTCAGAGTATTTTGGCGGTTGCCATCTTCAAACGGTCGTATATTAAAAACTATAAATCCTACAGCGAAGAGCTTTATATTGTGAGAATCACAAGACCCAGACCTACATTTTGATGCATAGTATGTCTCTGCAATATTAACAATGAAGGCACAGTCGCAGTTTAGAAATTGCCCTTCAAATGTGAGCTTTGCAGAGTGGAGTTTCAATGAATGTCAATGGACTGCGTGAGTTGCAAACAAATGGTCATATTGCGAAAACTATAAGGACTATGGCTTAGCTGTCTGCATTTTTAGTGGCAGCAGGGATAGCTGAACGTTTTGATATAAGATTTGTGTAGGTGGGCCTGAAAATGAGGGAGTGGTGGCAGTTTAGAAATCATGTCCTGATTTTTCAGCTTTTGCCAGCTCCCACTCTAGCTTTGCCATTCATTCCTATGGGACAAATTTCGCCACAAGAACGACGATATTCCGAGAACCATTCGGCGAAACGTTCCACAAAGTAATAGCAATCCGATCGGGAACAATCTGCACGTTTTGGTATATTTTTGTCTATGTAGTGTAAAAACTGTGGGAGGAGTTAGGGTGGCAAATTTGGCTATAATAAGAATAATAATAATAACTAGAAAAGCTACAATTTCTGGGGATATTGTGAAGTGTTCTTGCCTCCACCAGTAGTCTACAACTGGAGTGGGCGGAGTAACTGTTATTATTTATTTATATAGCACATTTAATTGCAATGTTGTTGCCCAAAGTGCTTCACAGTTACATTAAAACATACATTTATAAAAACATTAGCAGGTGTGAAAAAGGCTTTGTCTATGACATCACTTGCTGCTGCAGCCTGGCACAAGTCAGAGTATTTTGGCAGTTGCCATCTTCAAATGGTCATATTTTAAACACTATAAATCCTACAGCGAAGAGGTTCACATTCTGAGAATCACAAGACCCAGACCTACATTTTGATGTATAGTATGTCTCTGAGATATTAACAATGAAGGCACAGTCGCAGTTTAGAAATTGCCCTTCAAATGTGAGCTTTGCAGAGTGGAGTTTCAATGAATGTCAATGGACTGCGTGAGTTGCAAACAAATGGTCATATTGCGAAAACTATAAGGACTATGGCTTAGCTGTCTGCATTTTTAGTGGCAGCAGGGATAGCTGAACGTTTTGATATAAGATTTGTGTAGGTGGGCCTAAAAATGAGAGAGTGGTGGCAGTTTAGAAATCATGTCCTGATTTTTCAGCTTTTGCCAGCTCCCACTCTAGCTTTGCCATTCATTCCTATGGGACAAATTTCGCCACAAGAACGACGATATTCCGAGAACCATTCAGCGAAACGTTCCACAAAGTAATAGCAACGCGATCGGGAACAATCTGCACGTTTTGGTAAATTTTTGTCTATGTAGTGTAAAAACTGTGGGAGGAGTTAGGGTGGCAAATTTGGCTATAATAAGAATAATAATAATAATATATATGTGAGATAACATTAAGTGGTCTTGCTATGCAAGAACACTTAATAATAATAATAATATATATGTGAGATAACATTAAGTGGTCTTGCTATGCAAGAACACTTAATAATATATATGTGAGATAACATTAAGTGGTCTTGCTATGCAAGAACACTTAATAATATATATGTGAGATAACAGTAAGTGGTCTTGCTATGCAAGAACACTTAATAATAATAATATATATGTGAGATAACATTAAGTGGTCTTGCTATGCAAGAACACTTAATAAGAACTAGAAAAGCTACAATTTCTGGGGAAATTGTGTGAAGTGTTCTTGCCTCCACCAGTAGTCTACAACTGGAGTGGGCGGAGTAACCTTTATTATTTATTTATATAGCACATTTAATTGCAACGTTGTTGCCCAAAGTGCTTCACAGTTACATTAAAACATACAGTTATAAAAACATTAGCAGGTGCAAAAGGCTTTGTCTATGACATCACTTGCTGCTGCAGCCTGGCACAGGTCAGAGTATTTTTGCGGTTGCCATCTTCAAACGGTCATATTTTTAAAACTATAAATCCTACAGCGAAGAGCTTTATATTGTGAGAATCACAAGACCCAGACCTACATTTTGATGTATAGTATGTCTCTGAGATCTTAACAATGAAGGCACAGTCGCAGTTTAGAAATTGCCCTTCAAAAGTTAGCTTTGCAGAGTCAGGGCTGTCTATAATATGATTAGGACCCTGGGCAATGCATTTTCTTGGGCCCCCTGGGCCCTGCTCCTACCATTCCCCCCCCCCCCCCCCAATTACGCCCAATGCGCAATCACACTGACAGACGTACTGGCACATACAGACACAGACAGACATTAAAACATTCACAGATACATACTGACACACACACAGACATACATACACACACAGACACATACACTGACATATACTGATACACACACACACATACACTGACAGATATACTGACACACACACTGACAGACGTATTGACACACACACAGGCATACTGACATACACACAGACACACTGACACACACACAGGCATACTGACATACACATAGACAGACGTACTGGCACATACACACAGACAGACATTAAAACATTCACAGATACATACTGACACACACATATACTGACACACAAATATATACTGGCAGACATACATACATACACACACACAGACACATACACTGACAGACATATTGACACACACACACACAGACATACATACAAACACAGACACATACACTGAAAGATATACTGACACATACACATACACTGACAGATATACTGACACACATAGACACATACACTGACAGACGTATTGACACACACACAGACATACATACACACACACACAGACACATACACTGACAGATATACTGACACACACAGACACATACACTGACAGACGTATTGACACACACACACAGGCATACTGACATACACACAGACACACTGACACACACACAGGCATACTGACATACACATAGACAGATGTACTGGCACATACAGACAGACATTAAAACATTCACAGGTACATACTGACACACACATACACTGACACACAAATATATACTGGCAGACATACATACATACATACACACACAGGCACATACACTGACAGATATACTGACACAAACACAAACATATACACTGACAGATATACTGACACACACTAACACATACACTGACAGACATATTGACACACACATGCACAGACATACATACAAACACAGACACATACACTGACAGATATACTGACACACACAGACATATACACTGACAGACGTATTGACACACACACACATACATACAAACACAGACACATACACTGACAGATATACTGATACACACAAACACACGTATTGACACACACACACACACAGACATACATACAAAAACACAGACACATACATACACAGACAGGCCTACTGACATACATACACACACACATACATACACAAACAGACATACTTACACAAAAGCATACATTTAGCCACCCTCCAGGTTCTTACCTTTTTCTGGAGGGTGGTTTCCCTGGTCCAGTGGCAGGCTGAGGCCGATGGGAGTTCTCCTCTGGAACTCCGCTCTTCCTGCCATTCTCCTCCCGCGCGGCTCTGATCTTCGTCGGGAGGAAGTGACGTCACTTCCTCCCAGCCGGTACAGGAAGGGGCCCGATCGCGCTGTTTAAGCGTCACAGCGCCAGACCGGGCCCCTGCTCACACATGCTCTCCGGGTGGCCCTTAGTGCATAAGCCACCCGGGGGGCCTCCTTAGTGTGCGGGCCGGTGCGGCTCTGTACAGCCACACTGCCCGGTCCATGGGGGCAGCGCAAAAAGCAGGGCCCACGGGGCAGCTGCTCTGGGCCCCCCAGGAGCAAATGGGCCCGGGGCAGCTGCCCCGTTTGCCCCACGTTACAGACGGCCCTGTGCAGAGTGGAGTTTCAATGAATGTCAATGGAAGGCGTGAGTTGCAAACAAATGGTCATATTGTGAAAACTATCAGGACTATGGCTTAGCCGTGGACATTTCTAGTGGCAGCAGGGATAGCTGAACGTTTTGATATAAGATTTGTGTAGGTGGGCCTGAAAATGAGGGAGTGGTGGCAGTTTAGAAATCATGTCCTGATTTTTCAGCTTTTGCCAGCTCCCACTCTAGCTTTGCCATTCATTCCTATGGGACAAATTTCGCCACAAGAACGACGATATTCCGTGAACCATTCGGCGAAACGTTCCACAAAGTAATAGCAATCCGATCGGGAACAATCTGCACGTTTTGGTATATTTTTGTCTATGTAGTGTAAAAACTGTGGGAGGAGTAAGGGTGGCAAATTTGGCTATAATAAGAATAATAAGAACTAGAAAAGCTACAATTTCTGGGGAAATTGTGTGAAGTGTTCTTGCCTCCACCAGTAGTCTACAACTGGAGTGGGCGGAGTAACTGTTATTATTGTTTTATATAGCACATTAAATTGCAACGTTGTTGCCCAAAGTGCTTCACAGTAACATTAAAACATACAGTTATAAAAACATTAGCAGGTGCAAATGGCCCTGTCTATGACATCACTTGCTGCTGCAGCCTTGCACAGGTCAGAGTATTTTTGCAGTTGCCATCTTCAAATGGTCATATTTTAAACACTATAAATCCTACAGTGAAGAGCTTTATATTGTGAGAATCACAAGACCCAGACCTACATTTTGATGTATAGTATGTCTCTGAGATATTAACAATGAAGGCACAGTCGCAGTTTAGAAATTGCCCTTCAAATGTGAGCTTTGCAGAGTGGAGTTTCAATGAATGTCAATGGAAGGCGTGAGTTGCAAACAAATGGTCATATTGTGAAAACTATCAGGACTATGGCTTAGCCGTGGACATTTCTAGTGGCAGCAGGGATAGCTGAACGTTTTGATATAAGATTTGTGTAGGTGGGCCTGAAAATGAGGGAGTGGTGGCAGTTTAGAAATCATGTCCTGATTTTTCAGCTTTTGCCAGCTCCCACTCTAGCTTTGCCATTCATTCCTATGAGACAAATTTCGCCACAAGAACGACGATATTCCGTGAACCATTCGGCGAAACGTTCCACAAAGTAATAGCAATCCGATCGGGAACAATCTGCACGTTTTGGTATATTTTTGTCTGTGTAGTGTAAAAACTGTGGGAGGAGTTAGGGTGGCAAATTTGGCTACAATAATAATAATAATAATAATAATATATATGTGAGATAACATTAAGTGGTCTTGCTATGCAAGAACACTTAATAATAATAATAACTAGAAAAGCTACAATTTCTGGGGAAATTGTGTGAAGTGTTCTTGCCTCCACCAGTAGTCTACAACTGGAGTGGGCGGAGTAACTGTTATCATTTATATAGCACATTTAATTGCAACGTTGTTGCACAGTTACATTAAAACATACATTTATAAAAACATAAGCAGGTGTGCAAAAGGCTTTGTCTATGACATCACTTGCTGCTGCAGCCTGGCACAGGTCAGAGTATTTTGGCGGTTGCCATCTTCAAACGGTCGTATATTAAAAACTATAAATCCTACAGCGAAGAGCTTTATATTGTGAGAATCACAAGACCCAGACCTACATTTTGATGCATAGTATGTCTCTGCAATATTAACAATGAAGGCACAGTCGCAGTTTAGAAATTGCCCTTCAAATGTGAGCTTTGCAGAGTGGAGTTTCAATGAATGTCAATGGATGGCGTGAGTTGCAAACAAATGGTCATATTGTGAAAACTATCAGGACTATGGCTTAGCCGTGGACATTTCTAGTGGCAGCAGGGATAGCTGAACGTTTTGATATAAGATTTGTGTAGGTGGGCCTGAAAATGAGGGAGTGGTGGCAGTTTAGAAATCATGTCCTGATTTTTCAGCTTTTGCCAGCTCCCACTCTAGCTTTGCCATTCATTCCTATGGGACAAATTTCGCCACAAGAACGACGATATTCCGAGAACCATTCGGCGAAACGTTCCACAAAGTAATAGCAATCCGATCGGGAACAATCTGCACGTTTTGGTATATTTTTGTCTATGTAGTGTAAAAACTGTGGGAGGAGTTAGGGTGGCAAATTTGGCTATAATAAGAATAATAATAACTAGAAAAGGTACAATTTCTGGGGAAATTGTGAAGTGTTCTTGCCTCCACCAGTAGTCTACAACTGGAGTGGGCGGAGTAACTGTTATTATTTATTTATATAGCACATTTAATTGCAATGTTGTTGCCCAAAGTGGTTCACAGTTACATTAAAACATACAGTTATAAAAACATTAGCAGGTGTAAAAGGCTTTGTCTATGACATCACTTGCTGCTGCAGCCTTGCACAGGTCAGAGTATTTTTGCGGTTGCCATCTTCAAACGGTCGTATTTTAAAAACTATAAATCCTACAGTGAAGAGCTTTATATTGTGAGAATCACAAGACCCATACCTACATTTTGATGTATAGTATGTCTCTGAGATATTAACAATGAAGGCACAGTCGCAGTTTAGAAATTGCCCTTCAAATGTGAGCTTTGCAGAGTGGAGTTTCAATGAATGTCAATGGACTGCGTGAGTTGCAAACAAATGGTCATATTGTGAAAACTATCAGGACTATGGCTTAGCTGTGGACATTTTTAGTGGCAGCAGGGATAGCTGAACGTTTTGATATAAGATTTGTGTAGGTGGGCCTGAAAATGAGGGAGTGGTGGCAGTTTAGAAATCCTGTCCTGATTTTTCAGATTTTGCCAGCTCCCACTCTAGCTTTGCCATTCATTCCTATGGGACAAATTTCGCCACAAGAACGACGATATTCCGTGAACCATTCGGCGAAACGTTCCACAAAGTAATAGCAATCCGATCGGGAACAATCTGCACGTTTTGGTAAATTTTCGTCTATGTAGTGTAAAAACTGTGGGAGGAGTTAGGGTGGCAAATTTGGCTATAATAAGAATAATAATAATAACTAGAAAAGCTACAATTTCTGGGGAAATTGTGTGAAGTGTTCTTGCCTCCACCAGTAGTATACAACTGGAGTGGGCGGAGTAACTGTTATTTATTTATATAGCACATTTAATTGCAACGTTGTTGCACAGTTACATTAAAACATACAGTTATAAAAACATTAGCAGGTGCAAATGGCCCTGTCTATGACATCACTTGCTGCTGCAGCCTTGCACAGGTCAGAGTATTTTTGCGGTTGCCATGTTCAAACGGTCGTATTTTAAAAACTATAAATCCTACAGTGAAGAGCTTTATATTGTGAGAATCACAAGACCCAGACCTACATTTTGATGTATAGTATGTCTCTGAGATATTAACAAGGAAGGCACAGTCGCAGTTTAGAAATTGCCCTTCAAATGTGAGCTTTGCAGAGTGGCGTTTCAATGAATGTCAATGGAAGGCGTGAGTTGCAAACAAATGGTCATATTGTGAAAACTATCAGGACTATGGCTTAGCCGTGGACATTTCTAGTGGCAGCAGGGATAGCTGAACGTTTTGATATAAGATTTGTGTAGGAGGGCCTGAAAATGAGGGAGTGGTGGCAGTTTAGAAATCATGTCCTGATTTTTCAGCTTTTGACAGCTCCCACTCTAGCTTTGCCATTCATTCCTATGGGACAAATTTCGCCAGAAGAACGACGATATTCCGTGAACCATTCGGCGAAACGTTCCACAAAGTAATAGCAATCCGATCGGGAACAATCTGCACGTTTTGGTATATTTTTGTCTATGTAGTGTAAAAACTGTGGGAGGAGTTAGGGTGGCAAATTTGGCTATAATAAGAATAATAAGAATAATAATAATAATATATATGTGAGATAACATTAAGTGGTCTTGCTATGCAAGAACACTTAATAACTAGAAAAGCTACAATTTCTGGGGATATTGTGAAGTGTTCTTGCCTCCACCAGTAGTCTACAACTGGAGTGGGCGGAGTTACTGTTATTATTTATTTATATAGCACATTTAATTGCAATGTTGTTGCCCAAAGTGCTTCACAGTTACATTAAAACATACATTTATAAAAACATTAGCAGGTGTGAAAAAGGCTTTGTCTATGACATCACTTGCTGCTGCAGCCTGGCACAAGTCAGAGTATTTTGGCAGTTGCCATCTTCAAATGGTCATATTTTAAACACTATAAATCCTACAGCGAAGAGGTTCACATTCTGAGAATCACAAGACCCAGACCTACATTTTGATGTATAGTATGTCTCTGAGTTACTAACAATGAAGGCACAGTCGCAGTTTAGAAATTGCCCTTCAAATGTGAGCTTTGCAGAGTGGAGTTTCAATGAATGTCAATGGACTGCGTGAGTTGCAAACAAATGGTCATATTGCGAAAACTATAAGGACTATGGCTTAGCTGTCTGCATTTTTAGTGGCAGCAGGGATAGCTGAACGTTTTGATATAAGATTTGTGTAGGTGGGCCTGAAAATGAGAGAGTGGTGGCAGTTTAGAAATCATGTCCTGATTTTTCAGCTTTTGCCAGCTCCCACTCTAGCTTTGCCATTCATTCCTATGGGACAAATTTCGCCACAAGAACGACGATATTCCGAGAACCATTCAGCGAAACGTTCCACAAAGTAATAGCAACGCGATCGGGAACAATCTGCACGTTTTGGTAAATTTTTGTCTATGTAGTGTAAAAACTGTGGGAGGAGTTAGGGTGGCAAATTTGGCTATAATAAGAATAATAATAATAATATATATGTGAGATAACATTAAGTGGTCTTGCTATGCAAGAACACTTAATAATAATAATAATAATATATATGTGAGATAACATTAAGTGGTCTTGCTATGCAAGAACACTTAATAATATATATGTGAGATAACATTAAGTGGTCTTGCTATGCAAGAACACTTAATAATATATATGTGAGATAACAGTAAGTGGTCTTGCTATGCAAGAACACTTAATAATAATAATATATATGTGAGATAACATTAAGTGGTCTTGCTATGCAAGAACACTTAATAAGAACTAGAAAAGCTAAAATTTCTGGGGAAATTGTGTGAAGTGTTCTTGCCTCCACCAGTAGTCTACAACTGGAGTGGGCGGAGTAACCTTTATTATTTATTTATATAGCACATTTAATTGCAACGTTGTTGCCCAAAGTGCTTCACAGTTACATTAAAACATACAGTTATAAAAACATTAGCAGGTGCAAAAGGCTTTGTCTATGACATCACTTGCTGCTGCAGCCTGGCACAGGTCAGAGTATTTTTGCGGTTGCCATCTTCAAACGGTCATATTTTTAAAACTATAAATCCTACAGCGAAGAGCTTTATATTGTGAGAATCACAAGACCCAGACCTACATTTTGATGTATAGTATGTCTCTGAGATCTTAACAATGAAGGCACAGTCGCAGTTTAGAAATTGCCCTTCAAAAGTTAGCTTTGCAGAGTCAGGGCTGTCTATAATATGATTAGGACCCTGGGCAATGCATTTTCTTGGGCCCCCTGGGCCCTGCTCCTACCATTCCCCCCCCCCCCCCCAATTACGCCCAATGCGCAATCACACTGACAGACGTACTGGCACATACAGACACAGACAGACATTAAAACATTCACAGATACATACTGACACACACACAGACATACATACACACACAGACACATACACTGACATATACTGATACACACACACACATACACTGACAGATATACTGACACACACACTGACAGACGTATTGACACACACACAGGCATACTGACATACACACAGACACACTGACACACACACAGGCATACTGACATACACATAGACAGACGTACTGGCACATACACACAGACAGACATTAAAACATTCACAGATACATACTGACACACACATACACTGACACACAAATATATACTGGCAGACATACATACATACACACACACAGACACATACACTGACAGACATATTGACACACACACACACAGACATACATACAAACACAGACACATACACTGAAATATATACTGACACATACACATACACTGACAGATATACTGACACACATAGACACATACACTGACAGACGTATTGACACACACACAGACATACATACACACACACACAGACACATACACTGACAGATATACTGACACACACAGACACATACACTGACAGACGTATTGACACACACACACAGGCATACTGACATACACACAGACACACTGACACACACACAGGCATACTGACATACACATAGACAGATGTACTGGCACATACAGACAGACATTAAAACATTCACAGGTACATACTGACACACACATACACTGACACACAAATATATACTGGCAGACATACATACATACATACACACACAGGCACATACACTGACAGATATACTGACACAAACACAAACATATACACTGACAGATATACTGACACACACAGACACATACACTGACAGACATATTGACACACACACGCACAGACATACATACAAACACAGACACATACACTGACAGATATACTGACACACACAGACATATACACTGACAGACGTATTGACACACACACACATACATACAAACACAGACACATACACTGACAGATATACTGATACACACAAACACACGTATTGACACACACACACAGACATACATACAAAAACACAGACACATACATACACAGACAGGCCTACTGACATACATACACACACACATACATACACAAACAGACATACTTACACAAAAGCATACATTTAGCCACCCTCCAGGTTCTTACCTTTTTCTGGAGGGTGGTTTCCCTGGTCCAGTGGCAGGCTGAGGCCGATGGGAGTTCTCCTCTGGAACTCCGCTCTTCCTGCCATTCTCCTCCCGCGCGGCTCTGATCTTCGTCGGGAGGAAGTGACGTCACTTCCTCCCAGCCGTTACAGGAAGGGGCCCGATCGCGCTGTTTAAGCGTCACAGCGCCAGACCGGGCCCCTGCTCACACATGCTCTCCGGGTGGCCCTTAGTGCATAAGCCACCCGGGGGGCCTCCTTAGTGTGCGGGCCGGTGCGGCTCTGTACAGCCACACTGCCCGGTCCATGGGGGCAGCGCAAAAAGCAGGGCCCACGGGGCAGCTGCTCTGGGCCCCCCAGGAGCAAATGGGCCCGGGGCAGCTGCCCCGTTTGCCCCACGTTACAGACGGCCCTGTGCAGAGTGGAGTTTCAATGAATGTCAATGGAAGGCGTGAGTTGCAAACAAATGGTCATATTGTGAAAACTATCAGGACTATGGCTTAGCCGTGGACATTTCTAGTGGCAGCAGGGATAGCTGAACGTTTTGATATAAGATTTGTGTAGGTGGGCCTGAAAATTAGGGAGTGGTGGCAGTTTAGAAATCATGTCCTGATTTTTCAGCTTTTGTCAGCTCCCACTCTAGCTTTGCCATTCATTCCTATGGGACAAATTTCGCCACAAGAACGACGATATTCCGAGAACCATTCGCTGAAACGTTCCACAAAGTAATAGCAATCCGATCGGAAACAATCTGCCCGTTTCGGTATATTTTTGTCTATGTAGTGTAAAAACTGTGGGAGGAGTTAGGGTGGCAAATTTGGCTATAATAAGAATAACTAGAAAAGCTACAATTTCTGGGGAAATTGTGTGAAGTGTTCTTGCCTCCATCAGTAGTCTACAACTAGAGTGGGCGGAGTAACTGTTAGTATTTATTTATATAGCACATTTAATTGCAATGTTGTTGCCCAAAGTGCTTCACAGTTACATTAAAACATACAGTTATAAAAAATTATCAGGTGTAAAAGGCTTTGTCTATGACATCACTTGCTGCTGCAGCCTTGCACAGGTCAGAGTATTTTGGCGGTTGCCATCTTCAAACGGTCGTATTTTAAAAACTATAATTCCTACAGTGAAGAGCTTTATATTGTGAGAATCACAAGACCCAGACCTACATTTTGATGTATAGTATGTCTCTGAGATATTAACAATGAAGGCACAGTCGCAGTTTAGAAATTGCCCTTCAAATGTGAGCTTTGCAGAGTGGAGTTTCAATGAATGTCAATGGAAGGCGTGAGTTGCAAACAAATGGTCATATTGTGAAAACTATCAGGACTATGGCTTAGCCGTGGACATTTCTAGTGGCAGCAGGGATAGCTGAACGTTTTGATATAAGATTTGTGTAGGTGGGCCTGAAAATGAGGTAGTGGTGGCAGTTTAGAAATCATGTCCTGATTTTTCAGCTTTTGCCAGCTCCCACTCTAGCTTTGCCATTCATTCCTATGGGACAAATTTCGCCACAAGAACGACGATATTCCGAGAACCATTCAGCGAAACGTTCCACAAAGTAATAGCAACGCGATCGGGAACAATCTGCACGTTTTGGTAAATTTTTGTCTATGTAGTGTAAAAACTGTGGGAGGAGTTAGGGTGGCAAATTTGGCTATAATAAGAATAATAATAATAATATATATGTGAGATAACATTAAGTGGTCTTGCTATGCAAGAACACTTAATAATAATAATAATAATATATATGTGAGATAACATTAAGTGGTCTTGCTATGCAAGAACACTTAATAATATATATGTGAGATAACATTAAGTGGTCTTGCTATGCAAGTACACTTAATAATATATATGTGAGATAACAGTAAGTGGTCTTGCTATGCAAGAACACTTAATAATAATAATATATATGTGAGATAACATTAAGTGGTCTTGCTATGCAAGAACACTTAATAAGAACTAGAAAAGCTACAATTTCTGGGGAAATTGTGTGAAGTGTTCTTGCCTCCACCAGTAGTCTACAACTGGAGTGGGCGGAGTAACCTTTATTATTTATTTATATAGCACATTTAATTGCAACGTTGTTGCCCAAAGTGCTTCACAGTTACATTAAAACATACAGTTATAAAAACATTAGCAGGTGCAAAAGGCTTTGTCTATGACATCACTTGCTGCTGCAGCCTGGCACAGGTCAGAGTATTTTTGCGGTTGCCATCTTCAAACGGTCATATTTTTAAAACTATAAATCCTACAGCGAAGAGCTTTATATTGTGAGAATCACAAGACCCAGACCTACATTTTGATGTATAGTATGTCTCTGAGATCTTAACAATGAAGGCACAGTCGCAGTTTAGAAATTGCCCTTCAAAAGTTAGCTTTGCAGAGTCAGGGCTGTCTATAATATGATTAGGACCCTGGGCAATGCATTTTCTTGGGCCCCCTGGGCCCTGCTCCTACCATTCCCCCCCCCCCAATTACGCCCAATGCGCAATCACACTGACAGACGTACTGGCACATACAGACACAGACAGACATTAAAACATTCACAGATACATACTGACACACACACAGACATACATACACACACAGACACATACACTGACATATACTGATACACACACACACATACACTGACAGATATACTGACACACACACTGACAGACGTATTGACACACACACAGGCATACTGACATACACACAGACACACTGACACACACACAGGCATACTGACATACACATAGACAGACGTACTGGCACATACACACAGACAGACATTAAAACATTCACAGATACATACTGACACACACATACACTGACACACAAATATATACTGGCAGACATACATACATACACACACACAGACAAATACACTGACAGACATATTGACACACACACACACAGACATACATACAAACACAGACACATACACTGAAAGATATACTGACACATACACATACACTGACAGATATACTGACACACATAGACACATACACTGACAGACGTATTGACACACACACAGACATACATACACACACACACACACAGACACATACACTGACAGATATACTGACACACACAGACACATACACTGACAGACGTATTGACACACACACACAGGCATACTGACATACACACAGACACACTGACACACACACAGGCATACTGACATACACATAGACAGATGTACTGGCACATACAGACAGACATTAAAACATTCACAGGTACATACTGACACACACATACACTGACACACAAATATATACTGGCAGACATACATACATACATACACACACAGGCACATACACTGACAGATATACTGACACAAACACAAACATATACACTGACAGATATACTGACACACACAGACACATACACTGACAGACATATTGACACACACACGCACAGACATACATACAAACACAGACACATACACTGACAGATATACTGACACACACAGACATATACACTGACAGACGTATTGACACACACACACATACATACAAACACAGACACATACACTGACAGATATACTGATACACACAAACACACGTATTGACACACACACACACACAGACATACATACAAAAACACAGACACATACATACACAGACAGGCCTACTGACATACATACACACACACATACATACACAAACAGACATACTTACACAAAAGCATACATTTAGCCACCCTCCAGGTTCTTACCTTTTTCTGGAGGGTGGTTTCCCTGGTCCAGTGGCAGGCTGAGGCCGATGGGAGTTCTCCTCTGGAACTCCGCTCTTCCTGCCATTCTCCTCCCGCGCGGCTCTGATCTTCGTCGGGAGGAAGTGACGTCACTTCCTCCCAGCCGGTACAGGAAGGGGCCCGATCGCGCTGTTTAAGCGTCACAGCGCCAGACCGGGCCCCTGCTCACACATGCTCTCCGGGTGGCCCTTAGTGCATAAGCCACCCGGGGGGCCTCCTTAGTGTGCGGGCCGGTGCGGCTCTGTACAGCCACACTGCCCGGTCCATGGGGGCAGCGCAAAAAGCAGGGCCCACGGGGCAGCTGCTCTGGGCCCCCCAGGAGCAAATGGGCCCGGGGCAGCTGCCCCGTTTGCCCCACGTTACAGACGGCCCTGTGCAGAGTGGAGTTTCAATGAATGTCAATGGAAGGCGTGAGTTGCAAACAAATGGTCATATTGTGAAAACTATCAGGACTATGGCTTAGCCGTGGACATTTCTAGTGGCAGCAGGGATAGCTGAACGTTTTGATATAAGATTTGTGTAGGTGGGCCTGAAAATGAGGGAGTGGTGGCAGTTTAGAAATCATGTCCTGATTTTTCAGCTTTTGCCAGCTCCCACTCTAGCTTTGCCATTCATTCCTATGGGACAAATTTCGCCACAAGAACGACGATATTCCGTGAACCATTCGGCGAAACGTTCCACAAAGTAATAGCAATCCGATCGGGAACAATCTGCACGTTTTGGTATATTTTTGTCTATGTAGTGTAAAAACTGTGGGAGGAGTTAGGGTGGCAAATTTGGCTATAATAAGAATAATAAGAACTAGAAAAGCTACAATTTCTGGGGAAATTGTGTGAAGTGTTCTTGCCTCCACCAGTAGTCTACAACTGGAGTGGGCGGAGTAACTGTTATTATTTATTTATATAGCACATTTAATTGCAACGTTGTTGCCCAAAGTGCTTCACAGTTACTTTAAAACATACAGTTATAAAAAATTAGCAGGTGTAAAAGGCTTTGTCTATGACATCACTTGCTGCTGCAGCCTTGCACAGGTCAGAGTATTTTGGTGGTTGCCATCTTCAAACGGTCGTATTTTAAAAACTATAATTCCTACAGTGAAGAGCTTTATATTGTGAGAATCACAAGACCCAGACCTACATTTTGATGTATAGTATGTCTCTGAGATATTAACAATGAAGGCACAGTCGCAGTTTAGAAATTGCCCTTCAAATGTGAGCTTTGCAGAGTGGAGTTTCAATGAATGTCAATGGAAGGCGTGAGTTGCAAACAAATGGTCATATTGTGAAAACTATAAGGACTATGGCTTAGCCGTGGACATTTCTAGTGGCAGCAGGGATAGCTGAACGTTTTGATATAAGATTTGTGTAGGTGGGCCTGAAAATGAGGGAGTGGTGGCAGTTTAGAAATCATGTCCTGATTTTTCAGCTTTTGCCAGCTCCCACTCTAGCTTTGCCATTCATTCCTATGGGACAAATTTCGCCACAAGAACGACGATATTCCGTGAACCATTCGGCGAAACGTTCCACAAAGTAATAGCAATCCGATCGGGAACAATCTGCACGTTTTGGTATATTTTTGTCTATGTAGTGTAAAAACTGTGGGAGGAGTTAGGGTGGCAAATTTGGCTATAATAAGAATAATAAGAACTAGAAAAGCTACAATTTCTGGGGAAATTGTGAAGTGTTCTTGCCTCCACCAGTAGTCTACAACTGGAGTGCGCGGAGTAACTGTTATTATTTATTTATATAGCACATTTAATTGCAATGTTGTTGCCCAAAGTGCTTCACAGTTACATTAAAACATACAGTTATAATAACATTAGCAGGTGTAAAAGGCTTTGTCTATGACATCACTTGCTGCTGCAGGCTGGCACAGGTCAGAGTATTTTTGCGGTTGCCATCTTCAAACGGTCATATTTGTAAAACTATAAATCCTACAGTGAAGAGATTTATATTGTGAGAATCACAAGACCCAGACCTACTTTTTGATGTATATTATGTCTCTGAGATATTAACAATGAAGGCACAGTCGCAGTTTAGAAATTGCCCTTCAAATGTGAGCTTTGCAGAGTGGAGTTTCAATGAATGTCAATGGAAGGCGTGAGTTGCAAACAAATGGTCATATTGTGAAAACTATCAGGACTATGGCTTAGCCGTGGACATTTCTAGTGGCAGCAGGGATAGCTGAACGTTTTGATATAAGATTTGTGTAGGTGGGCCTGAAAATGAGGGAGTGGTGGCAGTTTAGAAATCATGTCCTGATTTTTCAGCTTTTGCCAGCTCCCACTCTAGCTTTGCCATTCATTCCTATGGGACAAATTTCGCCACAAGAACGACGATATTCCGTGAACCATTCGGCAAAACGTTCCACAAAGTAATAGCAATCCGATCGGGAACAATCTGCATGTTTTGGTACATTTTTGTCTATGTAGTGTAAAAACTGTGGGAGGAGTTAGGGTGGCAAATTTGGCTATAATAAGAATAATAAGAATAAGAATAATAATATATATGTGAGATAACATTAAGTGGTCTTGCTATGCAAGAACACTTAATAATAATAATAATATATATGTGAGATAACATTAAGTGGTCTTGCTATGCAAGAACACTTAATAATAATAATATATATGTGAGATAACATTAAGTGGTCTTGCTATGCAAGAACACTTAATAATAATAATAATAATATATATGTGAGATAACATTAAGTGGTCTTGCTATGCAAGAACACTTAATAATATATATGTGAGATAACATTAAGTGGTCTTGCTATGCAAGAACACTTAATAATATATATGTGAGATAACAGTAAGTGGTCTTGCTATGCAAGAACACTTAATAATAATAATATATATGTGAGATAACATTAAGTGGTCTTGCTATGCAAGAACACTTAATAAGAACTAGAAAAGCTACAATTTCTGGGGAAATTGTGTGAAGTGTTCTTGCCTCCACCAGTAGTCTACAACTGGAGTGGGCGGAGTAACCTTTATTATTTATTTATATAGCACATTTAATTGCAACGTTGTTGCCCAAAGTGCTTCACAGTTACATTAAAACATACAGTTATAAAAACATTAGCAGGTGCAAAAGGCTTTGTCTATGACATCACTTGCTGCTGCAGCCTGGCACAGGTCAGAGTATTTTTGCGGTTGCCATCTTCAAACGGTCATATTTTTAAAACTATAAATCCTACAGCGAAGAGCTTTATATTGTGAGAATCACAAGACCCAGACCTACATTTTGATGTATAGTATGTCTCTGAGATCTTAACAATGAAGGCACAGTCGCAGTTTAGAAATTGCCCTTCAAAAGTTAGCTTTGCAGAGTCAGGGCTGTCTATAATATGATTAGGACCCTGGGCAATGCATTTTCTTGGGCCCCCTGGGCCCTGCTCCTACCATTCCCCCCCCCCCCAATTACGCCCAATGCGCAATCACACTGACAGACGTACTGGCACATACAGACACAGACAGACATTAAAACATTCACAGATACATACTGACACACACACAGACATACATACACACACAGACACATACACTGACATATACTGATACACACACACACATACACTGACAGATATACTGACACACACACTGACAGACGTATTGACACACACACAGGCATACTGACATACACACAGACACACTGACACACACACAGGCATACTGACATACACATAGACAGACGTACTGGCACATACACACAGACAGACATTAAAACATTCACAGATACATACTGACACACACATACACTGACACACAAATATATACTGGCAGACATACATACATACACACACACAGACACATACACTGACAGACATATTGACACACACACACACACACAGACATACATACAAACACAGACACATACACTGAAAGATATACTGACACATACACATACACTGACAGATATACTGACACACATAGACACATACACTGACAGACGTATTGACACACACACAGACATACATACACACACACACACACAGACACATACACTGACAGATATACTGACACACACAGACACATACACTGACAGACGTATTGACACACACACACAGGCATACTGACATACACACAGACACACTGACACACACACAGGCATACTGACATACACATAGACAGATGTACTGGCACATACAGACAGACATTAAAACATTCACAGGTACATACTGACACACACATACACTGACACACAAATATATACTGGCAGACATACATACATACATACACACACAGGCACATACACTGACAGATATACTGACACAAACACAAACATATACACTGACAGATATACTGACACACACAGACACATACACTGACAGACATATTGACACACACACGCACAGACATACATACAAACACAGACACATACACTGACAGATATACTGACACACACAGACATATACACTGACAGACGTATTGACACACACACACATACATACAAACACAGACACATACACTGACAGATATACTGACACACACAGACATATACACTGACAGACGTATTGACACACACACACATACATACAAACACAGACACATACACTGACAGATATACTGATACACACAAACACACGTATTGACACACACACACAGACATACATACAAAAACACAGACACATACATACACAGACAGGCCTACTGACATACATACACACACACATACATACACAAACAGACATACTTACACAAAAGCATACATTTAGCCACCCTCCAGGTTCTTACCTTTTTCTGGAGGGTGGTTTCCCTGGTCCAGTGGCAGGCTGAGGCCGATGGGAGTTCTCCTCTGGAACTCCGCTCTTCCTGCCATTCTCCTCCCGCGCGGCTCTGATCTTCGTCGGGAGGAAGTGACGTCACTTCCTCCCAGCCGGTACAGGAAGGGGCCCGATCGCGCTGTTTAAGCGTCACAGCGCCAGACCGGGCCCCTGCTCACACATGCTCTCCGGGTGGCCCTTAGTGCATAAGCCACCCGGGGGGCCTCCTTAGTGTGCGGGCCGGTGCGGCTCTGTACAGCCACACTGCCCGGTCCATGGGGGCAGCGCAAAAAGCAGGGCCCACGGGGCAGCTGCTCTGGGCCCCCCAGGAGCAAATGGGCCCGGGGCAGCTGCCCCGTTTGCCCCACGTTACAGACGGCCCTGTGCAGAGTGGAGTTTCAATGAATGTCAATGGAAGGCGTGAGTTGCAAACAAATGGTCATATTGTGAAAACTATCAGGACTATGGCTTAGCCGTGGACATTTCTAGTGGCAGCAGGGATAGCTGAACGTTTTGATATAAGATTTGTGTAGGTGGGCCTGAAAATTAGGGAGTGGTGGCAGTTTAGAAATCATGTCCTGATTTTTCAGCTTTTGTCAGCTCCCACTCTAGCTTTGCCATTCATTCCTATGGGACAAATTTCGCCACAAGAACGACGATATTCCGAGAACCATTCGCTGAAACGTTCCACAAAGTAATAGCAATCCGATCGGAAACAATCTGCCCGTTTCGGTATACTTTTGTCTATGTAGTGTAAAAACTGTGGGAGGAGTTAGGGTGGCAAATTTGGCTATAATAAGAATAACTAGAAAAGCTACAATTTCTGGGGAAATTGTGTGAAGTGTTCTTGCCTCCATCAGTAGTCTACAACTAGAGTGGGCGGAGTAACTGTTAGTATTTATTTATATAGCACATTTAATTGCAATGTTGTTGCCCAAAGTGCTTCACAGTTACATTAAAACATACAGTTATAAAAAATTATCAGGTGTAAAAGGCTTTGTCTATGACATCACTTGCTGCTGCAGCCTTGCACAGGTCAGAGTATTTTGGCGGTTGCCATCTTCAAACGGTCGTATTTTAAAAACTATAATTCCTACAGTGAAGAGCTTTATATTGTGAGAATCACAAGACCCAGACCTACATTTTGATGTATAGTATGTCTCTGAGATATTAACAATGAAGGCACAGTCGCAGTTTAGAAATTGCCCTTCAAATGTGAGCTTTGCAGAGTGGAGTTTCAATGAATGTCAATGGAAGGCGTGAGTTGCAAACAAATGGTCATATTGTGAAAACTATCAGGACTATGGCTTAGCCGTGGACATTTCTAGTGGCAGCAGGGATAGCTGAACGTTTTGATATAAGATTTGTGTAGGTGGGCCTGAAAATGAGGTAGTGGTGGCAGTTTAGAAATCATGTCCTGATTTTTCAGCTTTTGCCAGCTCCCACTCTAGCTTTGCCATTCATTCCTATGGGACAAATTTCGCCACAAGAACGACGATATTCCGAGAACCATTCAGCGAAACGTTCCACAAAGTAATAGCAACGCGATCGGGAACAATCTGCACGTTTTGGTAAATTTTTGTCTATGTAGTGTAAAAACTGTGGGAGGAGTTAGGGTGGCAAATTTGGCTATAATAAGAATAATAATAATAATATATATGTGAGATAACATTAAGTGGTCTTGCTATGCAAGAACACTTAATAATAATAATAATAATATATATGTGAGATAACATTAAGTGGTATTGCTATGCAAGAACACTTAATAATATATATGTGAGATAACATTAAGTGGTCTTGCTATGCAAGTACACTTAATAATATATATGTGAGATAACAGTAAGTGGTCTTGCTATGCAAGAACACTTAATAATAATAATATATATGTGAGATAACATTAAGTGGTCTTGCTATGCAAGAACACTTAATAAGAACTAGAAAAGCTACAATTTCTGGGGAAATTGTGTGAAGTGTTCTTGCCTCCACCAGTAGTCTACAACTGGAGTGGGCGGAGTAACCTTTATTATTTATTTATATAGCACATTTAATTGCAACGTTGTTGCCCAAAGTGCTTCACAGTTACATTAAAACATACAGTTATAAAAACATTAGCAGGTGCAAAAGGCTTTGTCTATGACATCACTTGCTGCTGCAGCCTGGCACAGGTCAGAGTATTTTTGCGGTTGCCATCTTCAAACGGTCATATTTTTAAAACTATAAATCCTACAGCGAAGAGCTTTATATTGTGAGAATCACAAGACCCAGACCTACATTTTGATGTATAGTATGTCTCTGAGATCTTAACAATGAAGGCACAGTCGCAGTTTAGAAATTGCCCTTCAAAAGTTAGCTTTGCAGAGTCAGGGCTGTCTATAATATGATTAGGACCCTGGGCAATGCATTTTCTTGGGCCCCCTGGGCCCTGCTCCTACCATTCCCCCCCCCCCCCCCCAATTACGCCCAATGCGCAATCACACTGACAGACGTACTGGCACATACAGACACAGACAGACATTAAAACATTCACAGATACATACTGACACACACACAGACATACATACACACACAGACACATACACTGACATATACTGATACACACACACACATACACTGACAGATATACTGACACACACACTGACAGACGTATTGACACACACACAGGCATACTGACATACACACAGACACACTGACACACACACAGGCATACTGACATACACATAGACAGACGTACTGGCACATACACACAGACAGACATTAAAACATTCACAGATACATACTGACACACACATACACTGACACACAAATATATACTGGCAGACATACATACATACACACACACAGACACATACACTGACAGACATATTGACACACACACACACAGACATACATACAAACACAGACACATACACTGAAAGATATACTGACACATACACATACACTGACAGATATACTGACACACATAGACACATACACTGACAGACGTATTGACACACACACAGACATACATACACACACACACACACACACAGACACATACACTGACAGATATACTGACACACACAGACACATACACTGACAGACGTATTGACACACACACACAGGCATACTGACATACACACAGACACACTGACACACACACAGGCATACTGACATACACATAGACAGATGTACTGGCACATACAGACAGACATTAAAACATTCACAGGTACATACTGACACACACATACACTGACACACAAATATATACTGGCAGACATACATACATACATACACACACAGGCACATACACTGACAGATATACTGACACAAACACAAACATATACACTGACAGATATACTGACACACACAGACACATACACTGACAGACATATTGACACACACACGCACAGACATACATACAAACACAGACACATACACTGACAGATATACTGACACACACAGACATATACACTGACAGACGTATTGACACACACACACATACATACAAACACAGACACATACACTGACAGATATACTGACACACACAGACATATACACTGACAGACGTATTGACACACACACACATACATACAAACACAGACACATACACTGACAGATATACTGATACACACAAACACACGTATTGACACACACACACAGACATACATACAAAAACACAGACACATACATACACAGACAGGCCTACTGACATACATACACACACACATACATACACAAACAGACATACTTACACAAAAGCATACATTTAGCCACCCTCCAGGTTCTTACCTTTTTCTGGAGGGTGGTTTCCCTGGTCCAGTGGCAGGCTGAGGCCGATGGGAGTTCTCCTCTGGAACTCCGCTCTTCCTGCCATTCTCCTCCCGCGCGGCTCTGATCTTCGTCGGGAGGAAGTGACGTCACTTCCTCCCAGCCGGTACAGGAAGGGGCCCGATCGCGCTGTTTAAGCGTCACAGCGCCAGACCGGGCCCCTGCTCACACATGCTCTCCGGGTGGCCCTTAGTGCATAAGCCACCCGGGGGGCCTCCTTAGTGTGCGGGCCGGTGCGGCTCTGTACAGCCACAATGCCCGGTCCATGGGGGCAGCGCAAAAAGCAGGGCCCACGGGGCAGCTGCTCTGGGCCCCCCAGGAGCAAATGGGCCCGGGGCAGCTGCCCCGTTTGCCCCACGTTACAGACGGCCCTGTGCAGAGTGGAGTTTCAATGAATGTCAATGGAAGGCGTGAGTTGCAAACAAATGGTCATATTGTGAAAACTATCAGGACTATGGCTTAGCCGTGGACATTTCTAGTGGCAGCAGGGATAGCTGAACGTTTTGATATAAGATTTGTGTAGGTGGGCCTGAAAATTAGGGAGTGGTGGCAGTTTAGAAATCATGTCCTGATTTTTCAGCTTTTGTCAGCTCCCACTCTAGCTTTGCCATTCATTCCTATGGGACAAATTTCGCCACAAGAACGACGATATTCCGAGAACCATTCGCTGAAACGTTCCACAAAGTAATAGCAATCCGATCGGAAACAATCTGCCCGTTTCGGTATACTTTTGTCTATGTAGTGTAAAAACTGTGGGAGGAGTTAGGGTGGCAAATTTGGCTATAATAAGAATAACTAGAAAAGCTACAATTTCTGGGGAAATTGTGTGAAGTGTTCTTGCCTCCATCAGTAGTCTACAACTAGAGTGGGCGGAGTAACTGTTAGTATTTATTTATATAGCACATTTAATTGCAATGTTGTTGCCCAAAGTGCTTCACAGTTACATTAAAACATACAGTTATAAAAAATTATCAGGTGTAAAAGGCTTTGTCTATGACATCACTTGCTGCTGCAGCCTTGCACAGGTCAGAGTATTTTGGCGGTTGCCATCTTCAAACGGTCGTATTTTAAAAACTATAATTCCTACAGTGAAGAGCTTTATATTGTGAGAATCACAAGACCCAGACCTACATTTTGATGTATAGTATGTCTCTGAGATATTAACAATGAAGGCACAGTCGCAGTTTAGAAATTGCCCTTCAAATGTGAGCTTTGCAGAGTGGAGTTTCAATGAATGTCAATGGAAGGCGTGAGTTGCAAACAAATGGTCATATTGTGAAAACTATCAGGACTATGGCTTAGCCGTGGACATTTCTAGTGGCAGCAGGGATAGCTGAACGTTTTGATATAAGATTTGTGTAGGTGGGCCTGAAAATGAGGTAGTGGTGGCAGTTTAGAAATCATGTCCTGATTTTTCAGCTTTTGCCAGCTCCCACTCTAGCTTTGCCATTCATTCCTATGGGACAAATTTCGCCACAAGAACGACGATATTCCGAGAACCATTCAGCGAAACGTTCCACAAAGTAATAGCAACGCGATCGGGAACAATCTGCACGTTTTGGTAAATTTTTGTCTATGTAGTGTAAAAACTGTGGGAGGAGTTAGGGTGGCAAATTTGGCTATAATAAGAATAATAATAATAATATATATGTGAGATAACATTAAGTGGTCTTGCTATGCAAGAACACTTAATAATAATAATAATAATATATATGTGAGATAACATTAAGTGGTATTGCTATGCAAGAACACTTAATAATATATATGTGAGATAACATTAAGTGGTCTTGCTATGCAAGTACACTTAATAATATATATGTGAGATAACAGTAAGTGGTCTTGCTATGCAAGAACACTTAATAATAATAATATATATGTGAGATAACATTAAGTGGTCTTGCTATGCAAGAACACTTAATAAGAACTAGAAAAGCTACAATTTCTGGGGAAATTGTGTGAAGTGTTCTTGCCTCCACCAGTAGTCTACAACTGGAGTGGGCGGAGTAACCTTTATTATTTATTTATATAGCACATTTAATTGCAACGTTGTTGCCCAAAGTGCTTCACAGTTACATTAAAACATACAGTTATAAAAACATTAGCAGGTGCAAAAGGCTTTGTCTATGACATCACTTGCTGCTGCAGCCTGGCACAGGTCAGAGTATTTTTGCGGTTGCCATCTTCAAACGGTCATATTTTTAAAACTATAAATCCTACAGCGAAGAGCTTTATATTGTGAGAATCACAAGACCCAGACCTACATTTTGATGTATAGTATGTCTCTGAGATCTTAACAATGAAGGCACAGTCGCAGTTTAGAAATTGCCCTTCAAAAGTTAGCTTTGCAGAGTCAGGGCTGTCTATAATATGATTAGGACCCTGGGCAATGCATTTTCTTGGGCCCCCTGGGCCCTGCTCCTACCATTCCCCCCCCCCCCCCAATTACGCCCAATGCGCAATCACACTGACAGACGTACTGGCACATACAGACACAGACAGACATTAAAACATTCACAGATACATACTGACACACACACAGACATACATACACACACAGACACATACACTGACATATACTGATACACACACACACATACACTGACAGATATACTGACACACACACTGACAGACGTATTGACACACACACAGGCATACTGACATACACACAGACACACTGACACACACACAGGCATACTGACATACACATAGACAGACGTACTGGCACATACACACAGACAGACATTAAAACATTCACAGATACATACTGACACACACATACACTGACACACAAATATATACTGGCAGACATACATACATACACACACACAGACACATACACTGACAGACATATTGACACACACACACACAGACATACATACAAACACAGACACATACACTGAAAGATATACTGACACATACACATACACTGACAGATATACTGACACACATAGACACATACACTGACAGACGTATTGACACACACACAGACATACATACACACACACACACACAGACACATACACTGACAGATATACTGACACACACAGACACATACACTGACAGACGTATTGACACACACACACAGGCATACTGACATACACACAGACACACTGACACACACACAGGCATACTGACATACACATAGACAGATGTACTGGCACATACAGACAGACATTAAAACATTCACAGGTACATACTGACACACACATACACTGACACACAAATATATACTGGCAGACATACATACATACATACACACACAGGCACATACACTGACAGATATACTGACACAAACACAAACATATACACTGACAGATATACTGACACACACAGACACATACACTGACAGACATATTGACACACACACGCACAGACATACATACAAACACAGACACATACACTGACAGATATACTGACACACACAGACATATACACTGACAGACGTATTGACACACACACACATACATACAAACACAGACACATACACTGACAGATATACTGATACACACAAACACACGTATTGACACACACACACAGACATACATACAAAAACACAGACACATACATACACAGACAGGCCTACTGACATACATACACACACACATACATACACAAACAGACATACTTACACAAAAGCATACATTTAGCCACCCTCCAGGTTCTTACCTTTTTCTGGAGGGTGGTTTCCCTGGTCCAGTGGCAGGCTGAGGCCGATGGGAGTTCTCCTCTGGAACTCCGCTCTTCCTGCCATTCTCCTCCCGCGCGGCTCTGATCTTCGTCGGGAGGAAGTGACGTCACTTCCTCCCAGCCGGTACAGGAAGGGGCCCGATCGCGCTGTTTAAGCGTCACAGCGCCAGACCGGGCCCCTGCTCACACATGCTCTCCGGGTGGCCCTTAGTGCATAAGCCACCCGGGGGGCCTCCTTAGTGTGCGGGCCGGTGCGGCTCTGTACAGCCACACTGCCCGGTCCATGGGGGCAGCGCAAAAAGCAGGGCCCACGGGGCAGCTGCTCTTGGCCCCCCAGGAGCAAATGGGCCCGGGGCAGCTGCCCCGTTTGCCCCACGTTACAGACGGCCCTGTGCAGAGTGGAGTTTCAATGAATGTCAATGGAAGGCGTGAGTTGCAAACAAATGGTCATATTGTGAAAACTATCAGGACTATGGCTTAGCCGTGGACATTTCTAGTGGCAGCAGGGATAGCTGAACGTTTTGATATAAGATTTGTGTAGGTGGGCCTGAAAATGAGGGAGTGGTGGCAGTTTAGAAATCATGTCCTGATTTTTCAGCTTTTGCCAGCTCCCACTCTAGCTTTGCCATTCATTCCTATGGGACAAATTTCGCCACAAGAACGACGATATTCCGAGAACCATTCGGCGAAACGTTCCACAAAGTAATAGCAATCCGATCGGGAACAATCTGCACGTTTTGGTATATTTTTGTCTATGTAGTGTAAAAACTGTGGGAGGAGTTAGGGTGGCAAATTTGGCTATAATAAGAATAATAATAACTAGAAAAGCTACAATTTCTGGGGAAATTGTGTGAAGTGTTCTTGCCTCCATCAGTAGTCTACAACTAGAGTGGGCGGAGTAACTGTTAGTATTTATTTATATAGCACATTTAATTGCAATGTTGTTGCCCAAAGTGCTTCACAGTTACATTAAAACATACAGTTATAAAAAATTAGCAGGTGTAAAAGGCTTTGTCTATGACATCACTTGCTGCTGCAGCCTTGCACAGGTCAGAGTATTTTGGCGGTTGCCATCTTCAAACGGTCGTATTTTAAAAACTATAATTCCTACAGTGAAGAGCTTTATATTGTGAGAATCACAAGACCCAGACCTACATTTTGATGTATAGTATGTCTCTGAGATATTAACAATGAAGGCACAGTCGCAGTTTAGAAATTGCCCTTCAAATGTGAGCTTTGCAGAGTGGAGTTTCAATGAATGTCAATGGAAGGCGTGAGTTGCAAACAAATGGTCATATTGTGAAAACTATAAGGACTATGGCTTAGCCGTGGACATTTCTAGTGGCAGCAGGGATAGCTGAACGTTTTGATATAAGATTTGTGTAGGTGGGCCTGAAAATGAGGGAGTGGTGGCAGTTTAGAAATCATGTCCTGATTTTTCAGCTTTTGCCAGCTCCCACTCTAGCTTTGCCATTCATTCCTATGGGACAAATTTCGCCACAAGAACGACGATATTCCGTGAACCATTCGGCGAAACGTTCCACAAAGTAATAGCAATCCGATCGGGAACAATCTGCACGTTTTGGTATATTTTTGTCTATGTAGTGTAAAAACTGTGGGAGGAGTTAGGGTGGCAAATTTGGCTATAATAAGAATAATAAGAACTAGAAAAGCTACAATTTCTGGGGAAATTGTGAAGTGTTCTTGCCTCCACCAGTAGTCTACAACTGGAGTGCGCGGAGTAACTGTTATTATTTATTTATATAGCACATTTAATTGCAATGTTGTTGCCCAAAGTGCTTCACAGTTACATTAAAACATACAGTTATAATAACATTAGCAGGTGTAAAAGGCTTTGTCTATGACATCACTTGCTGCTGCAGGCTGGCACAGGTCAGAGTATTTTTGCGGTTGCCATCTTCAAACGGTCATATTTGTAAAACTATAAATCCTACAGTGAAGAGATTTATATTGTGAGAATCACAAGACCCAGACCTACTTTTTGATGTATATTATGTCTCTGAGATATTAACAATGAAGGCACAGTCGCAGTTTAGAAATTGCCCTTCAAATGTGAGCTTTGCAGAGTGGAGTTTCAATGAATGTCAATGGAAGGCGTGAGTTGCAAACAAATGGTCATATTGTGAAAACTATCAGGACTATGGCTTAGCCGTGGGCATTTCTAGTGGCAGCAGGGATAGCTGAACGTTTTGATATAAGATTTGTGTAGGTGGGCCTGAAAATGAGGGAGTGGTGGCAGTTTAGAAATCATGTCCTGATTTTTCAGCTTTTGCCAGCTCCCACTCTAGCTTTGCCATTCATTCCTATGGGACAAATTTCGCCACAAGAACGACGATATTCCGTGAACCATTCGGCGAAACGTTCCACAAAGTAATAGCAATCCGATCTGGAACAATCTGCACGTTTTGGTATATTTTTGTCTATGTAGTGTAAAAACTGTGGGAGGAGTTAGGGTGGCAAATTTGGCTATAATAAGAATAATAAGAATAATAATAATAATATATATGTGAGATAACATTAAGTGGTCTTGCTATGCAAGAACACTTAATAACTAGAAAAGCTACAATTTCTGGGGAAATTGTGTGAAGTGTTCTTGCCTCCATCAGTAGTCTACAACTGGAGTGGGCGGAGTAACTGTTATTTATTTATATAGCACATTTAATTGCAATGTTGTTGCCCAAAGTGCTTCACAGTTACATTAAAACATACAGTTATAAAAAATTAGCAGGTGTAAAAGGCTTTGTCTATGACATCACTTGCTGCTGCAGCCTTGCACAGGTCAGAGTATTTTGGCGGTTGCCATCTTCAAACGGTCGTATTTTAAAAACTATAATTCCTACAGTGAAGAGCTTTATATTGTGAGAATCACAAGACCCAGACCTACATTTTGATGTATAGTATGTCTCTGAGATATTAACAATGAAGGCACAGTCGCAGTTTAGAAATTGCCCTTCAAATGTGAGCTTTGCAGAGTGGAGTTTCAATGAATGTCAATGGACGGCGTGAGTTGCAAACAAATGGTCATATTGTGAAAACTATCAGGACTATGGCTTAGCTGTGGACATTTCTAGTGGCAGCAGGGATAGCTGAACGTTTTGATATAAGATTTGTGTAGGTGGACTTGAAAATGAGGAAGTGGTGGCAGTTTAGAAATCATGTCCTGATTTTTCATCTTTTGCCAGCTCCCACTCTAGCTTTGCCATTCATTCCTATGGGACAAATTTCGCCACAAGAACGACGATATTCCGAGAACCATTCGGCGAAACGTTCCACAAAGTAATAGCAATCCGATCGGGAACAATCTGCACGTTTTGGTACATTTTTGTCTATGTAGTGTAAAAACTGTGGGAGGAGTTAGGGTGGCAAATTTGGCTATAATAAGAATAATAAGAATAATAATAATAATATATATGTGAGATAACATTAAGTGGTCTTGCTATGCAAGAACACTTAATAATAATAATATATATGTGAGATAACATTAAGTGGTCTTGCTATGCAAGAACACTTAATAATAATAATAATAATAATATATATGTGAGATAACATTAAGTGGTCTTGCTATGCAAGAACACTTAATAATATATATGTGAGATAACATTAAGTGGTCTTGCTATGCAAGAACACTTAATAATATATATGTGAGATAACAGTAAGTGGTCTTGCTATGCAAGAACACTTAATAATAATAATATATATGTGAGATAACATTAAGTGGTCTTGCTATGCAAGAACACTTAATAAGAACTAGAAAAGCTACAATTTCTGGGGAAATTGTGTGAAGTGTTCTTGCCTCCACCAGTAGTCTACAACTGGAGTGGGCGGAGTAACCTTTATTATTTATTTATATAGCACATTTAATTGCAACGTTGTTGCCCAAAGTGCTTCACAGTTACATTAAAACATACAGTTATAAAAACATTAGCAGGTGCAAAAGGCTTTGTCTATGACATCACTTGCTGCTGCAGCCTGGCACAGGTCAGAGTATTTTTGCGGTTGCCATCTTCAAACGGTCATATTTTTAAAACTATAAATCCTACAGCGAAGAGCTTTATATTGTGAGAATCACAAGACCCAGACCTACATTTTGATGTATAGTATGTCTCTGAGATCTTAACAATGAAGGCACAGTCGCAGTTTAGAAATTGCCCTTCAAAAGTTAGCTTTGCAGAGTCAGGGCTGTCTATAATATGATTAGGACCCTGGGCAATGCATTTTCTTGGGCCCCCTGGGCCCTGCTCCTACCATTCCCCCCCCCCAATTACGCCCAATGCGCAATCACACTGACAGACGTACTGGCACATACAGACACAGACAGACATTAAAACATTCACAGATACATACTGACACACACACAGACATACATACACACACAGACACATACACTGACATATACTGATACACACACACACACATACACTGACAGATATACTGACACACACACTGACAGACGTATTGACACACACACAGGCATACTGACATACACACAGACACACTGACACACACACAGGCATACTGACATACACATAGACAGACGTACTGGCACATACACACAGACAGACATTAAAACATTCACAGATACATACTGACACACACATACACTGACACACAAATATATACTGGCAGACATACATACATACACACACACAGACACATACACTGACAGACATATTGACACACACACACACAGACATACATACAAACACAGACACATACACTGAAAGATATACTGACACATACACATACACTGACAGATATACTGACACACATAGACACATACACTGACAGACGTATTGACACACACACAGACATACATACACACACACACAGACACATACACTGACAGATATACTGACACACACAGACACATACACTGACAGACGTATTGACACACACACACAGGCATACTGACATACACACAGACACACTGACACACACACAGGCATACTGACATACACATAGACAGATGTACTGGCACATACAGACAGACATTAAAACATTCACAGGTACATACTGACACACACATACACTGACACACAAATATATACTGGCAGACATACATACATACATACACACACAGGCACATACACTGACAGATATACTGACACAAACACAAACATATACACTGACAGATATACTGACACACACAGACACATACACTGACAGACATATTGACACACACACGCACAGACATACATACAAACACAGACACATACACTGACAGATATACTGACACACACAGACATATACACTGACAGACGTATTGACACACACACACATACATACAAACACAGACACATACACTGACAGATATACTGATACACACAAACACACGTATTGACACACACACACAGACATACATACAAAAACACAGACACATACATACACAGACAGGCCTACTGACATACATACACACACACATACATACACAAACAGACATACTTACACAAAAGCATACATTTAGCCACCCTCCAGGTTCTTACCTTTTTCTGGAGGGTGGTTTCCCTGGTCCAGTGGCAGGCTGAGGCCGATGGGAGTTCTCCTCTGGAACTCCGCTCTTCCTGCCATTCTCCTCCCGCGCGGCTCTGATCTTCGTCGGGAGGAAGTGACGTCACTTCCTCCCAGCCGGTACAGGAAGGGGCCCGATCGCGCTGTTTAAGCATCACAGCGCCAGACCGGGCCCCTGCTCACACATGCTCTCCGGGTGGCCCTTAGTGCATAAGCCACCCGGGGGGCCTCCTTAGTGTGCGGGCCGGTGCGGCTCTGTACAGCCACACTGCCTGGTCCATGGGGGCAGCGCAAAAAGCAGGGCCCACGGGGCAGCTGCTCTGGGCCCCCCAGGAGCAAATGGGCCCGGGGCAGCTGCCCCGTTTGCCCCACGTTACAGACGGCCCTGTGCAGAGTGGAGTTTCAATGAATGTCAATGGAAGGCGTGAGTTGCAAACAAATGGTCATATTGTGAAAACTATCAGGACTATGGCTTAGCCGTGGAGATTTCTAGTGGCAGCAGGGATAGCTGAACGTTTTGATATAAGATTTGTGTAGGTGGGCCTGAAAATTAGGGAGTGGTGGCAGTTTAGAAATCATGTCCTGATTTTTCAGCTTTTGTCAGCTCCCACTCTAGCTTTGCCATTCATTCCTATGGGACAAATTTCGCCACAAGAACGACGATATTCCGAGAACCATTCGCTGAAACGTTCCACAAAGTAATAGCAATCCGATCGGGAACAATCTGCCCGTTTCGGTATATTTTTGTCTATGTAGTGTAAAAACTGTGGGAGGAGTTAGGGTGGCAAATTTGGCTATAATAAGAATAACTAGAAAAGCTACAATTTCTGGGGAAATTGTGTGAAGTGTTCTTGCCTCCATCAGTAGTCTACAACTAGAGTGGGCGGAGTAACTGTTAGTATTTATTTATATAGCACATTTAATTGCAATGTTGTTGCCCAAAGTGCTTCACAGTTACATTAAAACATACAGTTATAAAAAATTAGCAGGTGTAAAAGGCTTTGTCTATGACATCACTTGCTGCTGCAGCCTTGCACAGGTCAGAGTATTTTGGCGGTTGCCATCTTCAAACGGTCGTATTTTAAAAACTATAATTCCTACAGTGAAGAGCTTTATATTGTGAGAATCACAAGACCCAGACCTACATTTTGATGTATAGTATGTCTCTGAGATATTAACAATGAAGGCACAGTCGCAGTTTAAAAATTGCCCTTCAAATGTGAGCTTTGCAGAGTGGAGTTTCAATGAATGTCAATGGAAGGCGTGAGTTGCAAACAAATGGTCATATTGTGAAAACTATCAGGACTATGGCTTAGCCGTGGACATTTCTAGTGGCAGCAGGGATAGCTGAACGTTTTGATATAAGATTTGTGTAGGTGGGCCTGAAAATGAGGTAGTGGTGGCAGTTTAGAAATCATGTCCTGATTTTTCAGCTTTTGCCAGCTCCCACTCTAGCTTTGCCATTCATTCCTATGGGACAAATTTCGCCACAAGAACGACGATATTCCGTGAACCATTCGGCGAAACGTTCCACAAAGTAATAGCAATCCGATCGGGTACAATCTGCACGTTTTGGTATATTTTTGTCTATGTAGTGTAAAAACTGTGGGAGGAGTTAGGGTGGCAAATTTGGCTATAATAAGAATAATAAGAACTAGAAAAGCTACAATTTCTGGGGAAATTGTGTGAAGTGTTCTTGCCTCCACCAGTAGTCTACAACTGGAGTGGGCGGAGTAACTGTTATTATTTATTTATATAGCACATTTAATTGCAACGTTGTTGCCCAAAGTGCTTCACAGTTACTTTAAAACATACAGTTATAAAAAATTAGCAGGTGTAAAAGGCTTTGTCTATGACATCACTTGCTGCTGCAGCCTTGCACAGGTCAGAGTATTTTGGCGGTTGCCATCTTCAAACGGTCGTATTTTAAAAACTATAATTCCTACAGTGAAGAGCTTTATATTGTGAGAATCACAAGACCCAGACCTACATTTTGATGTATAGTATGTCTCTGAGATATTAACAATGAAGGCACAGTCGCAGTTTAGAAATTGCCCTTCAAATGTGAGCTTTGCAGAGTGGAGTTTCAATGAATGTCAATGGAAGGCGTGAGTTGCAAACAAATGGTCATATTGTGAAAACTATCAGGACTATGGCTTAGCCGTGGACATTTCTAGTGGCAGCAGGGATAGCTGAACGTTTTGATATAAGATTTGTGTAGGTGGGCCTGAAAATGAGGGAGTGGTGGCAGTTTAGAAATCATGTCCTGATTTTTCAGCTTTTGCCAGCTCCCACTCTAGCTTTGCCATTCATTCCTATGGGACAAATTTCGCCACAAGAACGACGATATTCCGTGAACCATTCGGCGAAACGTTCCACAAAGTAATAGCAATCCGATCGGGAACAATCTGCACGTTTTGGTATATTTTTGTCTATGTAGTGTAAAAACTGTGGGAGGAGTTAGGGTGGCAAATTTGGCTATAATAAGAATAATAAGAACTAGAAAAGCTACAATTTCTGGGGAAATTGTGTGAAGTGTTCTTGCCTCCACCAGTAGTCTACAACTGGAGTGGGCGGAGTAACTGTTATTATTTATTTATATAGCACATTTAATTGCAACGTTGTTGCCCAAAGTGCTTCACAGTTACTTTAAAACATACAGTTATAAAAAATTAGCAGGTGTAAAAGGCTTTGTCTATGACATCACTTGCTGCTGCAGCCTTGCACAGGTCAGAGTATTTTGGCGGTTGCCATCTTCAAACGGTCGTATTTTAAAAACTATAATTCCTACAGTGAAGAGCTTTATATTGTGAGAATCACAAGACCCAGACCTACATTTTGATGTATAGTATGTCTCTGAGATATTAACAATGAAGGCACAGTCGCAGTTTAGAAATTGCCCTTCAAATGTGAGCTTTGCAGAGTGGAGTTTCAATGAATGTCAATGGAAGGCGTGAGTTGCAAACAAATGGTCATATTGTGAAAACTATCAGGACTATGGCTTAGCCGTGGACATTTCTAGTGGCAGCAGGGATAGCTGAACGTTTTGATATAAGATTTGTGTAGGTGGGCCTGAAAATGAGGGAGTGGTGGCAGTTTAGAAATCATGTCCTGATTTTTCAGCTTTTGCCAGCTCCCACTCTAGCTTTGCCATTCATTCCTATGGGACAAATTTCGCCACAAGAACGACGATATTCCGTGAACCATTCGGCGAAACGTTCCACAAAGTAATAGCAATCCGATCGGGAACAATCTGCACGTTTTGGTATATTTTTGTCTATGTAGTGTAAAAACTGTGGGAGGAGTTAGGGTGGCAAATTTGGCTATAATAAGAATAATAAGAACTAGAAAAGCTACAATTTCTGGGGAAATTGTGTGAAGTGTTCTTGCCTCCACCAGTAGTCTACAACTGGAGTGGGCGGAGTAACTGTTATTATTTATTTATATAGCACATTTAATTGCAACGTTGTTGCCCAAAGTGCTTCACAGTTACTTTAAAACATACAGTTATAAAAAATTAGCAGGTGTAAAAGGCTTTGTCTATGACATCACTTGCTGCTGCAGCCTTGCACAGGTCAGAGTATTTTGGCGGTTGCCATCTTCAAACGGTCGTATTTTAAAAACTATAATTCCTACAGTGAAGAGCTTTATATTGTGAGAATCACAAGACCCAGACCTACATTTTGATGTATAGTATGTCTCTGAGATATTAACAATGAAGGCACAGTCGCAGTTTAGAAATTGCCCTTCAAATGTGAGCTTTGCAGAGTGGAGTTTCAATGAATGTCAATGGACGGCGTGAGTTGCAAACAAATGGTCATATTGTGAAAACTATCAGGACTATGGCTTAGCTGTGGACATTTCTAGTGGCAGCAGGGATAGCTGAACGTTTTGATATAAGATTTGTGTAGGTGGGCCTGAAAATGAGGGAGTGGTGGCAGTTTAGAAATCATGTCCTGATTTTTCAGCTTTTGCCAGCTCCCACTCTAGCTTTGCCATTCATTCCTATGGGACAAATTTCGCCACAAGAACGACGATATTCCGAGAACCATTCGGCGAAACGTTCCACAAAGTAATAGCAATCCGATCGGGAACAATCTGCACGTTTTGGTACATTTTTGTCTATGTAGTGTAAAAACTGTGGGAGGAGTTAGGGTGGCAAATTTGGCTATAATAAGAATAATAAGAATAATAATAATAATATATATGTGAGATAACATTAAGTGGTCTTGCTATGCAAGAACACTTAATAATAATAATAATATATATGTGAGATAACATTAAGTGGTCTTGCTATGCAAGAACACTTAATAATAATAATATATATGTGAGATAACATTAAGTGGTCTTGCTATGCAAGAACACTTAATAATAATAATAATAATATATATGTGAGATAACATTAAGTGGTCTTGCTATGCAAGAACACTTAATAATATATATGTGAGATAACATTAAGTGGTCTTGCTATGCAAGAACACTTAATAATATATATGTGAGATAACAGTAAGTGGTCTTGCTATGCAAGAACACTTAATAATAATAATATATATGTGAGATAACATTAAGTGGTCTTGCTATGCAAGAACACTTAATAAGAACTAGAAAAGCTACAATTTCTGGGGAAATTGTGTGAAGTGTTCTTGCCTCCACCAGTAGTCTACAACTGGAGTGGGCGGAGTAACCTTTATTATTTATTTATATAGCACATTTAATTGCAACGTTGTTGCCCAAAGTGCTTCACAGTTACATTAAAACATACAGTTATAAAAACATTAGCAGGTGCAAAAGGCTTTGTCTATGACATCACTTGCTGCTGCAGCCTGGCACAGGTCAGAGTATTTTTGCGGTTGCCATCTTCAAACGGTCATATTTTTAAAACTATAAATCCTACAGCGAAGAGCTTTATATTGTGAGAATCACAAGACCCAGACCTACATTTTGATGTATAGTATGTCTCTGAGATCTTAACAATGAAGGCACAGTCGCAGTTTAGAAATTGCCCTTCAAAAGTTAGCTTTGCAGAGTCAGGGCTGTCTATAATATGATTAGGACCCTGGGCAATGCATTTTCTTGGGCCCCCTGGGCCCTGCTCCTACCATTCCCCCCCCCCCAATTACGCCCAATGCGCAATCACACTGACAGACGTACTGGCACATACAGACACAGACAGACATTAAAACATTCACAGATACATACTGACACACACACAGACATACATACACACACAGACACATACACTGACATATACTGATACACACACACACATACACTGACAGATATACTGACACACACACTGACAGACGTATTGACACACACACAGGCATACTGACATACACACAGACACACTGACACACACACAGGCATACTGACATACACATAGACAGACGTACTGGCACATACACACAGACAGACATTAAAACATTCACAGATACATACTGACACACACATACACTGACACACAAATATATACTGGCAGACATACATACATACACACACACAGACACATACACTGACAGACATATTGACACACACACACACAGACATACATACAAACACAGACACATACACTGAAAGATATACTGACACATACACATACACTGACAGATATACTGACACACATAGACACATACACTGACAGACGTATTGACACACACACAGACATACATACACACACACACAGACACATACACTGACAGATATACTGACACACACAGACACATACACTGACAGACGTATTGACACACACACACAGGCATACTGACATACACACAGACACACTGACACACACACAGGCATACTGACATACACATAGACAGATGTACTGGCACATACAGACAGACATTAAAACATTCACAGGTACATACTGACACACACATACACTGACACACAAATATATACTGGCAGACATACATACATACATACACACACAGGCACATACACTGACAGATATACTGACACAAACACAAACATATACACTGACAGATATACTGACACACACAGACACATACACTGACAGACATATTGACACACACACGCACAGACATACATACAAACACAGACACATACACTGACAGATATACTGACACACACAGACATATACACTGACAGACGTATTGACACACACACACATACATACAAACACAGACACATACACTGACAGATATACTGATACACACAAACACACGTATTGACACACACACACAGACATACATACAAAAACACAGACACATACATACACAGACAGGCCTACTGACATACATACACACACACATACATACACAAACAGACATACTTACACAAAAGCATACATTTAGCCACCCTCCAGGTTCTTACCTTTTTCTGGAGGGTGGTTTCCCTGGTCCAGTGGCAGGCTGAGGCCGATGGGAGTTCTCCTCTGGAACTCCGCTCTTCCTGCCATTCTCCTCCCGCGCGGCTCTGATCTTCGTCGGGAGGAAGTGACGTCACTTCCTCCCAGCCGGTACAGGAAGGGGCCCGATCGCGCTGTTTAAGCATCACAGCGCCAGACCGGGCCCCTGCTCACACATGCTCTCCGGGTGGCCCTTAGTGCATAAGCCACCCGGGGGGCCTCCTTAGTGTGCGGGCCGGTGCGGCTCTGTACAGCCACACTGCCCGGTCCATGGGGGCAGCGCAAAAAGCAGGGCCCACGGGGCAGCTGCTCTGGGCCCCCCAGGAGCAAATGGGCCCGGGGCAGCTGCCCCGTTTGCCCCACGTTACAGACGGCCCTGTGCAGAGTGGAGTTTCAATGAATGTCAATGGAAGGCGTGAGTTGCAAACAAATGGTCATATTGTGAAAACTATCAGGACTATGGCTTAGCCGTGGACATTTCTAGTGGCAGCAGGGATAGCTGAACGTTTTGATATAAGATTTGTGTAGGTGGGCCTGAAAATTAGGGAGTGGTGGCAGTTTAGAAATCATGTCCTGATTTTTCAGCTTTTGCCAGCTCCCACTCTAGCTTTGCCATTCATTCCTATGGGACAAATTTCGCCACAAGAACGACGATATTCCGAGAACCATTCGCTGAAACGTTCCACAAAGTAATAGCAATCCGATCGGGAACAATCTGCACGTTTTGGTATATTTTTGTCTATGTAGTGTAAAAACTGTGGGAGGAGTTAGGGTGGCAAATTTGGCTACAATAAGAATAATAATAATAACTAGAAAAGCTACAATTTCTGGGGAAATTGTGAAGTGTTCTTGCCTCCACCAGTAGTATACAACTGGAGTGGGCGGAGTAACTGTTATTTATTTATATAGCACATTTAATTGCAACGTTGTTGCACAGTTACATTAAAACATACAGTTATAAAAACATTAGCAGGTGCAAATGGCCCTGTCTATGACATCACTTGCTGCTGCAGCCTTGCACAGGTCAGAGTATTTTTGTGGTTGCCATCTTCAAACGGTCGTATTTTAAAAACTATAAATCCTACAGTGAAGAGCTTTATATTGTGAGAATCACAAGACCCAGACCTACATTTTGATGTATAGTATGTCTCTGAGATATTAACAATGAAGGCACAGTCGCAGTTTAGAAATTGCCCTTCAAATGTGAGCTTTGCAGAGTGGCGTTTCAATGAATGTCAATGGACTGCGTGAGTTGCAAACAAATGGTCATATTGCGAAAACAATCAGGACTATGGCTTAGCCGTGGACATTTTTAGTGGCAGCAGGGATAGCTGAACGTTTTGATATAAGATTTGTGTAGGTGGGCTTGAAAATGAGGGAGTAGTGGCAGTTTAGAAATCATGTCCTGATTTTTCAGCTTTTGCCAGCTCCCACTCTAGCTTTGCCATTCATTCCTATGGGACAAATTTAGCCACAAGAACGACGATATTCCGAGAACCATTCAGCGAAATGTTCCACAAAGTAATAGCAACGCGATCGGGAACAATCTGCACGTTTTGGTAAATTTTTGTCTATGTAGTTTAAAAACTGTGGGAGGAGTTAGGGTGGCAAATTTGGCTATAATAAGAATAATAATAATAATATATATGTGAGATAACATTAAGTGGTCTTGCTATGCAAGAACACTTAATAATATATATGTGAGATAACATTAAGTGGTCTTGCTATGCAAGAACACTTAATAATAATAATAATAACTAGAAAAGCTACAATTTCTGGGGAAATTGTGTGAAGTGTTCTTGCCTCCACCAGTAGTCTACAACTGGAGTGGGCGGAGTAACTGTTATCATTTATATAGCACATTTAATTGCAACGTTGTTGCACAGTTACATTAAAACATACATTTATAAAAACATAAGCAGGTGTGCAAAAGGCTTTGTCTATGACATCACTTGCTGCTGCAGCCTGGCCCAGGTCAGAGTATTTTTGCGGTTGCCATCTTCAAACGGTCATATTTTTAAAACTATAAATCCTACAGCGAAGAGCTTTATATTGTGAGAATCACAAGACCCAGACCTACATTTTGATGTATAGTATGTCTCTGAGATCTTAACAATGAAGGCACAGTCGCAGTTTAGAAATTGCCCTTCAAAAGTTAGCTTTGCAGAGTCAGGGCTGTCTATAATATGATTAGGACCCTGGGCAATGCATTTTCTTGGGCCCCCTGGGCCCTGCTCCTACCATTCCCCCCCCCCCCAATTACGCCCAATGCGCAATCACACTGACAGACGTACTGGCACATACAGACACAGACAGACATTAAAACATTCACAGATACATACTGACACACACACAGACATACATACACACACAGACACATACACTGACATATACTGATACACACACACACATACACTGACAGATATACTGACACACACACTGACAGACTTATTGACACACACACAGGCATACTGACATACACACAGACACACTGACACACACACAGGCATACTGACATACACATAGACAGACGTACTGGCACATACACACAGACAGACATTAAAACATTCACAGATACATACTGACACACACATACACTGACACACAAATATATACTGGCAGACATACATACATACACACACACAGACACATACACTGACAGACATATTGACACACACACACACAGACATACATACAAACACAGACACATACACTGAAAGATATACTGACACATACACATACACTGACAGATATACTGACACACATAGACACATACACTGACAGACGTATTGACACACACACAGACATACATACACACACACACAGACACATACACTGACAGATATACTGACACACACAGACACATACACTGACAGACGTATTGACACACACACACAGGCATACTGACATACACACAGACACACTGACACACACACAGGCATACTGACATACACATAGACAGATGTACTGGCACATACAGACAGACATTAAAACATTCACAGGTACATACTGACACACACATACACTGACACACAAATATATACTGGCAGACATACATACATACATACACACACAGGCACATACACTGACAGATATACTGACACAAACACAAACATATACACTGACAGATATACTGACACACACAGACACATACACTGACAGACATATTGACACACACACGCACAGACATACATACAAACACAGACACATACACTGACAGATATACTGACACACACAGACATATACACTGACAGACGTATTGACACACACACACATACATACAAACACAGACACATACACTGACAGATATACTGATACACACAAACACACGTATTGACACACACACACAGACATACATACAAAAACACAGACACATACATACACAGACAGGCCTACTGACATACATACACACACACATACATACACAAACAGACATACTTACACAAAAGCATACATTTAGCCACCCTCCAGGTTCTTACCTTTTTCTGGAGGGTGGTTTCCCTGGTCCAGTGGCAGGCTGAGGCCGATGGGAGTTCTCCTCTGGAACTCCGCTCTTCCTGCCATTCTCCTCCCGCGCGGCTCTGATCTTCGTCGGGAGGAAGTGACGTCACTTCCTCCCAGCCGGTACAGGAAGGGGCCCGATCGCGCTGTTTAAGCATCACAGCGCCAGACCGGGCCCCTGCTCACACATGCTCTCCGGGTGGCCCTTAGTGCATAAGCCACCCGGGGGGCCTCCTTAGTGTGCGGGCCGGTGCGGCTCTGTACAGCCACACTGCCCGGTCCATGGGGGCAGCGCAAAAAGCAGGGCCCACGGGGCAGCTGCTCTGGGCCCCCCAGGAGCAAATGGGCCCGGGGCAGCTGCCCCGTTTGCCCCACGTTACAGACGGCCCTGTGCAGAGTGGAGTTTCAATGAATGTCAATGGAAGGCGTGAGTTGCAAACAAATGGTCATATTGTGAAAACTATCAGGACTATGGCTTAGCCGTGGACATTTCTAGTGGCAGCAGGGATAGCTGAACGTTTTGATATAAGATTTGTGTAGGTGGGCCTGAAAATGAGGGAGTGGTGGCAGTTTAGAAATCATGTCCTGATTTTTCAGCTTTTGCCAGCTCCCACTCTAGCTTTGCCATTCATTCCTATGGGACAAATTTCGCCACAAGAACGACGATATTCCGAGAACCATTCGGCGAAACGTTCCACAAAGTAATAGCAATCCGATCGGGAACAATCTGCACGTTTTGGTATATTTTTGTCTATGTAGTGTAAAAACTGTGGGAGGAGTTAGGGTGGCAAATTTGGCTATAATAAGAATAATAAGAACTAGAAAAGCTACAATTTCTGGGGAAATTGTGTGAAGTGTTCTTGCCTCCATCAGTAGTCTACAACTAGAGTGGGCGGAGTAACTGTTAGTATTTATTTACATAGCACATTTAATTGCAATGTTGTTGCCCAAAGTGCTTCACAGTTACATTAAAACATACAGTTATAAAAAATTAGCAGGTGTAAAAGGCTTTGTCTATGACATCACTTGCTGCTGCAGCCTTGCACAGGTCAGAGTATTTTGGCGGTTGCCATCTTCAAACGGTCGTATTTTAAAAACTATAATTCCTACAGTGAAGAGCTTTATATTGTGAGAATCACAAGACCCAGACCTACATTTTGATGTATAGTATGTCTCTGAGATATTAACAATGAAGGCACAGTTGCAGTTTAGAAATTGCCCTTCAAATGTGAGCTTTGCAGAGTGGAGTTTCAATGAATGTCAATGGAGGGCGTGAGTTGCAAACAAATGGTCATATTGTGAAAACTATCAGGACTATGGCTTAGCCGTGGACATTTCTAGTGGCAGCAGGGATAGCTGAACGTTTTGATATAAGATTTGTGTAGGTGGGCCTGAAAATGAGGGAGTGGTGGCAGTTTAGAAATCATGTCCTGATTTTTCAGCTTTTGCCAGCTCCCACTCTAGCTTTGCCATTCATTCCTATGGGACAAATTTCGCCACAAGAACGACGATATTCCGTGAACCATTCGGCGAAACGTTCCACAAAGTAATAGCAATCCGATCGGGAACAATCTGCACGTTTTGGTATATTTTTGTCTATGTAGTGTAAAAACTGTGGGAGGAGTTAGGGTGGCAAATTTGGCTATAATAAGAATAATAATAATAATAATATATATGTGAGATAACATTAAGTGGTCTTGCTATGCAAGAACACTTAATAACTAGAAAAGCTACAATTTCTGGGGAAATTGTGTGAAGTGTTCTTGCCTCCATCAGTAGTCTACAACTAGAGTGGGCGGAGTAACTGTTAGTATTTATTTATATAGCACATTTAATTGCAATGTTGTTGCCCAAAGTGCTTCACAGTTACATTAAAACATACAGTTATAAAAAATTAGCAGGTGTAAAAGGCTTTGTCTATGACATCACTTGCTGCTGCAGCCCTGCACAGATCAGAGTATTTTGGCGGTTGCCATCTTCAAACGGTCGTATTTTAAAAACTATAAATCCTACAGTGAAGAGCTTTGTATTGTGAGAATCACAAGACCCAGACCTACATTTTGATGTATAGTATGTCTCTGAGATATTAACAATGAAGGCACAGTCGCAGTTTCGAAATTGCCCTTCAAATGTGAGCTTTGCAGAGTGGAGTTTCAATGAATGTCAATGGACTGCGTGAGTTGCAAACAAATGGTCATATTGTGAAAACTATCAGGACTATGGCTTAGCCGTGGACATTTCTAGTGGCAGCAGGGATAGCTGAACGTTTTGATATAAGATTTGTGTAGGTGGGCCTGAAAATGAGGGAGTGGTGGCAGTTTAGAAATCATGTCCTGATTTTTCAGCTTTTGCCAGCTCCCACTCTAGCTTTGCCATTCATTCCTATGGGACAAATTTCGCCACAAGAACGACGATATTCCGTGAACCATTCGGCGAAACGTTCCACAAAGTAATAGCAATCCGATCGGGAACAATCTGCACGTTTTGGTATATTTTTGTCTATGTAGTGTAAAAACTGTGGGAGGAGTTAGGGTGGCAAATTTGGCTATAATAAGAATAATAAGAATAATAATAATAATATATATGTGAGATAACATTAAGTGGTCTTGCTATGCAAGAACACTTAATAATATATATGTGAGATAACATTAAGTGGTCTTGCTATGCAAGAACACTTAATAATAATAATATATATGTGAGATAACATTAAGTGGTCTTGCTATGCAAGAACACTTAATAAGAACTAGAAAAGCTACAATTTCTGGGGAAATTGTGTGAAGTGTTCTTGCCTCCACCAGTAGTCTACAACTGGAGTGGGCGGAGTAACCTTTATTATTTATTTATATAGCACATTTAATTGCAACGTTGTTGCCCAAAGTGCTTCACAGTTACATTAAAACATACAGTTATAAAAACATTAGCAGGTGCAAAAGGCTTTGTCTATGACATCACTTGCTGCTGCAGCCTGGCACAGGTCAGAGTATTTTTGCGGTTGCCATCTTCAAACGGTCATATTTTTAAAACTATAAATCCTACAGCGAAGAGCTTTATATTGTGAGAATCACAAGACCCAGACCTACATTTTGATGTATAGTATGTCTCTGAGATCTTAACAATGAAGGCACAGTCGCAGTTTAGAAATTGCCCTTCAAAAGTTAGCTTTGCAGAGTCAGGGCTGTCTATAATATGATTAGGACCTGGGCAATGCATTTTCTTGGGCCCCCTGGGCCCTGCTCCTCCCATTCCCCCCCCCCCAATTACGCCCAATGCGCAATCACACTGACAGACGTACTGGCACATACAGACACAGACAGACATTAAAACATTCACAGATACATACTGACACACACACAGACATACATACACACACAGACACATACACTGACATATACTGATACACACACACACATACACTGACAGATATACTGACACACACACTGACAGACGTATTGACACACACACAGGCATACTGACATACACACAGACACACTGACACACACACAGGCATACTGACATACACATAGACAGACGTACTGGCACATACACACAGACAGACATTAAAACATTCACAGATACATACTGACACACACATACACTGACACACAAATATATACTGGCAGACATACATACATACATACACACACACACAGACACATACACTGACAGACATATTGACACACACACACACAGACATACATACAAACACAGACACATACACTGAAAGATATACTGACACATACACATACACTGACAGATATACTGACACACATAGACACATACACTGACAGACGTATTGACACACACACAGACATACATACACACACACACAGACACATACACTGACAGATATACTGACACACACAGACACATACACTGACAGACGTATTGACACACACACACAGGCATACTGACATACACACAGACACACTGACACACACACAGGCATACTGACATACACATAGACAGATGTACTGGCACATACAGACAGACATTAAAACATTCACAGGTACATACTGACACACACATACACTGACACACAAATATATACTGGCAGACATACATACATACATACACACACAGGCACATACACTGACAGATATACTGACACAAACACAAACATATACACTGACAGATATACTGACACACACAGACACATACACTGACAGACATATTGGCACACACACGCACAGACATACATACAAACACAGACACATACACTGACAGATATACTGACACACACAGACATATACACTGACAGACGTATTGACACACACACACATACATACAAACACAGACACATACACTGACAGATATACTGATACACACAAACACACGTATTGACACACACACACAGACATACATACAAAAACACAGACACATACATACACAGACAGGCCTACTGACATACATACACACACACATACATACACAAACAGACATACTTACACAAAAGCATACATTTAGCCACCCTCCAGGTTCTTACCTTTTTCTGGAGGGTGGTTTCCCTGGTCCAGTGGCAGGCTGAGGCCGATGGGAGTTCTCCTCTGGAACTCCGCTCTTCCTGCCATTCTCCTCCCGCGCGGCTCTGATCTTCGTCGGGAGGAAGTGACGTCACTTCCTCCCAGCCGGTACAGGAAGGGGCCCGATCGCGCTGTTTAAGCGTCACAGCGCCAGACCGGGCCCCTGCTCACACATGCTCTCCGGGTGGCCCTTAGTGCATAAGCCACCCGGGGGGCCTCCTTAGTGTGCGGGCCGGTGCGGCTCTGTACAGCCACACTGCCCGGTCCATGGGGGCAGCGCAAAAAGCAGGGCCCACGGGGCAGCTGCTCTGGGCCCCCCAGGAGCAAATGGGCCCGGGGCAGCTGCCCCGTTTGCCCCACGTTACAGACGGCCCTGTGCAGAGTGGAGTTTCAATGAATGTCAATGGAAGGCGTGAGTTGCAAACAAATGGTCATATTGTGAAAACTATCAGGACTATGGCTTAGCCGTGGACATTTCTAGTGGCAGCAGGGATAGCTGAACGTTTTGATATAAGATTTGTGTAGGTGGGCCTGAAAATTAGGGAGTGGTGGCAGTTTAGAAATCATGTCCTGATTTTTCAGCTTTTGTCAGCTCCCACTCTAGCTTTGCCATTCATTCCTATGGGACAAATTTCGCCACAAGAACGACGATATTCCGAGAACCATTCGCTGAAACGTTCCACAAAGTAATAGCAATCCGATCGGGAACAATCTGCCCGTTTCGGTATATTTTTGTCTATGTAGTGTAAAAACTGTGGGAGGAGTTAGGGTGGCAAATTTGGCTATAATAAGAATAACTAGAAAAGCTACAATTTCTGGGGAAATTGTGTGAAGTGTTCTTGCCTCCACCAGTAGTCTACAACTGGAGTGGGCGGAGTAACCTTTATTATTTATTTATATAGCACATTTAATTGCAACGTTGTTGCCCAAAGTGCTTCACAGTTACATTAAAACATACAGTTATAAAAACATTAGCAGGTGCAAAAGGCTTTGTCTATGACATCACTTGCTGCTGCAGCCTGGCACAGGTCAGAGTATTTTTGCGGTTGCCATCTTCAAACGGTCATATTTTTAAAACTATAAATCCTACAGCGAAGAGCTTTATATTGTGAGAATCACAAGACCCAGACCTACATTTTGATGTATAGTATGTCTCTGAGATCTTAACAATGAAGGCACAGTCGCAGTTTAGAAATTGCCCTTCAAAAGTTAGCTTTGCAGAGTCAGGGCTGTCTATAATATGATTAGGACCCTGGGCAATGCATTTTCTTGGGCCCCCTGGGCCCTGCTCCTACCATTCCCCCCCCCAATTACGCCCAATGCGCAATCACACTGACAGACGTACTGGCACATACAGACACAGACAGACATTAAAACATTCACAGATACATACTGACACACACACAGACATACATACACACACAGACACATACACTGACATATACTGATACACACACACACATACACTGACAGATATACTGACACACACACTGACAGACGTATTGACACACACACAGGCATACTGACATACACACAGACACACTGACACACACACAGGCATACTGACATACACATAGACAGACGTACTGGCACATACACACAGACAGACATTAAAACATTCACAGATACATACTGACACACACATACACTGACACACAAATATATACTGGCAGACATACATACATACATACACACACACAGACACATACACTGACAGACATATTGACACACACACACACAGACATACATACAAACACAGACACATACACTGAAAGATATACTGACACATACACATACACTGACAGATATACTGACACACATAGACACATACACTGACAGACGTATTGACACACACACAGACATACATACACACACACACAGACACATACACTGACAGATATACTGACACACACAGACACATACACTGACAGACGTATTGACACACACACACAGGCATACTGACATACACACAGACACACTGACACACACACAGGCATACTGACATACACATAGACAGATGTACTGGCACATACAGACAGACATTAAAACATTCACAGGTACATACTGACACACACATACACTGACACACAAATATATACTGGCAGACATACATACATACATACACACACAGGCACATACACTGACAGATATACTGACACAAACACAAACATATACACTGACAGATATACTGACACACACAGACACATACACTGACAGACATATTGGCACACACACGCACAGACATACATACAAACACAGACACATACACTGACAGATATACTGACACACACAGACATATACACTGACAGACGTATTGACACACACACACATACATACAAACACAGACACATACACTGACAGATATACTGATACACACAAACACACGTATTGACACACACACACAGACATACATACAAAAACACAGACACATACATACACAGACAGGCCTACTGACATACATACACACACACATACATACACAAACAGACATACTTACACAAAAGCATACATTTAGCCACCCTCCAGGTTCTTACCTTTTTCTGGAGGGTGGTTTCCCTGGTCCAGTGGCAGGCTGAGGCCGATGGGAGTTCTCCTCTGGAACTCCGCTCTTCCTGCCATTCTCCTCCCGCGCGGCTCTGATCTTCGTCGGGAGGAAGTGACGTCACTTCCTCCCAGCCGGTACAGGAAGGGGCCCGATCGCGCTGTTTAAGCGTCACAGCGCCAGACCGGGACCCTGCTCACACATGCTCTCCGGGTGGCCCTTAGTGCATAAGCCACCCGGGGGGCCTCCTTAGTGTGCGGGCCGGTGCGGCTCTGTACAGCCACACTGCCCGGTCCATGGGGGCAGCGCAAAAAGCAGGGCCCACGGGGCAGCTGCTCTGGGCCCCCCAGGAGCAAATGGGCCCGGGGCAGCTGCCCCGTTTGCCCCACGTTACAGACGGCCCTGTGCAGAGTGGAGTTTCAATGAATGTCAATGGAAGGCGTGAGTTGCAAACAAATGGTCATATTGTGAAAACTATCAGGACTATGGCTTAGCCGTGGACATTTCTAGTGGCAGCAGGGATAGCTGAACGTTTTGATATAAGATTTGTGTAGGTGGGCCTGAAAATTAGGGAGTGGTGGCAGTTTAGAAATCATGTCCTGATTTTTCAGCTTTTGTCAGCTCCCACTCTAGCTTTGCCATTCATTCCTATGGGACAAATTTCGCCACAAGAACGACGATATTCCGAGAACCATTCGCTGAAACGTTCCACAAAGTAATAGCAATCCGATCGGGAACAATCTGCCCGTTTCGGTATATTTTTGTCTATGTAGTGTAAAAACTGTGGGAGGAGTTAGGGTGGCAAATTTGGCTATAATAAGAATAACTAGAAAAGCTACAATTTCTGGGGAAATTGTGTGAAGTGTTCTTGCCTCCATCAGTAGTCTACAACTAGAGTGGGCGGAGTAACTGTTAGTATTTATTTATATAGCACATTTAATTGCAATGTTGTTGCCCAAAGTGCTTCACAGTTACATTAAAACATACAGTTATAAAAAATTAGCAGGTGTAAAAGGCTTTGTCTATGACATCACTTGCTGCTGCAGCCTTGCACAGGTCAGAGTATTTTGGCGGTTGCCATCTTCAAACGGTCGTATTTTAAAAACTATAATTCCTACAGTGAAGAGCTTTATATTGTGAGAATCACAAGACCCAGACCTACATTTTGATGTATAGTATGTCTCTGAGATATTAACAATGAAGGCACAGTCGCAGTTTAGAAATTGCCCTTCAAATGTGAGCTTTGCAGAGTGGAGTTTCAATGAATGTCAATGGAAGGCGTGAGTTGCAAACAAATGGTCATATTGTGAAAACTATCAGGACTATGGCTTAGCCGTGGACATTTCTAGTGGCAGCAGGGATAGCTGAACGTTTTGATATAAGATTTGTGTAGGTGGGCCTGAAAATGAGGGAGTGGTGGCAGTTTAGAAATCATGTCCTGATTTTTCAGCTTTTGCCAGCTCCCACTCTAGCTTTGCCATTCATTCCTATGGGACAAATTTCGCCACAAGAACGACGATATTCCGTGAACCATTCGGCGAAACGTTCCACAAAGTAATAGCAATCCGATCGGGAACAATCTGCACGTTTTGGTATATTTTTGTCTATGTAGTGTAAAAACTGTGGGAGGAGTAAGGGTGGCAAATTTGGCTATAATAAGAATAATAAGAACTAGAAAAGCTACAATTTCTGGGGAAATTGTGTGAAGTGTTCTTGCCTCCACCAGTAGTCTACAACTGGAGTGGGCGGAGTAACTGTTATTATTTATTTATATAGCACATTAAATTGCAACGTTGTTGCCCAAAGTGCTTCACAGTAACATTAAAACATACAGTTATAAAAACATTAGCAGGTGCAAATGGCCCTGTCTATGACATCACTTGCTGCTGCAGCCTTGCACAGGTCAGAGTATTTTTGCGGTTGCCATCTTCAAACGGTCGTATTTTAAAAACTATAAATCCTACAGTGAAGAGCTTTATATTGTGAGAATCACAAGACCCAGACCTACATTTTGATGTATAGTATGTCTCTGAGATATTAACAAGGAAGGCACAGTCGCAGTTTAGAAATTGCCCTTCAAATGTGAGCTTTGCAGAGTGGCGTTTCAATGAATGTCAATGGACTGCGTGAGTTGCAAACAAATGGTCATATTGTGAAAACAATCAGGACTATGGCTTAGCCGTGGACATTTTTTGTGGCAGCAGGGATAGCTGAACGTTTTGATATAAGATTTGTGTAGGTGGGCTTGAAAATGAGGGAGTAGTGGCAGTTTAGAAATCATGTCCTGATTTTTCAGCTTTTGCCAGCTCCCACTCTAGCTTTGCCATTCATTCCTATGGGACAAATTTCGCCACAAGAACGACGATATTCCGAGAACCATTCAGCGAAATGTTCCACAAAGTAATAGCAACGCGATCGGGAACAATCTGCACGTTTTGGTAAATTTTTGTCTATGTAGTGTAAAAACTGTGGGAGGAGTTAGGGTGGCAAATTTGGCTATAATAAGAATAATAATAATAATAATATATATGTGAGATAACATTAAGTGGTCTTGCTATGCAAGAACACTTAATAATAATATATATGTGAGATAACATTAAGTGGTCTTGCTATGCAAGAACACTTAACTAGAAAAGCTACAATTTCTGGGGAAATTGTGTGAAGTGTTCTTGCCTCCATCAGTAGTCTACAACTAAGTGGGCGGAGTAACTGTTAGTATTTATTTATATAGCACATTTAATTGCAATGTTGTTGCCCAAAGTGCTTCACAGTTACATTAAAACATACAGTTGTAAAAAATTAGCAGGTGTAAAAGGCTTTGTCTATGACATCACTTGCTGCTGCAGCCTTGCACAGGTCAGAGTATTTTGGCGGTTGCCATCTTCAAACGGTCATATTTAAAAAACTATAAATCCTACAGTGAAGAGCTTTATATTGTGAGAATCACAAGACCCAGACCTACATTTTGATGTATAGTATGTCTCTGGAATATTAACAATGAAGGCACAGTCGCAGTTTAAAATTGCCCTTCAAATGTGAGCTTTGCAGAGTGGAGTTTCAATGAATGTCAATGGAAGGCGTGAGTTGCAAACAAATGGTCATATTGTGAAAACTATCAGGACTATGGCTTAGCCGTGGACATTTCTAGTGGCAGCAGGGATAGCTGAACGTTTTGATATAAGATTTGTGTAGGTGGGCCTGAAAATGAGGGAGTGGTGGCAGTTTAGAAATCATGTCCTGATTTTTCAGCTTTTGCCAGCTCCCACTCTAGCTTTGCCATTCATTCCTATGGGACAAATTTCGCCACAAGAACGACGATATTCCGTGAACCATTCGGCGAAACGTTCCACAAAGTAATAGCAATCCGATCGGGAACAATCTGCACGTTTTGGTATATTTTTGTCTATGTAGTGTAAAAACTGTGGGAGGAGTTAGGGTGGCAAATTTGGCTATAATAATAATAATAATAATAATAATAATAATATATATGTGAGATAACATTAAGTGGTCTTGCTATGCAAGAACACTTAATAACTAGAAAAGCTACAATTTCTGGGGAAATTGTGTGAAGTGTTCTTGCCTCCACCTGTAGTCTACAACTGGAGTGGGCGGAGTAACTGTTATCATTTATATAGCACATTTAATTGCAATGTTGTTGCACAGTTACATTAAACCATACATTTATAAAAACATTAGCAGGTGTAGAAAAGGCTTTCTCTATGACATCACTTGCTGCTGCAGACTGGCACAAGTCAGAGTATTTTTGCGGTTGCCATCTTCAAACGGTCGTATCTTAAAAACTAGAAATCCTACAGTGAAGAGCTTTATACTTCGAGAATCACAAGACCCAGGCCTACATTTTGATGTATAGTATGTCTCTGAGATATTAACAATGAAGGCACAGTCGCAGTTTAGAAAGTGCCCTTCAAATGTGAGCTTTGCAGAGTGGAGTTTCAATGAATGTCAATGGACTGCGTGAGTTGCAAACATATGGCCATATTGTGAAAACTATAAGGACTATGGCTTAGCTGTGGACATTTTTAGTGTCAGCAGGGATAGCTGAACGTTTTGATATAAGATTTGTGTAGGTGGGCCTGAAAATGAGGGAGTGGTGGCAGTTTAGAAATCATGTCCTGATTTTTCAGCTTTTGCCAGCTCCCACTCTAGCTTTGCCATTCATTCCTATGGGACAAATTTCGCCACAAGAACGACGATATTCCAAGAACCATTCGGCGAAACGTTCCACAAAGTAATTGCAATCCGATCGGGAACAATCTGCACGTTTTGGTATATTTTTGTCTATGTAGTGTAAAAACTGTAGGAGGAGTTAGGGTGGCAAATTTGGCTATAATAATAATAATAATAACTAGAAAAGGTACAATTTCTGGGGAAATTGTGTGAAGTGTTCTTGCCGCCACCATTAGTCTACAACTGGAGTGGGCGGAGTAACTGTTATCATTTATATAGCACATTTAATTGCAATGTTGTTGCACAGTTACATTAAACCATACAGTTATAAAAACATTAGCAGGTGTAAAAGGCTTTGTCTATGACATCACTTGCTGCTGCAGCCTTGCACAGGTCAGAGTATTTTTGCGGTTGCCATCTTCAAACGGTCGTATCTTAAAAACTATAAATCCTACAGTGAAGAGCTTTATACTTCGAGAATCACAAGACCCAGGCCTACATTTTGATGTATAGTATGTCTCTGAGATATTAACAATGAAGGCACAGTCGCAGTTTAGAAAGTGCCCTTCAAATGTGAGCTTTGCAGAGTGGAGTTTCAATGAATGTCAATGGACTGCGTGAGTTGCAAACATATGGCCATATTGTGAAAACTATAAGGACTATGGCTTAGCTGTGGACATTTTTAGTGTCAGCAGGGATAGCTGAACGTTTTGATATAAGATTTGTGTAGGTGGGCCTTAAAATGAGGGAGTGGTGGCAGTTTAGAAATCATGTCCTGATTTTTCAGCTTTTGCCAGCTCCCACTCTAGCTTTGCCATTCATTCCTATGGGACAAATTTCGCCACAAGAACGACGATATTCCGTGAACCATTCAGTGAAACGTTCCACAAAGTAATAGCAATCCGATCGGGAACAATCTGCACGTTTTGGTAAATTTTTGTCTATGTAGTGTAAAAACTGTGGGAGGAGTTAGGGTGGCAAATTTGGCTATAATAATAATAATAATAATATATATGTGAGATAACAGTAAGTGGTCTTGCTATGCAAGAACACTTAATAACTAGAAAAGCTACAATTTCTGGGGAAATTGTGTGAAGTGTTCTTGCCTCCACCAGTAGTCTACAACTGGAGTGGGCGGAGTAACTGTTATCATTTATATAGCACATTTAATTGCAACGTTGTTGCACAGTTACATTAAAACATACATTTATAAAAACATTAGCAGGTGTGTAAAAGGCTTTATCTATGACATCACTTGCTGCTGCAGCCTGGGACAGGTCAGAGTGTTTTAGCAGTTGCCATCTTCAAACGGTCGTATTTTAAAAACTATAAATCCTACAGCGAAGAGCTTTATATTGTGAGAATCACAAGACCCAGACCTACATTTTGATGTATAGTATGTCTCTGAGATATTAACAATGAAGGCACAGTCGCAGTTTAGAAAGAGCCCTTCAAATGTGAGCTTTGCAGAGTGGAGTTTCAATGAATGTCAATGGAAGGCGTGAGTTGCAAACAAATGGTCATATTGCGAAAACAATCAGGACTATGGCTTAGCTGTTGACATTTTTAGTGGCAGCAGGGATAGCTGAACGTTTTGATATAAGATTTGTGTAGGTGGGCCTGAAAATGAGGGAGTGGTGGCAGTTTAGAAATCATGTCCTGATTTTTCAGCTTTTGCCAGCTCCCACTCTAGCTTTGCCATTCATTCCTATGGGACAAATTTCGCCACAAGAACGACGATATTCCGAGAACCATTCGGCGAAACGTTCCACAAAGTAATAGCAATCCGATCGGGAACAATCTGCACGTTTTGGTATATTTTTGTCTATGTAGTGTAAAAACTGTGGGAGGAGTTAGGGTGGCAAATTTGGCTATAATAATAATAATAATAACTAGAAAAGGTACAATTTCTGGGGAAATTATGTGAAGTGTTCTTGCCGCCACCATTAGTCTACAACTGGAGTGGGCGGAGTAACTGTTATCATTTATATAGCACATTTAATTGCAATGTTGTTGCACAGTTACATTAAACCATACAGTTATAAAAACATTAGCAGGTGTAAAAGGCTTTGTCTATGACATCACTTGCTGCTGCAGCCTTGCACAGGTCAGAGTATTTTTGCGGTTGCCATCTTCAAACGGTCGTATCTTAAAAACTATAAATCCTACAGTGAAGAGCTTTATACTTCGAGAATCACAAGACCCAGGCCTACATTTTGATGTATAGTATGTCTCTGAGATATTAACAATGAAGGCACAGTCGCAGTTTAGAAAGTGCCCTTCAAATGTGAGCTTTGCAGAGTGGAGTTTCAATGAATGTCAATGGACTGCGTGGGTTGCAAACATATGGCCATATTGTGAAAACTATAAGGACTATGGCTTAGCTGTGGACATTTTTAGTGGCAGCAGGGATAGCTGAACGTTTTGATATAAGATTTGTGTAGGTGGGCCTGAAAATGAGGGAGTGGTGGCAGTTTAGAAATCATGTCCTGATTTTTCAGCTTTTGCCAGCTCCCACTCTAGCTTTGCCATTCATTCCTATGGGACAAATTTCGCCACAAGAACGACGATATTCCGTGAACCATTCAGTGAAACGTTCCACAAAGTAATAGCAATCCGATCGGGAACAATCTGCACGTTTTGGTAAATTTTTGTCTATGTAGTGTAAAAACTGTGGGAGGAGTTAGGGTGGCAAATTTGGCTATAATAATAATAATAATAATATATATGTGAGATAACAGTAAGTGGTCTTGCTATGCAAGAACACTTAATAACTAGAAAAGCTACAATTTCTGGGGAAATTGTGTGAAGTGTTCTTGCCTCCACCAGTAGTCTACAACTGGAGTGGGCGGAGTAACTGTTATCATTTATATAGCACATTTAATTGCAACGTTGTTGCACAGTTACATTAAAACATACATTTATAAAAACATTAGCAGGTGTGTAAAAGGCTTTATCTATGACATCACTTGCTGCTGCAGCCTGGGACAGGTCAGAGTGTTTTGGCAGTTGCCATCTTCAAACGGTCGTATTTTAAAAACTATAAATCCTACAGCGAAGAGCTTTATATTGTGAGAATCACAAGACCCAGACCTACATTTTGATGCATAGTACGTCTCTGCAATATTAACAATGAAGGCACAGTCGCAGTTTAGAAATTGCCCTTCAAATGTGAGCTTTGCAGAGTGGAGTTTCAATGAATGTCAATGGACGGTGTGAGTTGCAAACAAATGGTCATATTGCGAAAACTATCAGGACTATGGCTTAGCTGTGGACATTTTTAGTGGCAGCAGGGATAGCTGAACGTTTTGATATAAGATCTGTGTAGGTGGGCCTGAAAATGAGGGAGTGGTGGCAGTTTAGAAATCATGTCCTGATTTTTCAGCTTTTGCCAGCTCCCACTCTAGCTTTGCCATTCATTCCTATGGGACAAATTTCGCCACAAGAACGACGATATTCCGTGAACCATTCAGTAAAACGTTCCACAAAGTAATAGCAATCCGATCGGGAACAATCTGCACGTTTTGGTAAATTTTTGTCTATGTAGAGTAAAAACTGTGGGAGGAGTTAGGGTGGCAAATTTGGCTATAATAATAATAATAATAATATATATGTGAGATAACAGTAAGTGGTCTTGCTATGCAAGAACACTTAATAACTAGAAAAGCTACAATTTCTGGGGAAATTGTGTGAAGTGTTCTTGCCTCCACCAGTAGTCTACAACTGGAGTGGGCGGAGTAACTGTTATCATTTATATAGCACATTTAATTGCAACGTTGTTGCACAGTTACATTAAAACATACATTTATAAAAACATTAGCAGGTGTGTAAAAGGCTTTATCTATGACATCACTTGCTGCTGCAGCCTGGGACAGGTCAGAGTGTTTTGGCAGTTGCCATCTTCAAACGGTCGTATTTTAAAAACTATAAATCCTACAGCGAAGAGCTTTATATTGTGAGAATCACAAGACCCAGACCTACATTTTGATGTATAGTATGTCTCTGAGATATTAACAATGAAGGCACAGTCGCAGTTTAGAAAGAGCCCTTCAAATGTGAGCTTTGCAGAGTGGAGTTTCAATGAATGTCAATGGAAGGCGTGAGTTGCAAACAAATGGTCATATTGCGAAAACAATCAGGACTATGGCTTAGCTGTTGACATTTTTAGTGGCAGCAGGGATAGCTGAACGTTTTGATATAAGATTTGTGTAGGTGGGCCTGAAAATGAGGGAGTGGTGGCAGTTTAGAAATCATGTCCTGATTTTTCAGCTTTTGCCAGCTCCCACTCTAGCTTTGCCATTCATTCCTATGGGACAAATTTCGCCACAAGAACGACGATATTCCGAGAACCATTCGGCGAAACGTTCCACAAAGTAATAGCAATCCGATCGGGAACAATCTGCACGTTTTGGTATATTTTTGTCTATGTAGTGTAAAAACTGTGGGAGGAGTTAGGGTGGCAAATTTGGCTATAATAATAATAATAATAACTAGAAAAGGTACAATTTCTGGGGAAATTGTGTGAAGTGTTCTTGCCGCCACCATTAGTCTACAACTGGAGTGGGCGGAGTAACTGTTATCATTTATATAGCACATTTAATTGCAATGTTGTTGCACAGTTACATTAAACCATACAGTTATAAAAACATTAGCAGGTGTAAAAGGCTTTGTCTATGACATCACTTGCTGCTGCAGCCTTGCACAGGTCAGAGTATTTTTGCGGTTGCCATCTTCAAACGGTCGTATCTTAAAAACTATAAATCCTACAGTGAAGAGCTTTATACTTCGAGAATCACAAGACCCAGGCCTACATTTTGATGTATAGTATGTCTCTGAGATATTAACAATGAAGGCACAGTCGCAGTTTAGAAAGTGCCCTTCAAATGTGAGCTTTGCAGAGTGGAGTTTCAATGAATGTCAATGGACTGCGTGGGTTGCAAACATATGGCCATATTGTGAAAACTATAAGGACTATGGCTTAGCTGTGGACATTTTTAGTGTCAGCATGGATAGCTTAACGTTTTGATATAAGATTTGTGTAGGTGGGCCTGAAAATGAGGGAGTGGTGGCAGTTTAGAAATCATGTCCTGATTTTTCAGCTTTTGCCAGCTCCCACTCTAGCTTTGCCATTCATTCCTATGGGACAAATTTCGCCACAAGAACGACGATATTCCGAGAACCATTCGGCGAAACGTTCCACAAAGTAATAGCAATCCGATCGGGAACAATCTGCACGTTTTGGTATATTTTTGTCTATGTAGTGTAAAAACTGTAGGAGGAGTTAGGGTGGCAAATTTGGCTATAATAATAATAATAATATATATGTGAGATAACAGTAAGTGGTCTTGCTATGCAAGAACACTTAATAACTAGAAAAGCTACAATTTCTGGGGAAATTGTGTGAAGTGTTCTTGCCTCCACCAGTAGTCTACAACTGGAGTGGGCGGAGTAACTGTTATCATTTATATAGCACATTTAATTGCAACGTTGTTGCACAGTTACATTAAAACATACATTTATAAAAACATTAGCAGGTGTGTAAAAGGCTTTATCTATGACATCACTTGCTGCTGCAGCCTGGGACAGGTCAGAGTGTTTTGGCAGTTGCCATCTTCAAACGGTCGTATTTTAAAAACTATAAATCCTACAGCGAAGAGCTTTATATTGTGAGAATCACAAGACCCAGACCTACATTTTGATGTATAGTATGTCTCTGAGATATTAACAATGAAGGCACAGTCGCAGTTTAGAAAGAGCCCTTCAAATGTGAGCTTTGCAGAGTGGAGTTTCAATGAATGTCAATGGAAGGCGTGAGTTGCAAACAAATGGTCATATTGCGAAAACAATCAGGACTATGGCTTAGCTGTTGACATTTTTAGTGGCAGCAGGGATAGCTGAACGTTTTGATATAAGATTTGTGTAGGTGGGCCTGAAAATGAGGGAGTGGTGGCAGTTTAGAAATCATGTCCTGATTTTTCAGCTTTTGCCAGCTCCCACTCTAGCTTTGCCATTCATTCCTATGGGACAAATTTCGCCACAAGAACGACGATATTCCGTGAACCATTCAGTGAAACGTTCCACAAAGTAATAGCAATCCGATCGGGAACAATCTGCACGTTTTGGTAAATTTTTGTCTATGTAGTGTAAAAACTGTGGGAGGAGTTAGGGTGGCAAATTTGGCTATAATAATAATAATAATAATATATATGTGAGATAACAGTAAGTGGTCTTGCTATGCAAGAACACTTAATAACTAGAAAAGCTACAATTTCTGGGGAAATTGTGTGAAGTGTTCTTGCCTCCACCAGTAGTCTACAACTGGAGTGGGCGGAGTAACTGTTATCATTTATATAGCACATTTAATTGCAACGTTGTTGCACAGTTACATTAAAACATACATTTATAAAAACATTAGCAGGTGTGTAAAAGGCTTTATCTATGACATCACTTGCTGCTGCAGCCTGGGACAGGTCAGAGTGTTTTGGCAGTTGCCATCTTCAAACGGTCGTATTTTAAAAACTATAAATCCTACAGCGAAGAGCTTTATATTGTGAGAATCACAAGACCCAGACCTACATTTTGATGCATAGTACGTCTCTGCAATATTAACAATGAAGGCACAGTCGCAGTTTAGAAATTGCCCTTCAAATGTGAGCTTTGCAGAGTGGAGTTTCAATGAATGTCAATGGACGGTGTGAGTTGCAAACAAATGGTCATATTGCGAAAACTATCAGGACTATGGCTTAGCTGTGGACATTTTTAGTGGCAGCAGGGATAGCTGAACGTTTTGATATAAGATCTGTGTAGGTGGGCCTGAAAATGAGGGAGTGGTGGCAGTTTAGAAATCATGTCCTGATTTTTCAGCTTTTGCCAGCTCCCACTCTAGCTTTGCCATTCATTCCTATGGGACAAATTTCGCCACAAGAACGACGATATTCCGAGAACCATTCGGCGAAACGTTCCACAAAGTAATAGCAATCCGATCGGGAACAATCTGCACGTTTTGGTAAATTTTTGTCTATGTAGAGTAAAAACTGTGGGAGGAGTTAGGGTGGCAAATTTGGCTATAATAATAATAATAATAATATATATGTGAGATAACAGTAAGTGGTCTTGCTATGCAAGAACACTTAATAACTAGAAAAGCTACAATTTCTGGGGAAATTGTGTGAAGTGTTCTTGCCTCCACCAGTAGTCTACAACTGGAGTGGGCGGAGTAACTGTTATCATTTATATAGCACATTTAATTGCAACGTTGTTGCACAGTTACATTAAAACATACATTTATAAAAACATTAGCAGGTGTGTAAAAGGCTTTATCTATGACATCACTTGCTGCTGCAGCCTGGGACAGGTCAGAGTGTTTTGGCAGTTGCCATCTTCAAACGGTCGTATTTTAAAAACTATAAATCCTACAGCGAAGAGCTTTATATTGTGAGAATCACAAGACCCAGACCTACATTTTGATGCATAGTACGTCTCTGCAATATTAACAATGAAGGCACAGTCGCAGTTTAGAAATTGCCCTTCAAATGTGAGCTTTGCAGAGTGGAGTTTCAATGAATGTCAATGGACGGTGTGAGTTGCAAACAAATGGTCATATTGCGAAAACTATCAGGACTATGGCTTAGCTGTTGACATTTTTAGTGGCAGCAGGGATAGCTGAACGTTTTGATATAAGATTTGTGTAGGTGGGCCTGAAAATGAGGGAGTGGTGGCAGTTTAGAAATCATGTCCTGATTTTTCAGCTTTTGCCAGCTCCCACTCTAGCTTTGCCATTCATTCCTATGGGACAAATTTCGCCACAAGAACGACGATATTCCGAGAACCATTCGGCGAAACGTTCCACAAAGTAATAGCAATCCGATCGGGAACAATCTGCACGTTTTGGTAAATTTTTGTCTATGTAGAGTAAAAACTGTGGGAGGAGTTAGGGTGGCAAATTTGGCTATAATAATAATAATAATAATATATATGTGAGATAACAGTAAGTGGTCTTGCTATGCAAGAACACTTAATAACTAGAAAAGCTACAATTTCTGGGGAAATTGTGTGAAGTGTTCTTGCCTCCACCAGTAGTCTACAACTGGAGTGGGCGGAGTAACTGTTATCATTTATATAGCACATTTAATTGCAACGTTGTTGCACAGTTACATTAAAACATACATTTATAAAAACATTAGCAGGTGTGTAAAAGGCTTTATCTATGACATCACTTGCTGCTGCAGCCTGGGACAGGTCAGAGTGTTTTGGCAGTTGCCATCTTCAAACGGTCGTATTTTAAAAACTATAAATCCTACAGCGAAGAGCTTTATATTGTGAGAATCACAAGACCCAGACCTACATTTTGATGCATAGTACGTCTCTGCAATATTAACAATGAAGGCACAGTCGCAGTTTAGAAATTGCCCTTCAAATGTGAGCTTTGCAGAGTGGAGTTTCAATGAATGTCAATGGACGGTGTGAGTTGCAAACAAATGGTCATATTGCGAAAACTATCAGGACTATGGCTTAGCTGTGGACATTTTTAGTGGCAGCAGGGATAGCTGAACGTTTTGATATAAGATTTGTGTAGGTGGGCCTGAAAATGAGGGAGTGGTGGCAGTTTAGAAATCATGTCCTGATTTTTCAGCTTTTGCCAGCTCCCACTCTAGCTTTGCCATTCATTCCTATGGGACAAATTTCGCCACAAGAACGACGATATTCCGTGAACCATTCAGTGAAACGTTCCACAAAGTAATAGCAATCCGATCGGGAACAATCTGCACGTTTTGGTAAATTTTTGTCTATGTAGTGTAAAAACTGTGGGAGGAGTTAGGGTGGCAAATTTGGCTATAATAATAATAATAATAATATATATGTGAGATAACAGTAAGTGGTCTTGCTATGCAAGAACACTTAATAACTAGAAAAGCTACAATTTCTGGGGAAATTGTGTGAAGTGTTCTTGCCTCCACCAGTAGTCTACAACTGGAGTGGGCGGAGTAACTGTTATCATTTATATAGCACATTTAATTGCAACGTTGTTGCACAGTTACATTAAAACATACATTTATAAAAACATTAGCAGGTGTGTAAAAGGCTTTATCTATGACATCACTTGCTGCTGCAGCCTGGGACAGGTCAGAGTGTTTTGGCAGTTGCCATCTTCAAACGGTCGTATTTTAAAAACTATAAATCCTACAGCGAAGAGCTTTATATTGTGAGAATCACAAGACCCAGACCTACATTTTGATGCATAGTACGTCTCTGCAATATTAACAATGAAGGCACAGTCGCAGTTTAGAAATTGCCCTTCAAATGTGAGCTTTGCAGAGTGGAGTTTCAATGAATGTCAATGGACGGTGTGAGTTGCAAACAAATGGTCATATTGCGAAAACTATCAGGACTATGGCTTAGCTGTGGACATTTTTAGTGGCAGCAGGGATATCTGAACGTTTTGATATAAGATCTGTGTAGGTGGGCCTGAAAATGAGGGAGTGGTGGCAGTTTAGAAATCATGTCCTGATTTTTCAGCTTTTGCCAGCTCCCACTCTAGCTTTGCCATTCATTCCTATGGGACAAATTTCGCCACAAGAACGACGATATTCCGTGAACCATTCAGTGAAACGTTCCACAAAGTAATAGCAATCCGATCGGGAACAATCTGCACGTTTTGGTAAATTTTTGTCTATGTAGAGTAAAAACTGTGGGAGGAGTTAGGGTGGCAAATTTGGCTATAATAATAATAATAATAATATATATGTGAGATAACAGTAAGTGGTCTTGCTATGCAAGAACACTTAATAACTAGAAAAGCTACAATTTCTGGGGAAATTGTGTGAAGTGTTCTTGCCTCCACCAGTAGTCTACAACTGGAGTGGGCGGAGTAACTGTTATCATTTATATAGCACATTTAATTGCAACGTTGTTGCACAGTTACATTAAAACATACATTTATAAAAACATTAGCAGGTGTGTAAAAGGCTTTATCTATGACATCACTTGCTGCTGCAGCCTGGGACAGGTCAGAGTGTTTTGGCAGTTGCCATCTTCAAACGGTCGTATTTTAAAAACTATAAATCCTACAGCGAAGAGCTTTATATTGTGAGAATCACAAGACCCAGACCTACATTTTGATGCATAGTACGTCTCTGCAATATTAACAATGAAGGCACAGTCGCAGTTTAGAAATTGCCCTTCAAATGTGAGCTTTGCAGAGTGGAGTTTCAATGAATGTCCATGGACGGTGTGAGTTGCAAACAAATGGTCATATTGCGAAAACTATCAGGACTATGGCTTAGCTGTTGACATTTTTAGTGGCAGCAGGGATAGCTGAACGTTTTGATATAAGATTTGTGTAGGTGGGCCTGAAAATGAGGGAGTGGTGGCAGTTTAGAAATCATGTCCTGATTTTTCAGCTTTTGCCAGCTCCCACTCTAGCTTTGCCATTCATTCCTATGGGACAAATTTCGCCACAAGAACGACGATATTCCGAGAACCATTCGGCGAAACGTTCCACAAAGTAATAGCAATCCGATCGGGAACAATCTGCACGTTTTGGTAAATTTTTGTCTATGTAGAGTAAAAACTGTGGGAGGAGTTAGGGTGGCAAATTTGGCTATAATAATAATAATAATAATATATATGTGAGATAACAGTAAGTGGTCTTGCTATGCAAGAACACTTAATAACTAGAAAAGCTACAATTTCTGGGGAAATTGTGTGAAGTGTTCTTGCCTCCACCAGTAGTCTACAACTGGAGTGGGCGGAGTAACTGTTATCATTTATATAGCACATTTAATTGCAACGTTGTTGCACAGTTACATTAAAACATACATTTATAAAAACATTAGCAGGTGTGTAAAAGGCTTTATCTATGACATCACTTGCTGCTGCAGCCTGGGACAGGTCAGAGTGTTTTGGCAGTTGCCATCTTCAAACGGTCGTATTTTAAAAACTATAAATCCTACAGCGAAGAGCTTTATATTGTGAGAATCACAAGACCCAGACCTACATTTTGATGCATAGTACGTCTCTGCAATATTAACAATGAAGGCACAGTCGCAGTTTAGAAATTGCCCTTCAAATGTGAGCTTTGCAGAGTGGAGTTTCAATGAATGTCAATGGACGGTGTGAGTTGCAAACAAATGGTCATATTGCGAAAACTATCAGGACTATGGCTTAGCTGTGGACATTTTTAGTGGCAGCATGGATAGCTGAACGTTTTGATATAAGATTTGTGTAGGTGGGCCTGAAAATGAGGGAGTGGTGGCAGTTTAGAAATCATGTCCTGATTTTTCAGCTTTTGCCAGCTCCCACTCTAGCTTTGCCATTCATTCCTATGGGACAAATTTCGCCACAAGAACGACGATATTCCGAGAACCATTCGGCGAAACGTTCCACAAAGTAATAGCAATCCGATCGGGAACAATCTGCACGTTTTGGTATATTTTTGTCTATGTAGTGTAAAAACTGTGGGAGGAGTTAGGGTGGCAAATTTGGCTATAATAATAATAATAACTAGAAAAGCTACAATTTCTGGGGAAATTGTGTGAAGTGTTCTTGCCTCCATCAGTAGTCTACAACTAGAGTGGGCGGAGTAACTGTTAGTATTTATTTATATAGCACATTTAATTGCAATGTTGTTGCCCAAAGTGCTTCACAGTTACATTAAAACATACAGTTATAAAAAATTAGCAGGTGTACTAAAGGCTTTGTCTATGACATCACTTGCTGCTGCAGCCTGGCACAGGTCAGAGTATTTTGGCGGTTGCCATCTTCAAACGGTCGTATTTTAAAAACTATAAATCCTACAGTGAAGAGCTTTATATTGTGAGAATCACAAGACCCAGACCTACATTTTGATGTATAGTATGTCTCTGAGATATTAACAATGAAGGCACAGTCGCAGTTTAGAAATTGCCCTTCAAATGTGAGCTTTGCAGAGTGGAGTTTCAATGAATGTCAATGGAAGGCGTGAGTTGCAAACAAATGGTCATATTGTGAAAACTATCAGGACTATGGCTTAGCCGTGGACATTTCTAGTGGCAGCAGGGATAGCTGAACGTTTTGATATAAGATTTGTGTAGGTGGGCCTGAAAATGAGGTAGTGGTGGCAGTTTAGAAATCATGTCCTGATTTTTCAGCTTTTGCCAGCTCCCACTCTAGCTTTGCCATTCATTCCTATGGGACAAATTTCGCCACAAGAACGACGATATTCCGTGAACCATTCGGCGAAACGTTCCACAAAGTAATAGCAATCCGATCGGGTACAATCTGCACGTTTTGGTATATTTTTGTCTATGTAGTGTAAAAACTGTGGGAGGAGTTAGGGTGGCAAATTTGGCTATAATAAGAATAATAAGAACTAGAAAAGCTACAATTTCTGGGGAAATTGTGTGAAGTGTTCTTGCCTCCACCAGTAGTCTACAACTGGAGTGGGCGGAGTAACTGTTATTATTTATTTATATAGCACATTTAATTGCAACGTTGTTGCCCAAAGTGCTTCACAGTTACTTTAAAACATACAGTTATAAAAAATTAGCAGGTGTAAAAGGCTTTGTCTATGACATCACTTGCTGCTGCAGCCTTGCACAGGTCAGAGTATTTTGGCGGTTGCCATCTTCAAACGGTCGTATTTTAAAAACTATAATTCCTACAGTGAAGAGCTTTATATTGTGAGAATCACAAGACCCAGACCTACATTTTGATGTATAGTATGTCTCTGAGATATTAACAATGAAGGCACAGTCGCAGTTTAGAAATTGCCCTTCAAATGTGAGCTTTGCAGAGTGGAGTTTCAATGAATGTCAATGGAAGGCGTGAGTTGCAAACAAATGGTCATATTGTGAAAACTATCAGGACTATGGCTTAGCCGTGGACATTTCTAGTGGCAGCAGGGATAGCTGAACGTTTTGATATAAGATTTGTGTAGGTGGGCCTGAAAATGAGGGAGTGGTGGCAGTTTAGAAATCATGTCCTGATTTTTCAGCTTTTGCCAGCTCCCACTCTAGCTTTGCCATTCATTCCTATGGGACAAATTTCGCCACAAGAACGACGATATTCCGAGAACCATTCGGCGAAACGTTCCACAAAGTAATAGCAATCCGATCGGGAACAATCTGCACGTTTTGGTATATTTTTGTCTATGTAGTGTAAAAACTGTGGGAGGAGTTAGGGTGGCAAATTTGGCTATAATAAGAATAATAATAATAATAATAATAACTAGAAAAGCTACAATTTCTGGGGAAATTGTGTGAAGTGTTCTTGCCTCCATCAGTAGTCTACAACTAGAGTGGGCGGAGTAACTGTTAGTATTTATTTATATAGCACATTTAATTGCAATGTTGTTGCCCAAAGTGCTTCACAGTTACATTAAAACATACAGTTATAAAAAATTAGCAGGTGTAAAAGGCTTTGTCTATGACATCACTTGCTGCTGCAGCCTTGCACAGGTCAGAGTATTTTGGCGGTTGCCATCTTCAAACGGTCGTATTTTAAAAACTATAAATCCTACAGTGAAGAGCTTTATATTGTGAGAATCACAAGACCCAGACCTACATTTTGATGTATAGTATGTCTCTGAGATATTAACAATGAAGGCACAGTCGCAGTTTAGAAATTGCCCTTCAAATGTGAGCTTTGCAGAGTGGAGTTTCAATGAATGTCAATGGAAGGCGTGAGTTGCAAACAAATGGTCATATTGTGAAAACTATCAGGACTATGGCTTAGCTGTGGACATTTTTAGTGGCAGCAGGGATAGCTGAACGTTTTGATATAAGATTTGTGTAGGTGGGCCTGAAAATGAGGGAGTGGTAGCAGTTTAGAAATCATGTCCTGATTTTTCAGCTTTTGCCAGCTCCCACTCTAGCTTTGCCATTCATTCCTATGGGACAAATTTTGCCAAAAGAACGACGATATTCCGAGAACCATTCGGCGAAACGTTCCACAAAGTAATAGCAATCCCATCGGGAACAATCTGCACGTTTTGGTAAATTTTTCTCTATGTAGTGTAAAAACTGTGGGAGGAGTTAGGGTGGCAAATTTGGCTATAATAAGAATAAGAACAAGAAAAGCTACAATTTCTGGGGAAATTGTGTGAAGTGTTCTTGCCTCCATCAGTAGTCTACAACTAGAGTGGGCGGAGTAACTGTTAGTATTTATTTATATAGCACATTTAATTGCAATGTTGTTGCCCAAAGTGCTTCACAGTTACATTAAAACATACAGTTATAAAAAATTAGCAGGTGTAAAAGGCTTTGTCTATGACATCACTTGCTGCTGCAGCCTTGCACAGGTCAGAGTATTTTGGCGGTTGCCATCTTCAAACGGTCGTATTTTAAAAACTATAAATCCTACAGTGAAGAGCTTTATATTGTGAGAATCACAAGACCCAGACCTACATTTTGATGTATAGTATGTCTCTGAGATATAAACAATGAAGGCACAGTCGCAGTTTAGAAATTGCCCTTCAAATGTGAGCTTTGCAGAGTGGAGTTTCAATGAATGTCAATGGAAGGCGTGAGTTGCAAACAAATGGTCATATTGTGAAAACTATCAGGACTATGGCTTAGCCGTGGACATTTCTAGTGGCAGCAGGGATAGCTGAACGTTTTGATATAAGATTTGTGTAGGTGGGCCTGAAAATGAGGGAGTGGTGGCAGTTTAGAAATCATGTCCTGATTTTTCAGCTTTTGCCAGCTCCCACTCTAGCTTTGCCATTCATTCCTATGGGACAAATTTCGCCACAAGAACGACGATATTCCGAGAACCATTCGGCGAAACGTTCCACAAAGTAATAGCAATCCGATCGGGAACAATCTGCACGTTTTGGTATATTTTTGTCTATGTAGTGTAAAAACTGTGGGAGGAGTTAGGGTGGCAAATTTGGCTATAATAAGAATAATAATAATAATAATAATAACTAGAAAAGCTACAATTTCTGGGGAAATTGTGTGAAGTGTTCTTGCCTCCATCAGTAGTCTACAACTAGAGTGGGCGGAGTAACTGTTAGTATTTATTTATATAGCACATTTAATTGCAATGTTGTTGCCCAAAGTGCTTCACAGTTACATTAAAACATACAGTTATAAAAAATTAGCAGGTGTAAAAGGCTTTGTCTATGACATCACTTGCTGCTGCAGCCTTGCACAGGTCAGAGTATTTTGGCGGTTGCCATCTTCAAACGGTCGTATTTTAAAAACTATAAATCCTACAGTGAAGAGCTTTATATTGTGAGAATCACAAGACCCAGACCTACATTTTGATGTATAGTATGTCTCTGAGATATTAACAATGAAGGCACAGTCGCAGTTTAGAAATTGCCCTTCAAATGTGAGCTTTGCAGAGTGGAGTTTCAATGAATGTCAATGGAAGGCGTGAGTTGCAAACAAATGGTCATATTGTGAAAACTATCAGGACTATGGCTTAGCTGTGGACATTTTTAGTAGCAGCAGGGATAGCTGAACGTTTTGATATAAGATTTGTGTAGGTGGGCCTGAAAATGAGGGAGTGGTGGCAGTTTAGAAATCATGTCCTGATTTTTCAGCTTTTGCCAGCTCCCACTCTAGCTTTGCCATTCATTCCTATGGGACAAATTTCGCCACAAGAACGACGATATTCCGTGAACCATTCGGCGAAACGTTCCACAAAGTAATAGCAATCCGATCGGGAACAATCTGCACGTTTTGGTATATTTTTGTCTATGTAGTGTAAAAACTGTGGGAGGAGTTAGGGTGGCAAATTTGGCTATAATAAGAATAATAAGAACTAGAAAAGCTACAATTTCTGGGGAAATTGTGTGAAGTGTTCTTGCCTCCATCAGTAGTCTACAACTAGAGTGGGCGGAGTAACTGTTAGTATTTATTTACATAGCACATTTAATTGCAATGTTGTTGCCCAAAGTGCTTCACAGTTACATTAAAACATACAGTTATAAAAAATTAGCAGGTGTAAAAGGCTTTGTCTATGACATCACTTGCTGCTGCAGCCTTGCACAGGTCAGAGTATTTTGGCGGTTGCCATCTTCAAACGGTCGTATTTTAAAAACTATAATTCCTACAGTGAAGAGCTTTATATTGTGAGAATCACAAGACCCAGACCTACATTTTGATGTATAGTATGTCTCTGAGATATTAACAATGAAGGCACAGTCGCAGTTTAGAAATTGCCCTTCAAATGTGAGCTTTGCAGAGTGGAGTTTCAATGAATGTCAATGGAAGGCGTGAGTTGCAAACAAATGGTCATATTGTGAAAACTATCAGGACTATGGCTTAGCCGTGGACATTTCTAGTGGCAGCAGGGATAGCTGAACGTTTTGATATAAGATTTGTGTAGGTGGGCCTGAAAATGAGGGAGTGGTGGCAGTTTAGAAATCATGTCCTGATTTTTCAGCTTTTGCCAGCTCCCACTCTAGCTTTGCCATTCATTCCTATGGGACAAATTTCGCCACAAGAACGACGATATTCCGTGAACCATTCGGCGAAACGTTCCACAAAGTAATAGCAATCCGATCGGGAACAATCTGCACGTTTTGGTATATTTTTGTCTATGTAGTGTAAAAACTGTGGGAGGAGTTAGGGTGGCAAATTTGGCTATAATAAGAATAATAATAATAATAATAATAACTAGAAAAGCTACAATTTCTGGGGAAATTGTGTGAAGTGTTCTTGCCTCCATCAGTAGTCTACAACTAGAGTGGGCGGAGTAACTGTTAGTATTTATTTATATATCACATTTAATTGCAATGTTGTTGCCCAAACTGCTTCACAGTTACATTAAAACATACAGTTATAAAAAATTAGCAGGTGTAAAAGGCTTTGTCTATGACATCACTTGCTGCTGCAGCCTGGCACAGGTCAGAGTATTTTGGCGGTTGCCATCTTCAAACGGTCGTATTTTAAAAACTATAAATCCTACAGTGAAGAGCTTTATATTGTGAGAATCACAAGACCCAGACCTACATTTTGATGTATAGTATGTCTCTGAGATATTAACAATGAAGGCACAGTCGCAGTTTAGAAATTGCCCTTCAAATGTGAGCTTTGCAGAGTGGAGTTTCAATGAATGTCAATGGAAGGCGTGAGTTGCAAACAAATGGTCATATTGTGAAAACTATCAGGACTATGGCTTAGCTGTGGACATTTTTAGTGGCAGCAGGGATAGCTGAACGTTTTGATATAAGATTTGTGTAGGTGGGCCTGAAAATGAGGGAGTGGTGGCAGTTTAGAAATCATGTCCTGATTTTTCAGCTTTTGCCAGCTCCCACTCTAGCTTTGCCATTCATTCCTATGGGACAAATTTCGCCACAAGAACGACGATATTCCGTGAACCATTCGGCGAAACGTTCCACAAAGTAATAGCAATCCGATCGGGAACAATCTGCACGTTTTGGTATATTTTTGTCTATGTAGTGTAAAAACTGTGGGAGGAGTTAGGGTGGCAAATTTGGCTATAATAAGAATAATAAGAACTAGAAAAGCTACAATTTCTGGGGAAATTGTGTGAAGTGTTCTTGCCTCCATCAGTAGTCTACAACTAGAGTGGGCGGAGTAACTGTTAGTATTTATTTACATAGCACATTTAATTGCAATGTTGTTGCCCAAAGTGCTTCACAGTTACATTAAAACATACAGTTATAAAAAATTAGCAGGTGTAAAAGGCTTTGTCTATGACATCACTTGCTGCTGCAGCCTTGCACAGGTCAGAGTATTTTGGCGGTTGCCATCTTCAAACGGTCGTATTTTAAAAACTATAATTCCTACAGTGAAGAGCTTTATATTGTGAGAATCACAAGACCCAGACCTACATTTTGATGTATAGTATGTCTCTGAGATATTAACAATGAAGGCACAGTCGCAGTTTAGAAATTGCCCTTCAAATGTGAGCTTTGCAGAGTGGAGTTTCAATGAATGTCAATGGAAGGCGTGAGTTGCAAACAAATGGTCATATTGTGAAAACTATCAGGACTATGGCTTAGCCGTGGACATTTCTAGTGGCAGCAGGGATAGCTGAACGTTTTGATATAAGATTTGTGTAGGTGGGCCTGAAAATGAGGGAGTGGTGGCAGTTTAGAAATCATGTCCTGATTTTTCAGCTTTTGCCAGCTCCCACTCTAGCTTTGCCATTCATTCCTATGGGACAAATTTCGCCACAAGAACGACGATATTCCGTGAACCATTCGGCGAAACGTTCCACAAAGTAATAGCAATCCGATCGGGAACAATCTGCACGTTTTGGTATATTTTTGTCTATGTAGTGTAAAAACTGTGGGAGGAGTTAGGGTGGCAAATTTGGCTATAATAAGAATAATAAGAATAATAATAATAATATATATGTGAGATAACATTAAGTGGTCTTGCTATGCAAGAACACTTAATAATATATATGTGAGATAACATTAAGTGGTCTTGCTATGCAAGAACACTTAATAATATATATGTGAGATAACATTAAGTGGTCTTGCTATGCAAGAACACTTAATAATATATATGTGAGATAACAGTAAGTGGTCTTGCTATGCAAGAACACTTAATAATAATAATATATATGTGAGATAACATTAAGTGGTCTTGCTATGCAAGAACACTTAATAAGAACTAGAAAAGCTACAATTTCTGGGGAAATTGTGTGAAGTGTTCTTGCCTCCACCAGTAGTCTACAACTGGAGTGGGCGGAGTAACCTTTATTATTTATTTATATAGCACATTTAATTGCAACGTTGTTGCCCAAAGTGCTTCACAGTTACATTAAAACATACAGTTATAAAAACATTAGCAGGTGCAAAAGGCTTTGTCTATGACATCACTTGCTGCTGCAGCCTGGCACAGGTCAGAGTATTTTTGCGGTTGCCATCTTCAAACGGTCATATTTTTAAAACTATAAATCCTACAGCGAAGAGCTTTATATTGTGAGAATCACAAGACCCAGACCTACATTTTGATGTATAGTATGTCTCTGAGATATTAACAATGAAGGCACAGTCGCAGTTTAGAAATTGCCCTTCAAATGTGAGCTTTGCAGAGTGGAGTTTCAATGAATGTCAATGGAAGGCGTGAGTTGCAAACAAATGGTCATATTGTGAAAACTATCAGGACTATGGCTTAGCTGTGGACATTTTTAGTGGCAGCAGGGATAGCTGAACGTTTTGATATAAGATTTGTGTAGGTGGGCCTGAAAATGAGGGAGTGGTGGCAGTTTAGAAATCATGTCCTGATTTTTCAGCTTTTGCCAGCTCCCACTCTAGCTTTGCCATTCATTCCTATGGGACAAATTTCGCCACAAGAACGACGATATTCCGTGAACCATTCGGCGAAACGTTCCACAAAGTAATAGCAATCCGATCGGGAACAATCTGCACGTTTTGGTATATTTTTGTCTATGTAGTGTAAAAACTGTGGGAGGAGTTAGGGTGGCAAATTTGGCTATAATAAGAATAATAAGAACTAGAAAAGCTACAATTTCTGGGGAAATTGTGTGAAGTGTTCTTGCCTCCATCAGTAGTCTACAACTAGAGTGGGCGGAGTAACTGTTAGTATTTATTTACATAGCACATTTAATTGCAATGTTGTTGCCCAAAGTGCTTCACAGTTACATTAAAACATACAGTTATAAAAAATTAGCAGGTGTAAAAGGCTTTGTCTATGACATCACTTGCTGCTGCAGCCTTGCACAGGTCAGAGTATTTTGGCGGTTGCCATCTTCAAACGGTCGTATTTTAAAAACTATAATTCCTACAGTGAAGAGCTTTATATTGTGAGAATCACAAGACCCAGACCTACATTTTGATGTATAGTATGTCTCTGAGATATTAACAATGAAGGCACAGTCGCAGTTTAGAAATTGCCCTTCAAATGTGAGCTTTGCAGAGTGGAGTTTCAATGAATGTCAATGGAAGGCGTGAGTTGCAAACAAATGGTCATATTGTGAAAACTATCAGGACTATGGCTTAGCCGTGGACATTTCTAGTGGCAGCAGGGATAGCTGAACGTTTTGATATAAGATTTGTGTAGGTGGGCCTGAAAATGAGGGAGTGGTGGCAGTTTAGAAATCATGTCCTGATTTTTCAGCTTTTGCCAGCTCCCACTCTAGCTTTGCCATTCATTCCTATGGGACAAATTTCGCCACAAGAACGACGATATTCCGTGAACCATTCGGCGAAACGTTCCACAAAGTAATAGCAATCCGATCGGGAACAATCTGCACGTTTTGGTATATTTTTGTCTATGTAGTGTAAAAACTGTGGGAGGAGTTAGGGTGGCAAATTTGGCTATAATAAGAATAATAATAATAATAATAATAATATATATGTGAGATAACATTAAGTGGTCTTGCTATGCAAGAACACTTAATAACTAGAAAAGCTACAATTTCTGGGGAAATTGTGTGAAGTGTTCTTGCCTCCATCAGTAGTCTACAACTAGAGTGGGCGGAGTAACTGTTAGTATTTATTTATATAGCACATTTAATTGCAATGTTGTTGACCAAAGTGCTTCACAGTTACATTAAAACATACAGTTATAAAAAATTAGCAGGTGTAAAAGGCTTTGTCTATGACATCACTTGCTGCTGCAGCCCTGCACAGATCAGAGTATTTTGGCGGTTGCCATCTTCAAACGGTCGTATTTTAAAAAACTATAAATCCTACAGTGAAGAGCTTTATATTGTGAGAATCACAAGACCCAGACCTACATTTTGATGTATAGTATGTCTCTGAGATATTAACAATGAAGGCACAGTCGCAGTTTCGAAATTGCCCTTCAAATGTGAGCTTTGCAGAGTGGAGTTTCAATGAATGTCAATGGACTGCGTGAGTTGCAAACAAATGGTCATATTGTGAAAACTATCAGGACTATGGCTTAGCCGTGGACATTTCTAGTGGCAGCAGGGATAGCTGAACGTTTTGATATAAGATTTGTGTAGGTGGGCCTGAAAATGAGGGAGTGGTGGCAGTTTAGAAATCATGTCCTGATTTTTCAGCTTTTGCCAGCTCCCACTCTAGCTTTGCCATTCATTCCTATGGGACAAATTTCGCCACAAGAACGACGATATTCCGTGAACCATTCGGCGAAACGTTCCACAAAGTAATAGCAATCCGATCGGGAACAATCTGCACGTTTTGGTATATTTTTGTCTATGTAGTGTAAAAACTGTGGGAGGAGTTAGGGTGGCAAATTTGGCTATAATAAGAATAATAAGAATAATAATAATAATATATATGTGAGATAACATTAAGTGGTCTTGCTATGCAAGAACACTTAATAATATATATGTGAGATAACATTAAGTGGTCTTGCTATGCAAGAACACTTAATAATATATATGTGAGATAACATTAAGTGGTCTTGCTATGCAAGAACACTTAATAATATATATGTGAGATAACAGTAAGTGGTCTTGCTATGCAAGAACACTTAATAATAATAATATATATGTGAGATAACATTAAGTGGTCTTGCTATGCAAGAACACTTAATAAGAACTAGAAAAGCTACAATTTCTGGGGAAATTGTGTGAAGTGTTCTTGCCTCCACCAGTAGTCTACAACTGGAGTGGGCGGAGTAACCTTTATTATTTATTTATATAGCACATTTAATTGCAACATTGTTGCCCAAAGTGCTTCACAGTTACATTAAAACATACAGTTATAAAAACATTAGCAGGTGCAAAAGGCTTTGTCTATGACATCACTTGCTGCTGCAGCCTGGCACAGGTCAGAGTATTTTTGCGGTTGCCATCTTCAAACGGTCATATTTTTAAAACTATAAATCCTACAGCGAAGAGCTTTATATTGTGAGAATCACAAGACCCAGACCTACATTTTGATGTATAGTATGTCTCTGAGATCTTAACAATGAAGGCACAGTCGCAGTTTAGAAATTGCCCTTCAAAAGTTAGCTTTGCAGAGTCAGGGCTGTCTATAATATGATTAGGACCCTGGGCAATGCATTTTCTTGGGCCCCCTGGGCCCTGCTCCTACCATTCCCCCCCCCCCAATTACGCCCAATGCGCAATCACACTGACAGACGTACTGGCACATACAGACACAGACAGACATTAAAACATTCACAGATACATACTGACACACACACAGACATACATACACACACAGACACATACACTGACATATACTGATACACACACACACATACACTGACAGATATACTGACACACACACTGACAGACGTATTGACACACACACAGGCATACTGACATACACACAGACACACTGACACACACACAGGCATACTGACATACACATAGACAGACGTACTGGCACATACACACAGACAGACATTAAAACATTCACAGATACATACTGACACACACATACACTGACACACAAATATATACTGGCAGACATACATACATACACACACACAGACACATACACTGACAGACATATTGACACACACACACACAGACATACATACAAACACAGACACATACACTGAAAGATATACTGACACATACACATACACTGACAGATATACTGACACACATAGACACATACACTGACAGACGTATTGACACACACACAGACATACATACACACACACACAGACACATACACTGACAGATATACTGACACACACAGACACATACACTGACAGACGTATTGACACACACACACAGGCATACTGACATACACACAGACACACTGACACACACACAGGCATACTGACATACACATAGACAGATGTACTGGCACATACAGACAGACATTAAAACATTCACAGGTACATACTGACACACACATACACTGACACACAAATATATACTGGCAGACATACATACATACATACACACACAGGCACATACACTGACAGATATACTGACACAAACACAAACATATACACTGACAGATATACTGACACACACAGACACATACACTGACAGACATATTGGCACACACACGCACAGACATACATACAAACACAGACACATACACTGACAGATATACTGACACACACAGACATATACACTGACAGACGTATTGACACACACACACATACATACAAACACAGACACATACACTGACAGATATACTGATACACACAAACACACGTATTGACACACACACACAGACATACATACAAAAACACAGACACATACATACACAGACAGGCCTACTGACATACATACACACACACATACATACACAAACAGACATACTTACACAAAAGCATACATTTAGCCACCCTCCAGGTTCTTACCTTTTTCTGGAGGGTGGTTTCCCTGGTCCAGTGGCAGGCTGAGGCCGATGGGAGTTCTCCTCTGGAACTCCGCTCTTCCTGCCATTCTCCTCCCGCGCGGCTCTGATCTTCGTCGGGAGGAAGTGACGTCACTTCCTCCCAGCCGGTACAGGAAGGGGCCCGATCGCGCTGTTTAAGCGTCACAGCGCCAGACCGGGCCCCTGCTCACACATGCTCTCCGGGTGGCCCTTAGTGCATAAGCCACCCGGGGGGCCTCCTTAGTGTGCGGGCCGGTGCGGCTCTGTACAGCCACACTGCCCGGTCCATGGGGGCAGCGCAAAAAGCAGGGCCCACGGGGCAGCTGCTCTGGGCCCCCCAGGAGCAAATGGGCCCGGGGCAGCTGCCCCGTTTGCCCCACGTTACAGACGGCCCTGTGCAGAGTGGAGTTTCAATGAATGTCAATGGAAGGCGTGAGTTGCAAACAAATGGTCATATTGTGAAAACTATCAGGACTATGGCTTAGCCGTGGACATTTCTAGTGGCAGCAGGGATAGCTGAACGTTTTGATATAAGATTTGTGTAGGTGGGCCTGAAAATTAGGGAGTGGTGGCAGTTTAGAAATCATGTCCTGATTTTTCAGCTTTTGTCAGCTCCCACTCTAGCTTTGCCATTCATTCCTATGGGACAAATTTCGCCACAAGAACGACGATATTCCGAGAACCATTCGCTGAAACGTTCCACAAAGTAATAGCAATCCGATCGGGAACAATCTGCCCGTTTCGGTATATTTTTGTCTATGTAGTGTAAAAACTGTGGGAGGAGTTAGGGTGGCAAATTTGGCTATAATAAGAATAACTAGAAAAGCTACAATTTCTGGGGAAATTGTGTGAAGTGTTCTTGCCTCCATCAGTAGTCTACAACTAGAGTGGGCGGAGTAACTGTTAGTATTTATTTATATAGCACATTTAATTGCAATGTTGTTGCCCAAAGTGCTTCACAGTTACATTAAAACATACAGTTATAAAAAATTAGCAGGTGTAAAAGGCTTTGTCTATGACATCACTTGCTGCTGCAGCCTTGCACAGGTCAGAGTATTTTGGCGGTTGCCATCTTCAAACGGTCGTATTTTAAAAACTATAATTCCTACAGTGAAGAGCTTTATATTGTGAGAATCACAAGACCCAGACCTACATTTTGATGTATAGTATGTCTCTGAGATATTAACAATGAAGGCACAGTCGCAGTTTAGAAATTGCCCTTCAAATGTGAGCTTTGCAGAGTGGAGTTTCAATGAATGTCAATGGAAGGCGTGAGTTGCAAACAAATGGTCATATTGTGAAAACTATCAGGACTATGGCTTAGCCGTGGACATTTCTAGTGGCAGCAGGGATAGCTGAACGTTTTGATATAAGATTTGTGTAGGTGGGCCTGAAAATTAGGGATTGGTGGCAGTTTAGAAATCATGTCCTGATTTTTCAGCTTTTGTCAGCTCCCACTCTAGCTTTGCCATTCATTCCTATGGGACAAATTTCGCCACAAGAACGACGATATTCCGAGAACCATTCGCTGAAACGTTCCACAAAGTAATAGCAATCCGATCGGGAACAATCTGCCCGTTTCGGTATATTTTTGTCTATGTAGTGTAAAAACTGTGGGAGGAGTTAGGGTGGCAAATTTGGCTATAATAAGAATAACTAGAAAAGCTACAATTTCTGGGGAAATTGTGTGAAGTGTTCTTGCCTCCATCAGTAGTCTACAACTAGAGTGGGCGGAGTAACTGTTAGTATTTATTTATATAGCACATTTAATTGCAATGTTGTTGCCCAAAGTGCTTCACAGTTACATTAAAACATACAGTTATAAAAAATTAGCAGGTGTAAAAGGCTTTGTCTATGACATCACTTGCTGCTGCAGCCTTGCACAGGTCAGAGTATTTTGGCGGTTGCCATCTTCAAACGGTCGTATTTTAAAAACTATAATTCCTACAGTGAAGAGCTTTATATTGTGAGAATCACAAGACCCAGACCTACATTTTGATGTATAGTATGTCTCTGAGATATTAACAATGAAGGCACAGTCGCAGTTTAGAAATTGCCCTTCAAATGTGAGCTTTGCAGAGTGGAGTTTCAATGAATGTCAATGGAAGGCGTGAGTTGCAAACAAATGGTCATATTGTGAAAACTATCAGGACTATGGCTTAGCCGTGGACATTTCTAGTGGCAGCAGGGATAGCTGAACGTTTTGATATAAGATTTGTGTAGGTGGGCCTGAAAATTAGGGAGTGGTGGCAGTTTAGAAATCATGTCCTGATTTTTCAGCTTTTGTCAGCTCCCACTCTAGCTTTGCCATTCATTCCTATGGGACAAATTTCGCCACAAGAACGACGATATTCCGAGAACCATTCGCTGAAACGTTCCACAAAGTAATAGCAATCCGATCGGGAACAATCTGCCCGTTTCGGTATATTTTTGTCTATGTAGTGTAAAAACTGTGGGAGGAGTTAGGGTGGCAAATTTGGCTATAATAAGAATAACTAGAAAAGCTACAATTTCTGGGGAAATTGTGTGAAGTGTTCTTGCCTCCATCAGTAGTCTACAACTAGAGTGGGCGGAGTAACTGTTAGTATTTATTTATATAGCACATTTAATTGCAATGTTGTTGCCCAAAGTGCTTCACAGTTACATTAAAACATACAGTTATAAAAAATTAGCAGGTGTAAAAGGCTTTGTCTATGACATCACTTGCTGCTGCAGCCTTGCACAGGTCAGAGTATTTTGGCGGTTGCCATCTTCAAACGGTCGTATTTTAAAAACTATAATTCCTACAGTGAAGAGCTTTATATTGTGAGAATCACAAGACCCAGACCTACATTTTGATGTATAGTATGTCTCTGAGATATTAACAATGAAGGCACAGTCGCAGTTTAGAAATTGCCCTTCAAATGTGAGCTTTGCAGAGTGGAGTTTCAATGAATGTCAATGGAAGGCGTGAGTTGCAAACAAATGGTCATATTGTGAAAACTATCAGGACTATGGCTTAGCCGTGGACATTTCTAGTGGCAGCAGGGATAGCTGAACGTTTTGATATAAGATTTGTGTAGGTGGGCCTGAAAATTAGGGAGTGGTGGCAGTTTAGAAATCATGTCCTGATTTTTCAGCTTTTGTCAGCTCCCACTCTAGCTTTGCCATTCATTCCTATGGGACAAATTTCGCCACAAGAACGACGATATTCCGAGAACCATTCGCTGAAACGTTCCACAAAGTAATAGCAATCCGATCGGGAACAATCTGCCCGTTTCGGTATATTTTTGTCTATGTAGTGTAAAAACTGTGGGAGGAGTTAGGGTGGCAAATTTGGCTATAATAAGAATAACTAGAAAAGCTACAATTTCTGGGGAAATTGTGTGAAGTGTTCTTGCCTCCATCAGTAGTCTACAACTAGAGTGGGCGGAGTAACTGTTAGTATTTATTTATATAGCACATTTAATTGCAATGTTGTTGCCCAAAGTGCTTCACAGTTACATTAAAACATACAGTTATAAAAAATTAGCAGGTGTAAAAGGCTTTGTCTATGACATCACTTGCTGCTGCAGCCTTGCACAGGTCAGAGTATTTTGGCGGTTGCCATCTTCAAACGGTCGTATTTTAAAAACTATAATTCCTACAGTGAAGAGCTTTATATTGTGAGAATCACAAGACCCAGACCTACATTTTGATGTATAGTATGTCTCTGAGATATTAACAATGAAGGCACAGTCGCAGTTTAGAAATTGCCCTTCAAATGTGAGCTTTGCAGAGTGGAGTTTCAATGAATGTCAATGGAAGGCGTGAGTTGCAAACAAATGGTCATATTGTGAAAACTATCAGGACTATGGCTTAGCCGTGGACATTTCTAGTGGCAGCAGGGATAGCTGAACGTTTTGATATAAGATTTGTGTAGGTGGGCCTGAAAATGAGGGAGTGGTGGCAGTTTAGAAATCATGTCCTGATTTTTCAGCTTTTGCCAGCTCCCACTCTAGCTTTGCCATTCATTCCTATGGGACAAATTTCGCCACAAGAACGACGATATTCTGTGAACCATTCGGCGAAACGTTCCACAAAGTAATAGCAATCCGATCGGGAACAATCTGCACGTTTTGGTATATTTTTGTCTATGTAGTGTAAAAACTGTGGGAGGAGTAAGGGTGGCAAATTTGGCTATAATAAGAATAATAAGAACTAGAAAAGCTACAATTTCTGGGGAAATTGTGTGAAGTGTTCTTGCCTCCACCAGTAGTCTACAACTGGAGTGGGCGGAGTAACTGTTATTATTTATTTATATAGCACATTAAATTGCAACGTTGTTGCCCAAAGTGCTTCACAGTAACATTAAAACATACAGTTATAAAAACATTAGCAGGTGCAAATGGCCCTGTCTATGACATCACTTGCTGCTGCAGCCTTGCACAGGTCAGAGTATTTTTGCGGTTGCCATCTTCAAACGGTCGTATTTTAAAAAACTATAAATCCTACAGTGAAGAGCTTTATATTGTGAGAATCACAAGACCCAGACCTACATTTTGATGTATAGTATGTCTCTGAGATATTAACAAGGAAGGCACAGTCGCAGTTTAGAAATTGCCCTTCAAATGTGAGCTTTGCAGAGTGGCGTTTCAATGAATGTCAATGGACTGCGTGAGTTGCAAACAAATGGTCATATTGTGAAAACAATCAGGACTATGGCTTAGCCGTGGACATTTTTTGTGGCAGCAGGGATAGCTGAACGTTTTGATATAAGATTTGTGTAGGTGGGCTTGAAAATGAGGGAGTAGTGGCAGTTTAGAAATCATGTCCTGATTTTTCAGCTTTTGCCAGCTCCCACTCTAGCTTTGCCATTCATTCCTATGGGACAAATTTCGCCACAAGAACGACGATATTCCGAGAACCATTCAGCGAAATGTTCCACAAAGTAATAGCAACGCGATCGGGAACAATCTGCACGTTTTGGTAAATTTTTGTCTATGTAGTGTAAAAACTGTGGGAGGAGTTAGGGTGGCAAATTTGGCTATAATAAGAATAATAATAATAATAATATATATGTGAGATAACATTAAGTGGTCTTGCTATGCAAGAACACTTAATAATAATATATATGTGAGATAACATTAAGTGGTCTTGCTATGCAAGAACACTTAACTAGAAAAGCTACAATTTCTGGGGAAATTGTGTGAAGTGTTCTTGCCTCCATCAGTAGTCTACAACTAAGTGGGCGGAGTAACTGTTAGTATTTATTTATATAGCACATTTAATTGCAATGTTGTTGCCCAAAGTGCTTCACAGTTACATTAAAACATACAGTTGTAAAAAATTAGCAGGTGTAAAAGGCTTTGTCTATGACATCACTTGCTGCTGCAGCCTTGCACAGGTCAGAGTATTTTGGCGGTTGCCATCTTCAAACGGTCATATTTAAAAAACTATAAATCCTACAGTGAAGAGCTTTATATTGTGAGAATCACAAGACCCAGACCTACATTTTGATGTATAGTATGTCTCTGGAATATTAACAATGAAGGCACAGTCGCAGTTTAAAATTGCCCTTCAAATGTGAGCTTTGCAGAGTGGAGTTTCAATGAATGTCAATGGAAGGCGTGAGTTGCAAACAAATGGTCATATTGTGAAAACTATCAGGACTATGGCTTAGCCGTGGACATTTCTAGTGGCAGCAGGGATAGCTGAACGTTTTGATATAAGATTTGTGTAGGTGGGCCTGAAAATGAGGGCGTGGTGGCAGTTTAGAAATCATGTCCTGATTTTTCAGCTTTTGCCAGCTCCCACTCTAGCTTTGCCATTCATTCCTATGGGACAAATTTCGCCACAAGAACGACGATATTCCGTGAACCATTCGGCGAAACGTTCCACAAAGTAATAGCAATCCGATCGGGAACAATCTGCACGTTTTGGTATATTTTTGTCTATGTAGTGTAAAAACTGTGGGAGGAGTTAGGGTGGCAAATTTGGCTATAATAATAATAATAATAATAATAATAATATATATGTGAGATAACATTAAGTGGTCTTGCTATGCAAGAACACTTAATAACTAGAAAAGCTACAATTTCTGGGGAAATTGTGTGAAGTGTTCTTGCCTCCACCTGTAGTCTACAACTGGAGTGGGCGGAGTAACTGTTATCATTTATATAGCACATTTAATTGCAATGTTGTTGCACAGTTACATTAAACCATACATTTATAAAAACATTAGAAGGTGTAGAAAAGGCTTTCTCTATGACATCACTTGCTGCTGCAGACTGGCACAAGTCAGAGTATTTTGGCGGTTGCCATCTTCAAACGGTCGTATTTTAAAAACTATAATTCCTACAGTGAAGAGCTTTATATTGTGAGAATCACAAGACCCAGACCTACATTTTGATGTATAGATATTAACAATGAAGGCACTGAGATATTAACAATGAAGGCACAGTCGCAGTTTAGAAAGAGCCCTTCAAATGTGAGCTTTGCAGAGTGGAGTTTCAATGAATGTCAATGGAAGGCGTGAGTTGCAAACAAATGGTCATATTGCGAAAACTATCAGGACTATGGCTTAGCTGTTGACATTTTTAGTGGCAGCAGGGATAGCTGAACGTTTTGATATAAGATTTGTGTAGGTGGGCCTGAAAATGAGGGAGTGGTGGCAGTTTAGAAATCATGTCCTGATTTTTCAGCTTTTTCCAGCTCCCACTCTAGCTTTGCCATTCATTCCTATGGGACAAATTTCGCCACAAGAACGACGATATTCCGAGAACCATTCGGCGAAACGTTCCACAAAGTAATAGCAATCCGATCGGGAACAATCTGCACGTTTTGGTATATTTTTGTCTATGTAGTGTAAAAACTGTGGGAGGAGTTAGGGTGGCAAATTTGGCTATAATAATAATAACTAGAAAAGGTACAATTTCTGGGGAAATTGTGTGAAGTGTTCTTGCCGCCACCATTAGTCTACAACTGGAGTGGGCGGAGTAACTGTTATCATTTATATAGCACATTTAATTGCAATGTTGTTGCACAGTTACATTAAACCATACAGTTATAAAAACATTAGCAGGTGTAAAAGGCTTTGTCTATGACATCACTTGCTGCTGCAGCCTTGCACAGGTCAGAGTATTTTTGCGGTTGCCATCTTCAAACGGTCGTATCTTAAAAACTAGAAATCCTACAGTGAAGAGCTTTATACTTCGAGAATCACAAGACCCAGGCCTACATTTTGATGTATAGTATGTCTCTGAGATATTAACAATGAAGGCACAGTCGCAGTTTAGAAAGTGCCCTTCAAATGTGAGCTTTGCAGAGTGGAGTTTCAATGAATGTCAATGGACTGCGTGAGTTGCAAACATATGGCCATATTGTGAAAACTATAAGGACTATGGCTTAGCTGTGGACATTTTTAGTGTCAGCAGGGATAGCTGAACGTTTTGATATAAGATTTGTGTAGGTGGGCCTGAAAATGAGGGAGTGGTGGCAGTTTAGAAATCATGTCCTGATTTTTCAGCTTTTGCCAGCTCCCACTCTAGCTTTGCCATTCATTCCTATGGGACAAATTTCGCCACAAGAACGACGATATTCCGAGAACCATTCGGCGAAACGTTCCACAAAGTAATTGCAATCCGATCGGGAACAATCTGCACGTTTTGGTATATTTTAGTCTATGTAGTGTAAAAACTGTAGGAGGAGTTAGGGTGGCAAATTTGGCTATAATAATAATAATAATAACTAGAAAAGGTACAATTTCTGGGGAAATTGTGTGAAGTGTTCTTGCCGCCACCATTAGTCTACAACTGGAGTGGGCGGAGTAACTGTTATCATTTATATAGCACATTTAATTGCAATGTTGTTGCACAGTTACATTAAACCATACAGTTATAAAAACATTAGCAGGTGTAAAAGGCTTTGTCTATGACATCACTTGCTGCTGCAGCCTTGCACAGGTCAGAGTATTTTTGCGGTTGCCATCTTCAAACGGTCGTATCTTAAAAACTATAAATCCTACAGTGAAGAGCTTTATACTTCGAGAATCACAAGACCCAGGCCTACATTTTGATGTATAGTATGTCTCTGAGATATTAACAATGAAGGCACAGTCGCAGTTTAGAAAGTGCCCTTCAAATGTGAGCTTTGCAGAGTGGAGTTTCAATGAATGTCAATGGACTGCGTATGTTGCAAACATATGGCCATATTGTGAAAACTATAAGGACTATGGCTTAGCTGTGGACATTTTTAGTGTCAGCAGGGATAGCTGAACGTTTTGATATAAGATTTGTGTAGGTGGGCCTTAAAATGAGGGAGTGGTGGCAGTTTAGAAATCATGTCCTGATTTTTCAGCTTTTGCCAGCTCCCACTCTAGCTTTGCCATTCATTCCTATGGGACAAATTTCGCCACAAGAACGACGATATTCCGTGAACCATTCAGTGAAACGTTCCACAAAGTAATAGCAATCCGATCGGGAACAATCTGCACGTTTTGGTAAATTTTTGTCTATGTAGTGTAAAAACTGTGGGAGGAGTTAGGGTGGCAAATTTGGCTATAATAATAATAATAATAATATATATGTGAGATAACAGTAAGTGGTCTTGCTATGCAAGAACACTTAATAACTAGAAAAGCTACAATTTCTGGGGAAATTGTGTGAAGTGTTCTTGCCTCCACCAGTAGTCTACAACTGGAGTGGGCGGAGTAACTGTTATCATTTATATAGCACATTTAATTGCAACGTTGTTGCACAGTTACATTAAAACATACATTTATAAAAACATTAGCAGGTGTGTAAAAGGCTTTATCTATGACATCACTTGCTGCTGCAGCCTGGGACAGGTCAGAGTGTTTTGGCAGTTGCCATCTTCAAACGGTCGTATTTTAAAAACTATAAATCCTACAGCGAAGAGCTTTATATTGTGAGAATCACAAGACCCAGACCTACATTTTGATGTATAGTATGTCTCTGAGATATTAACAATGAAGGCACAGTCGCAGTTTAGAAAGAGCCCTTCAAATGTGAGCTTTGCAGAGTGGAGTTTCAATGAATGTCAATGGAAGGCGTGAGTTGCAAACAAATGGTCATATTGCGAAAATAATCAGGACTATGGCTTAGCTGTTGACATTTTTAGTGGCAGCAGGGATAGCTGAACGTTTTGATATAAGATTTGTGTAGGTGGGCCTGAAAATGAGGGAGTGGTGGCAGTTTAGAAATCATGTCCTGATTTTTCAGCTTTTGCCAGCTCCCACTCTAGCTTTGCCATTCATTCCTATGGGACAAATTTCGCCACAAGAACGACGATATTCCGAGAACCATTCGGCGAAACGTTCCACAAAGTAATAGCAATCCGATCGGGAACAATCTGCACGTTTTGGTATATTTTTGTCTATGTAGTGTAAAAACTGTGGGAGGAGTTAGGGTGGCAAATTTGGCTATAATAATAATAATAATAACTAGAAAAGGTACAATTTCTGGGGAAATTGTGTGAAGTGTTCTTGCCGCCACCATTAGTCTACAACTGGAGTGGGCGGAGTAACTGTTATCATTTATATAGCACATTTAATTGCAATGTTGTTGCACAGTTACATTAAACCATACAGTTATAAAAACATTAGCAGGTGTAAAAGGCTTTGTCTATGACATCACTTGCTGCTGCAGCCTTGCACAGGTCAGAGTATTTTTGCGGTTGCCATCTTCAAACGGTCGTATCTTAAAAACTATAAATCCTACAGTGAAGAGCTTTATACTTCGAGAATCACAAGACCCAGGCCTACATTTTGATGTATAGTATGTCTCTGAGATATTAACAATGAAGGCACAGTCGCAGTTTAGAAAGTGCCCTTCAAATGTGAGCTTTGCAGAGTGGAGTTTCAATGAATGTCAATGGACTGCGTGGGTTGCAAACATATGGCCATATTGTGAAAACTATAAGGACTATGGCTTAGCTGTGGACATTTTTAGTGGCAGCAGGGATAGCTGAACGTTTTGATATAAGATTTGTGTAGGTGGGCCTGAAAATGAGGGAGTGGTGGCAGTTTAGAAATCATGTCCTGATTTTTCAGCTTTTGCCAGCTCCCACTCTAGCTTTGCCATTCATTCCTATGGGACAAATTTCGCCACAAGAACGACGATATTCCGTGAACCATTCAGTGAAACGTTCCACAAAGTAATAGCAATCCGATCGGGAACAATCTGCACGTTTTGGTAAATTTTTGTCTATGTAGTGTAAAAACTGTGGGAGGAGTTAGGGTGGCAAATTTGGCTATAATAATAATAATAATAATATATATGTGAGATAACAGTAAGTGGTCTTGCTATGCAAGAACACTTAATAACTAGAAAAGCTACAATTTCTGGGGAAATTGTGTGAAGTGTTCTTGCCTCCACCAGTAGTCTACAACTGGAGTGGGCGGAGTAACTGTTATCATTTATATAGCACATTTAATTGCAACGTTGTTGCACAGTTACATTAAAACATACATTTATAAAAACATTAGCAGGTGTGTAAAAGGCTTTATCTATGACATCACTTGCTGCTGCAGCCTGGGACAGGTCAGAGTGTTTTGGCAGTTGCCATCTTCAAACGGTCGTATTTTAAAAACTATAAATCCTACAGCGAAGAGCTTTATATTGTGAGAATCACAAGACCCAGACCTACATTTTGATACATAGTACGTCTCTGCAATATTAACAATGAAGGCACAGTCGCAGTTTAGAAATTGCCCTTCAAATGTGAGCTTTGCAGAGTGGAGTTTCAATGAATGTCAATGGACGGTGTGAGTTGCAAACAAATGGTCATATTGCGAAAACTATCAGGACTATGGCTTAGCTGTGGACATTTTTAGTGGCAGCAGGGATAGCTGAACGTTTTGATATAAGATCTGTGTAGGTGGGCCTGAAAATGAGGGAGTGGTGGCAGTTTAGAAATCATGTCCTGATTTTTCAGCTTTTGCCAGCTCCCACTCTAGCTTTGCCATTCATTCCTATGGGACAAATTTCGCCACAAGAACGACGATATTCCGTGAACCATTCAGTGAAACGTTCCACAAAGTAATAGCAATCCGATCGGGAACAATCTGCACGTTTTGGTAAATTTTTGTCTATGTAGAGTAAAAACTGTGGGAGGAGTTAGGGTGGCAAATTTGGCTATAATAATAATAATAATAATATATATGTGAGATAACAGTAAGTGGTCTTGCTATGCAAGAACACTTAATAACTAGAAAAGCTACAATTTCTGGGGAAATTGTGTGAAGTGTTCTTGCCTCCACCAGTAGTCTACAACTGGAGTGGGCGGAGTAACTGTTATCATTTATATAGCACATTTAATTGCAACGTTGTTGCACAGTTACATTAACCTCCCTAGCGGTATTCCCGAGCGTGACTCGGGGTTAATTTTCGCTGCCAGAAGCGGTAACCCCGAGTCACGCTCGGGGTAGAAAACTCAGAGTCTCCTTACCTTCTCCCTGCGATCCAGCGATGTCCCCGCTGTGATTGCCGGTGAGAGCCCCGGCGGATGCCTCCATCTGCCCTCCCGGATCCGTCTCTTTGAGCCGCAGAGGCTCATGGGTGCGGAACTGGGCGGGTAATTCAAATGTCTAAAAGTTCTAAAAGTGACACACACAAAGTTAGGTGATACAGTGTAATCCTGTCAGATTACATTGTATCACCTCAGATTTGACACAGTATCACCTCAGATCATCCTACACTGCCCTGCCTGCCCCTTTTGCTGTAATTTCTGCCCATAAAATAATTTTTTTTACCATGGCATCAAAGCGTCACTTTAGCATCTCCAAAGCGGCTTTGGATCAGATGAGTGACAGCGGCAGCGACACAGAGCCCCTCGCAGAATTGAGCGACGGCGATAGCGATTCGTGGCAAGATTCGTCATCCGACTCTGACAGTGACCAGAGTAGTGGCGACAGCGACGATTCTGCACCCGAGCTCAGTTATGTGCGCACTTGGTGCCTTATTGATTGCGGTATGGATGAGGTACCGCCGCCAAGATTTCCGTTTACTGGATCACCTGGGATGAAGGTAGACGTTGAGCACAATGATCCTTTGGCATACCTAAAATTATTTCTCTCAGAAGACGTCATTGAAAAGATTGTCACGGAGACAAATCGCTACAACGAGCAGCAATCAGCTACTCTGCATAGCAAGTTTTCCAGGAACAGAAAATGGAAACCGGTGACTAACGAGGACATCTGGAAGTTTCTGGGGCTAATACTTCTTCAGGGGGTGGTGGGGAAACCCCAGCAGAAATGGTACTGGACTACCAATAAATTGCTGGCAACCCCATTTTTTGGCACCATCATGTCCGAGTACCGATTTTCCCTCATAATGAAGAATTTGCACTTCACCAACAACGAGGAATTTGACGAAGCCACACATCCAGCGCCAAAACTCAAGAAGATCTGGGAAGTATACCAAATGATCCTAAAAAATTTCCAGCAGGCCTATGTGCCAGATAGAGACATCAGCATTGATGAAAGTCTGATGGCTTACAAGGGACGCCTCAGCTGGATTCAATACATCGCATCCAAGAGAGCACGGTTTGGAATAAAATCCTATATGCTCTGCGAGTGTGCCACTGGCTATATATGGAATTCCGTCATATACACCGGTAAAGGAACACAATTCAACCCCAGGTACAGCGGCTATGGGATGGCAACGTCATCAGTCCTTACACTGCTTGAGCCATTGCTGAATCAGGGGTATTGTGTGACAACGGACAACTTTTACACATCGCCTGAGCTGTACGAGTTTCTGATAAAACACAAGACTGATGGATATGGAACCGTTAGGGCCAACCGACGTGAACTGCCATCTATGTTTGCCAAGCAAAAACTGAAAACAGGAGAAATGGTTGCCTGGCAGAAAGGAAAGATGATGGCAATGCGTTGGCGTGACAAAAAAGACGTATGCCTAATGAGTACAGTGCATAACACCTCCACTGCCATGGTCCACACAAGAGGTGGGAAAGATGTCATGAAGCCACGACTTGTGATTGACTACAACAACACCATGGGAGGAGTCGATAGAGCTGATCAGGCGATGACATTTTATCCGGCTATGCGGAAACAACAAAAAAAATATTACAAAAAAATCTTCAGGCATCTACTGGAACAATGCCTCTGGAATGCCTATATACTGCACAAAGGAAAGAGTGACATGCCTCTTGTTCATTCTGACTTTATCTGGAAGGTGGCGGAGCGGATTTTTGTGAACTACCAAACGGCATCAGTGGCCGTGAACAGATCTGGACGTCGTGCTGTTGACGTTGTCAACCCAGAACGCCTGACTGGTCGTCACTTTATGGATTACATCCCGCCAACCGCAAAAAAGGAAGCACCTACAAGGATGTGCGTAGTTTGCTGCTCAAAGCGAGATAGCAATGGAAAAAAAATCCGAAAGGAAACCAGATTCCATTGCCCTGATTGTGATGTCGGTCTCTGTGCAGTCCCATGTTTCAAAATTTACCACACCCAGGATGTTTACTGAATTTTCTTTGTTTGACAAATTTCATTATTTATTACATTATTGAATAAAATTATATTATTTATTAGATTATAATTCATGATTTTATGTTTCAAACTTTATCACATCTGAGAGTACTTTTGGTCAGGTTTAAGAAAGTAATTACTGGCCTACAATACATAACACCAAATTTCCATGCAAAAAAATGGTACCGCTTTTGGTACAAAATTCCTGACATAATCATACCGCCAGGGAGGTTAAAACATACATTTATAAAAACATTAGCAGGTGTGTAAAAGGCTTTATCTATGACATCACTTGCTGCTGCAGCCTGGGACAGGTCAGAGTGTTTTGGCAGTTGCCATCTTCAAACGGTCGTATTTTAAAAACTATAAATCCTACAGCGAAGAGCTTTATATTGTGAGAATCACAAGACCCAGACCTACATTTTGATGTATAGTATGTCTCTGAGATATTAACAATGAAGGCACAGTCGCAGTTTAGAAAGAGCCCTTCAAATGTGAGCTTTGCAGAGTGGAGTTTCAATGAATGTCAATGGAAGGCGTGAGTTGCAAACAAATGGTCATATTGCGAAAACAATCAGGACTATGGCTTAGCTGTTGACATTTTTAGTGGCAGCAGGGATAGCTGAACGTTTTGATATAAGATTTGTGTAGGTGGGCCTGAAAATGAGGGAGTGGTGGCAGTTTAGAAATCATGTCCTGATTTTTCAGCTTTTGCCAGCTCCCACTCTAGCTTTGCCATTCATTCCTATGGGACAAATTTCGCCACAAGAACGACGATATTCCGAGAACCATTCGGCGAAACGTTCCACAAAGTAATAGCAATCCGATCGGGAACAATCTGCACGTTTTGGTATATTTTTGTCTATGTAGTGTAAAAACTGTGGGAGGAGTTAGGGTGGCAAATTTGGCTATAATAATAATAATAATAACTAGAAAAGGTACAATTTCTGGGGAAATTGTGTGAAGTGTTCTTGCCGCCACCATTAGTCTACAACTGGAGTGGGCGGAGTAACTGTTATCATTTATATAGCACATTTAATTGCAATGTTGTTGCACAGTTACATTAAACCATACAGTTATAAAAACATTAGCAGGTGTAAAAGGCTTTGTCTATGACATCACTTGCTGCTGCAGCCTTGCACAGGTCAGAGTATTTTTGCGGTTGCCATCTTCAAACGGTCGTATCTTAAAAACTATAAATCCTACAGGGAAGAGCTTTATACTTCGAGAATCACAAGACCCAGGCCTACATTTTGATGTATAGTATGTCTCTGAGATATTAACAATGAAGGCACAGTCGCAGTTTAGAAAGTGCCCTTCAAATGTGAGCTTTGCAGAGTGGAGTTTCAATGAATGTCAATGGACTGCGTGGGTTGCAAACATATGGCCATATTGTGAAAACTATAAGGACTATGGCTTAGCTGTGGACATTTTTAGTGTCAGCATGGATAGCTTAACGTTTTGATATAAGATTTGTGTAGGTGGGCCTGAAAATGAGGGAGTGGTGGCAGTTTAGAAATCATGTCCTGATTTTTCAGCTTTTGCCAGCTCCCACTCTAGCTTTGCCATTCATTCCTATGGGACAAATTTCGCCACAAGAACGACGATATTCCGAGAACCATTCGGCGAAACGTTCCACAAAGTAATAGCAATCCGATCGGGAACAATCTGCACGTTTTGGTATATTTTTGTCTATGTAGTGTAAAAACTGTAGGAGGAGTTAGGGTGGCAAATTTGGCTATAATAATAATAATAATATATATGTGAGATAACAGTAAGTGGTCTTGCTATGCAAGAACACTTAATAACTAGAAAAGCTACAATTTCTGGGGAAATTGTGTGAAGTGTTCTTGCCTCCACCAGTAGTCTACAACTGGAGTGGGCGGAGTAACTGTTATCATTTATATAGCACATTTAATTGCAACGTTGTTGCACAGTTACATTAAAACATACATTTATAAAAACATTAGCAGGTGTGTAAAAGGCTTTATCTATGACATCACTTGCTGCTGCAGCCTGGGACAGGTCAGAGTGTTTTGGCAGTTGCCATCTTCAAACGGTCGTATTTTAAAAACTATAAATCCTACAGCGAAGAGCTTTATATTGTGAGAATCACAAGACCCAGACCTACATTTTGATGTATAGTATGTCTCTGAGATATTAACAATGAAGGCACAGTCGCAGTTTAGAAAGAGCCCTTCAAATGTGAGCTTTGCAGAGTGGAGTTTCAATGAATGTCAATGGAAGGCGTGAGTTGCAAACAAATGGTCATATTGCGAAAACAATCAGGACTATGGCTTAGCTGTTGACATTTTTAGTGGCAGCAGGGATAGCTGAACGTTTTGATATAAGATTTGTGTAGGTGGGCCTGAAAATGAGGGAGTGGTGGCAGTTTAGAAATCATGTCCTGATTTTTCAGCTTTTGCCAGCTCCCACTCTAGCTTTGCCATTCATTCCTATGGGACAAATTTCGCCACAAGAACGACGATATTCCGTGAACCATTCAGTGAAACGTTCCACAAAGTAATAGCAATCCGATCGGGAACAATCTGCACGTTTTGGTAAATTTTTGTCTATGTAGTGTAAAAACTGTGGGAGGAGTTAGGGTGGCAAATTTGGCTATAATAATAATAATAATAATATATATGTGAGATAACAGTAAGTGGTCTTGCTATGCAAGAACACTTAATAACTAGAAAAGCTACAATTTCTGGGGAAATTGTGTGAAGTGTTCTTGCCTCCACCAGTAGTCTACAACTGGAGTGGGCGGAGTAACTGTTATCATTTATATAGCACATTTAATTGCAACGTTGTTGCACAGTTACATTAAAACATACATTTATAAAAACATTAGCAGGTGTGTAAAAGGCTTTATCTATGACATCACTTGCTGCTGCAGCCTGGGACAGGTCAGAGTGTTTTGGCAGTTGCCATCTTCAAACGGTCGTATTTTAAAAACTATAAATCCTACAGCGAAGAGCTTTATATTGTGAGAATCACAAGACCCAGACCTACATTTTGATGCATAGTACGTCTCTGCAATATTAACAATGAAGGCACAGTCGCAGTTTAGAAATTGCCCTTCAAATGTGAGCTTTGCAGAGTGGAGTTTCAATGAATGTCAATGGACGGTGTGAGTTGCAAACAAATGGTCATATTGCGAAAACTATCAGGACTATGGCTTAGCTGTGGACATTTTTTTTTTTTTTGAATTTGACAATTTTTATTTTGCTGTCAAGGGTAAGGGATACAGAAGGCAAGAAGGGAACGAGGGTTAAGTATATATTCATACGCAATATTTCAGTGATGATATACTTAAGGGTAGGGGGGTACAGAAGGCAAGAGGGAGACAAGGGGGGTAATGCACATATCCATACTCAGCGTTTCCAACAATGTGAACTGCCTGTCCAGATGTATACAGGTGCTGTCTAGTAGCTCGTTCGGGGGCTGCCCTTGGTTATAATCAAATACTTATTAAAGTGAGCCATCCCGTACTTCCTTGTTTCTTTGTGTGGATCGAGCTGGTGTGGAATGTGGGTGTAGGGTTTTCCCCATTATCGGTGGTGGGTATGTTGAGGTTTATAGGGTCAGGTTATGGGGAAGTAAATGTGTGAAGCACGTGGGGTAGTGTAGTCGTGGATGCAGTATGCTGTTGTGTCTCGTAAATGTGTGTAGTCGTAGTGTAGGTGCTATGTGTGTGTGATGCGTGTATGTGGTGTGTGTGTGTGTGAGCCAGCTTGTATATAGTTAGGTTGCCTCCTGTCGTGGAGGTCTCTCATTTTGAGGGGTTGCCGTTGTTAGTGTTTCATTGTGGGTTAGGTGGCTTGTTTCGGTCCCAAAGATTCCATGCTTCGGTCCAGTAGGGATTTGTTCTGCTGGATTTCCGTGCCATTATTTCATATGCCTTGGATGTTTCTACCGCTGTGATGCATTGAGTGATCGTTGGGGCTTTAGATTGTTTCCAATTTCTACTAATAGCTGCAAGGGCCGCTATACAGATGTGGTACAATAGATATTTGGTGTGTATGTGCTGTGTTGGAGGTAGTAGTAATAGTAGGAAAGTTTCCGGCATGGGAGAGATGCGCAGTTTGGTGCATCTCGATATTAATTCTAGTACTTGTGTCCAATATTGTAGCAATGACGGGCATTGCCACCAGATATGCAGTGAGGTACCTCGGTCTTGTTGACATCGCCAGCATACATCCGTTGTCTTCGGGTAGCTGTGTTTGAGGATGGTTGGGACCAGGTACCATCTGTACAGTATTTTGCGGGAGAGTTCTATGTGAGTTGTGCAGAGGGTGAGTTTCTTGTTGGCTTGAAATATGGTTCTCCATTGATCTTGCGTGAGTTTATGACCAATGTCCTGTTCCCATGCCTTTTGAAAGGAGGTCAGTTTTGCTGGATCTTTTGAGTTTGCGGAAGCATAGATCTGTGAGATGAGTTTCGTTGGCGGTTTAGCTTTGGTGCATATTTGTATTAATTTAGACCATTGTGGGTCCGGTGGTGTCGTGGTTTGTTGTGGTCTGTGGAGAGTGATCCAAGATTGCAGTTGGATATAGGAGAAGGTCGCTGTGTTGTTTAGCTTGTATTCTTCGCGTAGATCCGTAAGGGACTTGAGGTTGTTCCCCTGTAGTATTTGTGATAGTGTGTATATGCCATGTCTCTGCCAGAGTCTGTGATTAAAGTCTGGAATAAGTTGTCGAATTGTTTCAATCGGGGTCGCTGGCGAGAAGGGCTTTGTTACCCCTCTCTTTCGGCAGTAGTCATCCCATACTGAGAGGGTTAGTTTGGTAGGAGGCAGTAATTCTGATGGTTTAGGTCTGAGGCTGTTCGGCATCCATGCTAGCGCTGGAAGGGAGATTCCTTTGGCGTTATTCATCTCCAGTTCTTCCCAAGTCAAGGGGGTCTGTCGATGTGATGCTGCAATAATTGGAGTTATGTTGGCTGCCCTGTAGTATTTCTCTATGTCTGGTAGACCCATTCCGCCCTGGTCATGGGGCTTGTACATTGTGGTCATAGCCACTCTTGGCTTTTTGTGATCCCATATGAACCGGTTTATACTACTTTGCAGGTCCCTTAGGTAGGTTTTGGTAAGTTTGAGTGGGAGTGAGCGGAATAGGTATTGGATTTTTGGCATGATCACCATTTTTACTGATGCTATCCTGCCTGTCCACGATATATACTTCCCCTTCCAGCTGTGTAACAGAGCTTTAATTTCTGTGTGTAGTTTGGTGTAGTTCGCTTTGAATAGGGTATTGGTCGAAGGGGTAAAGTAAATTCCAAGGAATTTAATATGGTCATGTCTCCAGTCATATTTAAAGTTCTCCTGGAGAGTTGTCAATGCTGGTTTTGGGATGTGAATGCCTAGGGCTAGGGTTTTGGAGACATTTAGCTTGTAGTATGAACATGCACTGAAGCGGGATAGAATATTGTGGAAGTTGGGCAGAGATATGTGCGGCTGCTCCAATGTGAGCAAGATATCATCCGCAAAGATTGATAGTTTATATTCTTGGCCTTTGGATTGTATGCCATGGATATTCGGGTCGTTTCTTATTAGTTGTGTGAGGGGTTCAAGTGCCAATATATATAGTAGTGGGGAGAGTGGGCAGCCCTGTCTAGATCCGTTGGAAATATTAAACGGTTTTGATGCAAATCCACCATTTACCACCCTGGCTGTTGGTGAGGAGTATAGTGCTTGAATGACAGCTAGGAATTGTGGTGGGAATTCGAATTTTTGAAGTACCGCTTTCAGGAAGGGCCAGTGGAGCCTATCGAAGGCTTTTTCAGCGTCTAAGGACAGCAGGACACTGGGTTTCCTGCTTTCTTGTATCACATAAAGCAAGTCTAGGGTTTTTCTAGTGCCGTCTGTTCCCTGTCTGCCCCCGACAAACCCCACCTGGTCCTCCTGGATTAGGGAGGGCATGATGTGCGCTAGCCTGTTGGAGAAGATTTTTGCTATGATTTTAATGTCCGTGTTTAGTAGGGAAATAGGGCGAAGGTTTTGGCTCCTGTTCGGGGGTTTCCCTGGTTTGGGAAGAGTGGCGACATGGGCCATCAGCATCTCTTGTGGTAGTTGCCCTGTTTGTATGGCATAGTGGTATACCTTTTGCAGGTAGGGTGCTAGGATTGGTGCGAACTGTTTGTAATATGTATTGGTTAGTCCGTCTGGGCCAGGGGATTTTCCTGGTGGGAGTGAGTTGATAGTATCTATGATTTCCTGTGTAGTGATCTGGTGTTGTATGTCATCCCTTTGGGCGGTGGAAAGTGTTGGGAGTTCTACCGTTTGGAGAAAGTCATCTATTTCCCTAGAGGTCGGTTGATGCAGGTTGGGGTCTGTTTTGAGGTTATAGAGGGAATGGTAGTAATCTGCCATACAGTCATTAATGTCTTGCGGGTTATGTATTTTGTCACCTGCAGCTGTAATCAGATGTGGTATTTTAGAGTTAGTCTGTTGTTTTTTAAGTAAGTTGGCTAACAGCTTCCCTGCTCTGTTACCTTGAGTGTACGTTCTCAGTTTCAGTTTTGCTAAGATATGGGACGTTTTTTGGAATGTTAATGTGTTGATTTGGTCGGTGATGTCTTCTATGTCTTTTGCTTGGGCCTCAGTGGGGTGCAATATTTGGGCAGAGGTGGTGTCTCTTAGTTTTCGTAGGAGATCTAAGTGTTCCTTTTCGCGTTTGCGTTTTAGATACGATGCTCGACTGATGAGGTAGCCCCTTATGACCGTTTTGTGGGCCTGCCATATGGAGAATATTGAGGTCTCCGTGTTGTCATTAGTCTCGAAGTAGTTTTTTAATTCAGACGCCATTGATACTGTGAAGTCTTTGTCGAGGAGGAGGGACTCGTTGAGGCGCCATGGTGGTTTACCTCGGTGCAGGTAATTGGAATTTAGTGTCATTGTCAGTGGAGCATGGTCAGACCATACTATGTTTCCTATAGAGCATTCTTCTATGCGGGGAAGCATGTTACCAGAGGCTAGTATATGATCTATTCTTGAGTATGTTTTGTGTACTTGTGAGAAGAATGTGTAGTTTCTGTCCGTGGGGTGCTTCGTTCTCCAGACGTCATACAAGCTATTTTCGTGGATGAGTTTTGCAAATGCTTTATTGTTCGGGCCTAATTTAAGGTGTTTGTCTGAGGTGCTTGGGGTGGTCGAGTCCAGACGGGTATCCATCGTATGATTATAGTCCCCACACAGAATTTTGGGATCGTTTGTGTCGTATGGTAGTTTATTGAGGACCTTATGGAGAAAGTTGCGTTGGTGGTCGTTGGGACTATACAAGCATGCTAGGATATATGGATGGTCATTGATTCTACAGTGTAAGATGATGTATCTTCCCTGGGTGTCCTTTTTGACTCGTAGTGTTTCTACCGTTAGGGAGTTGTGGAGTAGTATGGAGACTCCTCTGGATTTGGAGGTGTGAGTCGCATGGTATTGCGTAGGGTATTCTCTGCGGGCAAAGTTAGGGACCCTATTGGTTACGAAGTGCGTTTCTTGGACGCAGACCACATCTGCTTTAATTCTCTTTATATCATCTAGTAGCATGCGTCGTTTATGTGGCGTGTTAAGGCCTTTGGTGTTATGTGAATAGATTATCATGTTCGGTGGTACTTGTTGTGGCGTGTGAGGGTTTTGTCTGTGGGTTCAGCAGTATTGACTGGCTCTTTCGTGTGACTGTGGTGTCGGGGAAGTAGTGGTGGTGGTGTGAGTGGGGTTGGGTGTTACAGTACTATGTACAGGGACCGTATGGTCTGGCGCGCTAGTCGCGCCGCGGGGTTGAGGAGCTAGGGCTTCCAAGTACGTGGCTAACGGGCTCCAATTTGTGTTTTGGCGTGGAGCTGAAACCATATGTCTTAAAGTGGTAAGATGAACCTGATAGTGTAACATAATAACAGTACAATATAACAGTAAACAACTTTGTAAAGAGGTAAGTGAGCAACGGTATGTTCTTCAACATTATAGATTAAGTGATTCTGGTATGTCCTATTCTTTTAGATAACCTGACTATACCTGGCCTCCCTGGCCTTAGTGTAAGCCTGCTGGCCTGCGGCAATTCTGGTCACCATAGATTACAGTGGACTTATGAAACATTGATCTTCTCGCGCCCAAGGGTTTAGCTTTGCAACTTAGGACGGGGTATGTGCCCTAGCTGTGCATGGGCAGCCCCCATTTGGGATCTCTTTACTGAGCTCCTGGCTCTCGTTATCGTTGTTAAGCAACAATTACCTCGGGCCTAGGGAATGGTCTAGTGCAGGCGACTCGATCTATCGCAGGGATGTCGTCTAGTCAGCCCCCCTGCGGCAGCAGTCCTAACCTAGGAGGGTCGGATGGGTTTAGGTGCTCGCAGGGGCGCTGGGGAGTCGGTATATACATATTAGTAAGGGGGACATGTTATACACGTGGCATATAAACAGTATGCATATACATTTAAGCTGTAATCTATTTGCAAAGAATATATTTGTTTAGTCAATGATACTTGCGGTAAGCGCTTTCAGCGCTTCCAGAGAGGTATGTCAGTTCATGTTCGTTGGTCGGTGTAGACTGCGGTCGGTGGAGTAGGCGTCTTCAGGGGGCTCCCTCAGAAGGCCCCATTTTTCCAGGCATTGCTGTCCTTCTTCTGGGGATGATATAACAAACGTTTTCCCTTGTCTGGACAGAATCAGCTTCGTGGGGAAGCCCCACCTGTAACGTATGCCTTTGTTGCGGAGTGTGGTGGTGATCTGGGTGTAGTCTTTCCTCTGGCGCAGCGTAGCTGATGATATATCCGCCATGAGGCGCACCGATGGAAAGTCTTCGTGCGGGGTATCCCTGCTGCGGTATGAGCGGAGGACCAGCTCCTTGATGTGGAAGTAGTGAGCTCTGAGGAGGACGTCGCGTGGGATGGAGTCTGGTAGGTTTTTAGGCTTCGCCACCCTGTGGATCCTGTCTATCAGGAGCATGTCCGCAGGTATGTCCGGGGCATAGGCCTTCATGAGACCTCGTGCGTGCGCTTGCAGGTCGTCTTGGAGGATTGATTCGGGTACTCCTCGGAGTCGTAAATTGTTCCTTCGAGCTCTATCCTCGTGGTCCGCCATGCGTAATTCCATGATCTCCACTTTGCAGCTCAGCTCCTGTAGTTGCTTGGAAACTGCGGATTGTGTGGAGGCTAGTTCTTGGCATTGATTTTCAACTACGGAGGTTCTAGTTGTTAGGTCCCTCACCTCTTTCTTTATCTGGTCAGCCGTTGACTGCCATGTGGAAATCAGTCTTGCTGCCATTGCTTCCATTGCCTGTTCGAAAGTGCTTTGAGTTAAGTAATCCATAGGCTTAGGATACTCCGGCCTTGTTGGCGTCGGGCTTGGGGTGGTATCCTCCGCGCCCTCGTGTTCCGCCGTCCGCATAATCTCTGTTGTAGAGGAGGTTTTTTGGCCGAAAAAGTTCAATTTTTCTGCTTTGAGTGCAGCTTTCCTCGCTTTAGATGAAGCCATCAGGTTTTATGTAATATATAGGTTTCAGCTCATCGATTATCGCAATTTAGTGGAGCCCTCGTGCCGGAGCAGAGATTCAGACGTCCATCTTGCTCGGCGGTTAGCCACGCCCCCAGCTGTGGACATTTTTAGTGGCAGCAGGGATAGCTGAACGTTTTGATATAAGATCTGTGTAGGTGGGCCTGAAAATGAGGGAGTGGTGGCAGTTTAGAAATCATGTCCTGATTTTTCAGCTTTTGCCAGCTCCCACTCTAGCTTTGCCATTCATTCCTATGGGACAAATTTCGCCACAAGAACGACGATATTCCGTGAACCATTCAGTGAAACGTTCCACAAAGTAATAGCAATCCGATCGGGAACAATCTGCACGTTTTGGTAAATTTTTGTCTATGTAGAGTAAAAACTGTGGGAGGAGTTAGGGTGGCAAATTTGGCTATAATAATAATAATAATAATATATATGTGAGATAACAGTAAGTGGTCTTGCTATGCAAGAACACTTAATAACTAGAAAAGCTACAATTTCTGGGGAAATTGTGTGAAGTGTTCTTGCCTCCACCAGTAGTCTACAACTGGAGTGGGCGGAGTAACTGTTATCATTTATATAGCACATTTAATTGCAACGTTGTTGCACAGTTACATTAAAACATACATTTATAAAAACATTAGCAGGTGTGTAAAAGGCTTTATCTATGACATCACTTGCTGCTGCAGCCTGGGACAGGTCAGAGTGTTTTGGCAGTTGCCATCTTCAAACGGTCGTATTTTAAAAACTATAAATCCTACAGCGAAGAGCTTTATATTGTGAGAATCACAAGACCCAGACCTACATTTTGATGTATAGTATGTCTCTGAGATATTAACAATGAAGGCACAGTCGCAGTTTAGAAAGAGCCCTTCAAATGTGAGCTTTGCAGAGTGGAGTTTCAATGAATGTCAATGGAAGGCGTGAGTTGCAAACAAATGGTCATATTGCGAAAACAATCAGGACTATGGCTTAGCTGTTGACATTTTTAGTGGCAGCAGGGATAGCTGAACGTTTTGATATAAGATTTGTGTAGGTGGGCCTGAAAATGAGGGAGTGGTGGCAGTTTAGAAATCATGTCCTGATTTTTCAGCTTTTGCCAGCTCCCACTCTAGCTTTGCCATTCATTCCTATGGGACAAATTTCGCCACAAGAACGACGATATTCCGAGAACCATTCGGCGAAACGTTCCACAAAGTAATAGCAATCCGATCGGGAACAATCTGCACGTTTTGGTATATTTTTGTCTATGTAGTGTAAAAACTGTGGGAGGAGTTAGGGTGGCAAATTTGGCTATAATAATAATAATAATAACTAGAAAAGGTACAATTTCTGGGGAAATTGTGTGAAGTGTTCTTGCCGCCACCATTAGTCTACAACTGGAGTGGGCGGAGTAACTGTTATCATTTATATAGCACATTTAATTGCAATGTTGTTGCACAGTTACATTAAACCATACAGTTATAAAAACATTAGCAGGTGTAAAAGGCTTTGTCTATGACATCACTTGCTGCTGCAGCCTTGCACAGGTCAGAGTATTTTTGCGGTTGCCATCTTCAAACGGTCGTATCTTAAAAACTATAAATCCTACAGTGAAGAGCTTTATACTTCGAGAATCACAAGACCCAGGCCTACATTTTGATGTATAGTATGTCTCTGAGATATTAACAATGAAGGCACAGTCGCAGTTTAGAAAGTGCCCTTCAAATGTGAGCTTTGCAGAGTGGAGTTTCAATGAATGTCAATGGACTGCGTGGGTTGCAAACATATGGCCATATTGTGAAAACTATAAGGACTATGGCTTAGCTGTGGACATTTTTAGTGTCAGCATGGATAGCTTAACGTTTTGATATAAGATTTGTGTAGGTGGGCCTGAAAATGAGGGAGTGGTGGCAGTTTAGAAATCATGTCCTGATTTTTCAGCTTTTGCCAGCTCCCACTCTAGCTTTGCCATTCATTCCTATGGGACAAATTTCGCCACAAGAACGACGATATTCCGAGAACCATTCGGCGAAACGTTCCACAAAGTAATAGCAATCCGATCGGGAACAATCTGCACGTTTTGGTATATTTTTGTCTATGTAGTGTAAAAACTGTAGGAGGAGTTAGGGTGGCAAATTTGGCTATAATAATAATAATAATATATATGTGAGATAACAGTAAGTGGTCTTGCTATGCAAGAACACTTAATAACTAGAAAAGCTACAATTTCTGGGGAAATTGTGTGAAGTGTTCTTGCCTCCACCAGTAGTCTACAACTGGAGTGGGCGGAGTAACTGTTATCATTTATATAGCACATTTAATTGCAACGTTGTTGCACAGTTACATTAAAACATACATTTATAAAAACATTAGCAGGTGTGTAAAAGGCTTTATCTATGACATCACTTGCTGCTGCAGCCTGGGACAGGTCAGAGTGTTTTGGCAGTTGCCATCTTCAAACGGTCGTATTTTAAAAACTATAAATCCTACAGCGAAGAGCTTTATATTGTGAGAATCACAAGACCCAGACCTACATTTTGATGTATAGTATGTCTCTGAGATATTAACAATGAAGGCACAGTCGCAGTTTAGAAAGAGCCCTTCAAATGTGAGCTTTGCAGAGTGGAGTTTCAATGAATGTCAATGGAAGGCGTGAGTTGCAAACAAATGGTCATATTGCGAAAACAATCAGGACTATGGCTTAGCTGTTGACATTTTTAGTGGCAGCAGGGATAGCTGAACGTTTTGATATAAGATTTGTGTAGGTGGGCCTGAAAATGAGGGAGTGGTGGCAGTTTAGAAATCATGTCCTGATTTTTCAGCTTTTGCCAGCTCCCACTCTAGCTTTGCCATTCATTCCTATGGGACAAATTTTGCCACAAGAACGACGATATTCCGTGAACCATTCAGTGAAACGTTCCACAAAGTAATAGCAATCCGATCGGGAACAATCTGCACGTTTTGGTAAATTTTTGTCTATGTAGTGTAAAAACTGTGGGAGGAGTTAGGGTGGCAAATTTGGCTATAATAATAATAATAATAATATATATGTGAGATAACAGTAAGTGGTCTTGCTATGCAAGAACACTTAATAACTAGAAAAGCTACAATTTCTGGGGAAATTGTGTGAAGTGTTCTTGCCTCCACCAGTAGTCTACAACTGGAGTGGGCGGAGTAACTGTTATCATTTATATAGCACATTTAATTGCAACGTTGTTGCACAGTTACATTAAAACATACATTTATAAAAACATTGGCAGGTGTGTAAAAGGCTTTATCTATGACATCACTTGCTGCTGCAGCCTGGGACAGGTCAGAGTGTTTTGGCAGTTGCCATCTTCAAACGGTCGTATTTTAAAAACTATAAATCCTACAGCGAAGAGCTTTATATTGTGAGAATCACAAGACCCAGACCTACATTTTGATGCATAGTACGTCTCTGCAATATTAACAATGAAGGCACAGTCGCAGTTTAGAAATTGCCCTTCAAATGTGAGCTTTGCAGAGTGGAGTTTCAATGAATGTCAATGGACGGTGTGAGTTGCAAACAAATGGTCATATTGCGAAAACTATCAGGACTATGGCTTAGCTGTGGACATTTTTAGTGGCAGCAGGGATAGCTGAACGTTTTGATATAAGATCTGTGTAGGTGGGCCTGAAAATGAGGGAGTGGTGGCAGTTTAGAAATCATGTCCTGATTTTTCAGCTTTTGCCAGCTCCCACTCTAGCTTTGCCATTCATTCCTATGGGACAAATTTCGCCACAAGAACGACGATATTCCGTGAACCATTCAGTGAAACGTTCCACAAAGTAATAGCAATCCGATCGGGAACAATCTGCACGTTTTGGTAAATTTTTGTCTATGTAGAGTAAAAACTGTGGGAGGAGTTAGGGTGGCAAATTTGGCTATAATAATAATAATAATAATATATATGTGAGATAACAGTAAGTGGTCTTGCTATGCAAGAACACTTAATAACTAGAAAAGCTACAATTTCTGGGGAAATTGTGTGAAGTGTTCTTGCCTCCACCAGTAGTCTACAACTGGAGTGGGCGGAGTAACTGTTATCATTTATATAGCACATTTAATTGCAACGTTGTTGCACAGTTACATTAAAACATACAGTTATAAAAAATTAGCAGGTGTACTAAAGGCTTTGTCTATGACATCACTTGCTGCTGCAGCCTGGCACAGGTCAGAGTATTTTGGCGGTTGCCATCTTCAAACGGTCGTATTTTAAAAACTATAAATCCTACAGTGAAGAGCTTTATATTGTGAGAATCACAAGACCCAGACCTACATTTTGATGTATAGTATGTCTCTGAGATATTAACAATGAAGGCACAGTCGCAGTTTAGAAATTGCCCTTCAAATGTGAGCTTTGCAGAGTGGAGTTTCAATGAATGTCAATGGAAGGCGTGAGTTGCAAACAAATGGTCATATTGTGAAAACTATCAGGACTATGGCTTAGCCGTGGACATTTCTAGTGGCAGCAGGGATAGCTGAACGTTTTGATATAAGATTTGTGTAGGTGGGCCTGAAAATGAGGGAGTGGTGGCAGTTTAGAAATCATGTCCTGATTTTTCAGCTTTTGCCAGCTCCCACTCTAGCTTTGCCATTCATTCCTATGGGACAAATTTCGGTACAAGAACGACGATATTCCGTGAACCATTTGCCGAAACGTTCCACAAAGTAATAGCAATCCGATCGGGAACAATCTGCACGTTTTGGTAAATTTTTGTCTATGTAGTGTAAAAACTGTGGGAGGAGTTAGGGTGGCAAATTTGGCTATAATAAGAATAATAACTAGAAAAGCTACAATTTCTGGGGAAATTGTGAAGTGTTCTTGCCTCCAACAGTAGTATACAACTGGAGTGGGCGGAGTAACTGTTATTATTTATTTATATAGCACATTTAATTGCAATGTTGTTGCCCAAAGTGCTTCACAGTTACATTAAAACATACAGTTATAAAAACATTAGCAGGTGTAAAAGGCTTTGTCTATGACATCACTTGCTGCTGCAGCCTGGCACAGGTCAGAATATTTTTGCGGTTGCCATCTTCAAACGGTCATATTTTTAAAACTATAAATCCTACAGCAAAGAGCTTTATATTGTGAGAATCACAAGACCCAGACCTACATTTTGATGTATAGTATGTCTCTGAGATATTAACAATGAAGCACAGTCGCAGTTTAGAAAATGCCCTTCAAATGTGAGCTTTGCAGAGTGGAGTTTCAATGAATGTCAATGGACGGCGTGAGTTGCAAACAAATTGTCATATTGCAAAAACTATCAGGACTATGGCTTAGCTGTGGACATTTTTAGTGGCAGCAGGGATAGCTGAACGTTTTGATATAAGATTTGTGTAGGTGGGCTTGAAAATGAGGGAGTGGTGGCAGTTTAGAAATCATGTCCTGATTTTTCAGCTTTTGCCAGCTCCCACTCTAGCTTTGCCATGCATTCCTATGGGACAAATTTCGCCACAAGAACGACGATATTCCGTGAACCATTCGTCAAACCGTTCCACAAAGTAATAGCAATCCGATCGGGAACAATCTGCACGTTTTGGTATATTTTTGTCTATGTAGTGTAAAAACTGTGGGAGGAGTTAGGGTGGCAAATTTGGCTATAATAAGAATAATAAGAATAATAATAATATATATGTGAGATAACATTAAGTGGTCTTGCTTTGCAAGAACACTTAATAACTAGAAAAGCTACAATTTCTGGGGAAATTGTGTGAAGTGTTCTTGCCTCCACCAGTAGTCTACAACTGGAGTGGGCGGAGTAACTGTTATCATTTATATAGCACATTTAATTGCAACTTTGTTGCACAGTTACATTAAAACATACATTTATAAAAAATATTAGCAGGTGTAGAAAAGGCTTTGTCTATGACATCACTTGCTGCTGCAGCCTAGCACAGGTCAGAGTATTTTGCGGTTGCCATCTTCAAATGGTCGTATTTTAAAAACTATAAATCCTACAGTGAAGAGGTTTATATTCTGAGAATCACAAGACCCAGACCTACATTTTGATGTATAGTATGTCTCTGAGATATTAACAATGAAGGCACAGTCGCAGTTTAGAAATTGCCCTTCAAATGTGAGCTTTGCAGAGTGAAGTTTCAATGAATGTCAATGGACGGCGTGAGTTGCAAACAAATGGTCATATTGTGAAAACTACCAGGACTATGGCTTAGCTGTGGACATTTCTAGTGGCAGCAGGGATAGCTGAACGTTTTGATATAAGATTCGTGTAGGTGGGCCTGAAAATGAGGGAGTGGTGGCAGTTTAGAAATCATGTCCTGATTTTTCAGCTTTTGCCAGCTCCCACGCTAGCTTTGCCATTCATTCCTATGGGACAAATCTCGGCACAAGAATGACGATATTCCGTGAACCATTCGGCAAAACATTCCAAAAAGTAATAGCAACGCGAGAACAATCTGCACGTTTTGGTAAATTTTTGTCTATGTAGTGTAAAAACTGTGGGAGGAGTTAGGGTGGCAAATTTGGCTATAATAAGAATAATAATAATAATATATATGTGAGATAACATTAAGTGGTCTTGCTATGCAAGAACACTTAATAACTAGAAAAGCTACAATTTCTGGGGAAATTGTGTGAAGTGTTCTTGCCTCCACCAGTAGTCTACAACTGGAGTGGGCGGAGTAACTGTTATTATTTATTTATATAGCACATTTAATTGCAACGTTGTTGCCCAAAGTGCTTCACAGTTACATTAAAACATACATTTATAAAAACATTAGCAGGTGTAGAAAAGGCTTTCTCTATGACATCACTTGCTGCTGCAGCCTGGCACAAGTCAGAGTATTTTGGCGGTTGCCATCTTCAAACGGTCGTATTTTAAAAACTATAATTCCTACAGTGAAGAGCTTTATATTGTGAGAATCACAAGACCCAGACCTACATCTTGATGTATAGTATGTCTCTGAGATATTAACAATGAAGGCACAGTTGCAGTTTAGAAATTGCCCTTCAAATGTGAGCTTTGCAGAGTGGCGTTTCAATGAATGTCAATGGACTGCGTGAGTTGCAAACAAATGGCCATATTGTGAAAACTATAAGGACTAAGGCTTAGCTGTTGACATTTTTAGTGGCAGCAGGGATAGCTGAACGTTTTGATATAAGATTTGTGTAGGTGGGCCTGAAAATGAGGGAGTGGTGGCAGTTTAGAAATCATGTCCTGATTTTTCAGCTTTTGCCAGCTCCCACTCTAGCTTTGCCATTCATTCCTATGGGACAAATTGCGCCACAAGAACGACGATATTCCGTGAACCATTCGGCGAAACGTTCCACAAAGTAATAGCAATCCGATCGGTAACAATCTGCACGTTTTGGTAAATTTTTGTCTATGTAGTGTAAAAACTGTGGGAGGAGTTAGGGTGGCAAATTTGGCTATAATAAGAATAATAATAATAATATATATGTGAGATAACATTAAGTGGTCTTGCTATGCAAGAACACTTAATAATATATATGTGAGATAACATTAAGTGGACTTGCTATGCAAGAACACTTAATAACTAGAAAAGGTACAATTTCTGGGGAAATTGTGTGAAGTGTTCTTGCCGCCACCATTAGTCTACAACTGGAGTGGGCGGAGTAACTGTTATCATTTATATAGCACATTTAATTGCAATGTTGTTGCACAGTTACATTAAACCATACAGTTATAAAAACATTAGCAGGTGTAAAAGGCTTTGTCTATGACATCACTTGCTGCTGCAGCCTTGCACAGGTCAGAGTATTTTTGCGGTTGCCATCTTCAAACGGTCGTATCTTAAAAACTATAAATCCTACAGTGAAGAGCTTTATACTTCGAGAATCACAAGACCCAGGCCTACATTTTGATGTATAGTATGTCTCTGAGATATTAACAATGAAGGCACAGTCGCAGTTTAGAAAGTGCCCTTCAAATGTGAGCTTTGCAGAGTGGAGTTTCAATGAATGTCAATGGACTGCGTGAGTTGCAAACATATGGCCATATTGTGAAAACTATAAGGACTATGGCTTAGCTGTGGACATTTTTAGTGGCAGCAGGGATAGCTGAACGTTTTGATATAAGATTTGTGTAGGTGGGCCTGAAAATGAGGGAGTGGTGGCAGTTTAGAAATCATGTCCTGATTTTTCAGCTTTTGCCAGCTCCCACTCTAGCTTTGCCATTCATTCCTATGGGACAAATTTCGCCACAAGAACGACGATATTCCGTGAACCATTCAGTGAAACGTTCCACAAAGTAATAGCAATCCGATCGGGAACAATCTGCACGTTTTGGTAAATTTTTGTCTATGTAGTGTAAAAACTGTGGGAGGAGTTAGGGTGGCAAATTTGGCTATAATAATAATAATAACTAGAAAAGCTACAATTTCTGGGGAAATTGTGTGAAGTGTTCTTGCCTCCACCAGTAGTCTACAACTGGAGTGGGCGGAGTAACTGTTATCATTTATATAGCACATTTAATTGCAATGTTGTTGCACAGTTACATTAAACCATACATTTATAAAAACATTAGCAGGTGTAGAAAAGGCTTTCTCTTTGACATCACTTGCTGCTGCAGCCTGGCACAAGTCAGAGTATTTTGGCGGTTGCCATCTTCAAACGGTCGTATTTTAAAAACTATAATTCCTACAGTGAAGAGCTTTATATTGTGAGAATCACAAGACCCAGACCTACATTTTGATGTATAGTATGTCTCTGAGTTATTAACAATGAAGGCACAGTCGCAGTTTAGAAATTGCCCTTCAAATGTGAGCCTTGCAGAGTGGAGTTTCAATGAATGTCAATGGATGGCGTGAGTTGTAAACAAATGGTCATATTAGGAAAACTATCAGGACTATGGCTTAGCCATGGACATTTTTAGTGGCAGCAGGGATAGCTGAACGTTTTGATATAAGATTTGTGTAGGTGGGCCTGAAAATGAGGGAGTGGTGGCAGTTTAGAAATCATGTCCTGATTTTTCAGCTTTTGCCAGCTCCCACTCTAGCTTTGCCATTCATTCCTATGGGACAAATTTCGCCACAAGAACGACGATATTCCGTGAACCATTCAGTGAAACGTTCCACAAAGTAATAGCAATCCGATCGGGAACAATCTGCACGTTTTGGTAAATTTTTGTCTATGTAGTGTAAAAACTGTGGGAGGAGTTAGGGTGGCAAATTTGGCTATAATAATAATAATAACTAGAAAAGCTACAATTTCTGGGGAAATTGTGAAGTGTTCTTGCCTCCACCAGTAGTATACAACTGGAGTGGGCGGAGTAACTGTTATTATTTATTTATATAGCACATTTAATTGCAACGTTGTTGCACAGTTACATTAAACCATACATTTATAAAAACATTAGCAGATGTGCAAAAGGCCCTGTCTATGACATCACTTGTTGCTGCAGCCTTGCACAGGTCAGAGAATTTTGGCGGTTGCCATCTTCAAACGGTCGTATTTTAAAAACTATAAATCCTACAGTGAAGAGCTTTATATTGTGAGAATCACAAGACCCAGACCTACATTTTGATGTATAGTATGTCTCTGAGATATTAACAATGAAGGCACAGTCGCAGTTTAGAAAGTGCCCTTCAAATGTGAGCTTTGCAGAGTGGAGTTTCAATGAATGTCAATGGACTGCGTGAGTTGCAAACATATGGCCATATTGTGAAAACTATAAGGACTATGGCTTAGCTGTGGACATTTTTAGTGGCAGCAGGGATAGCTGAACGTTTTGATATAAGATTTGTGTAGGTGGGCCTGAAAATGAGGGAGTGGTGGCAGTTTAGAAATCATGTCCTGATTTTTCAGCTTTTGCCAGCTCCCACTCTAGCTTTGCCATTCATTCCTATGGGACAAATTTCGCCACAAGAACGACGATATTCCGTGAACCATTCAGTGAAACGTTCCACAAAGTAATAGCAATCCGATCGGGAACAATCTGCACGTTTTGGTAAATTTTTGTCTATGTAGTGTAAAAACTGTGGGAGGAGTTAGGGTGGCAAATTTGGCTATAATAATAATAATAACTAGAAAAGCTACAATTTCTGGGGAAATTGTGTGAAGTGTTCTTGCCTCCACCAGTAGTCTACAACTGGAGTGGGCGGAGTAACTGTTATCATTTATATAGCACATTTAATTGCAATGTTGTTGCACAGTTACATTAAACCATACATTTATAAAAACATTAGCAGGTGTAGAAAAGGCTTTCTCTTTGACATCACTTGCTGCTGCAGCCTGGCACAAGTCAGAGTATTTTGGCGGTTGCCATCTTCAAACAGTCGTATTTTAAAAACTATAATTCCTACAGTGAAGAGCTTTATATTGTGAGAATCACAAGACCCAGACCTACATTTTGATGTATAGTATGTCTCTGAGTTATTAACAATGAAGGCACAGTCGCAGTTTAGAAATTGCCCTTCAAATGTGAGCCTTGCAGAGTGGAGTTTCAACGAATGTCAATGGATGGCGTGAGTTGTAAACAAATGGTCATATTAGGAAAACTATCAGGACTATGGCTTAGCCATGGACATTTTTAGTGGCAGCAGGGATAGCTGAACGTTTTGATATAAGATTTGTGTAGGTGGGCCTGAAAATGAGGGAGTGGTGGCAGTTTAGAAATCATGTCCTGATTTTTCAGCTTTTGCCAGCTCCCACTCTAGCTTTGCCATTCATTCCTATGGGACAAATTTCGCCACAAGAACGACGATATTCCGTGAACCATTCAGTGAAACGTTCCACAAAGTAATAGCAATCCGATCGGGAACAATCTGCACGTTTTGGTAAATTTTTGTCTATGTAGTGTAAAAACTGTGGGAGGAGTTAGGGTGGCAAATTTGGCTATAATAATAATAATAACTAGAAAAGCTACAATTTCTGGGGAAATTGTGTGAAGTGTTCTTGCCTCCACCAGTAGTCTACAACTGGAGTGGGCGGAGTAACTGTTATCATTTATATAGCACATTTAATTGCAATGTTGTTGCACAGTTACATTAAACCATACATTTATAAAAACATTAGCAGGTGTAGAAAAGGCTTTCTCTTTGACTGTGGCGAAACCAGCTTCGCCACTGTGAACTGGAGAGGCCTGGCTGCTAGCCTCCTGCCCGCTGACTATGGCCCCTGGACATATTGCACTTTAAAGACTATATTTGGGCATGTACTAATTTGTATTGCTGCTACTGGCCCTTTAAAATCAGCAATGGACATTTTGGGACTACTGTCCCTTTAAGACTGTGGAGCGTAGTACAGTAATCCTGCCTTTAATACTTTCATGTCATGTATGTATTTTTGTATGCAGTTAACCTGGGTTATATATGTGTACAGCATTCATCTGATTGTTCGGTAGAATCACTCCATTCATTGTATTGAGGAAACTACCGAACAACCAGACCACCCAGGACTAAGTGTGCCTCCAATTACCGTTTGCAACAATGTTGCAAACGGGTAATTGGCAATCATGTAATGTGTTCTGTGTCCTCTGGGTGGCCGCCATTCAGGAAACAACCACGTGGCGGCGGCCATCTTAAACTACCGAACAGCGGTGTTTTGCCGTCGAGTGTCTGGAACTAAAATCGGACACTTGACTAGGCAAACACCGCTGAGACCTCCATACTTCCAGAAATTCGTATGGAAACTACCGAATGACCCGCCGTTCGGTAGAAAGAACCCCACAAACAAGGGAATTCATTCAAACCCTCTCCAGGCTCTATAACACAGGCAATTCGCCTGTTTTCATTCCCTTGTTTGTGACCGACCGCAGGGCCAAAATGCATGGAACTGATTTCGGATACTTTACCCATGCGGTCGGTCAATACTTTAAAGTTCCATAACTCCTGAACCATTTATCCGAATGGGCTGATTCTTGCATATGTTGTCCCCCTGAATAAGGGCTATCAGGGGATACCTGTTTTGGAGGTGTAGCATATGTATTTGGGGTACATCCAGGAATTGGGGAAAAAGGTGTACAGTATAATTGTGTTAAGTGTTAATCTAAGGGGAGGAAATGTGTGGGAGGTACATCCATGTGATTGGTTAATTTCATCCTCCCCCTGGGAGTGTCCTGTATGTACTTGTTGGTAATAAAAGCCAGACTGGGTGTCCCAGTCCAGAGTTCCTGCTTAACCCTCAAAATGAAGTGTCGTCTCGTTCTTGGGGGGGATTGGATTGTAAGCTGACTGCCAAGAGTGTAAGCCGATTGTATGCTTTTCTTGTTCAGCTGTTCCAGTTCGGAGTGTTATTTTGTATCCAGCTCGTGAGTTCTGATGTTCTGCAGTAGCTGTGCCTGTCTATGGAAAAGGGGATTATCGCCTAAACGCATTTTTCCCCTTGTATGCTGAAACGGTCCGTTACATTGACATCACTTGCTGCTGCAGCCTGGCACAAGTCAGAGTATTTTGGCGGTTGCCATCTTCAAACGGTCGTATTTTAAAAACTATAATTCCTACAGTGAAGAGCTTTATATTGTGAGAATCACAAGACCCAGACCTACATTTTGATGTATAGTATGTCTCTGAGTTATTAACAATGAAGGCACAGTCGCAGTTTAGAAATTGCCCTTCAAATGTGAGCCTTGCAGAGTGGAGTTTCAATGAATGTCAATGGATGGCGTGAGTTGTAAACAAATGGTCATATTAGGAAAACTATCAGGACTATGGCTTAGCCATGGACATTTTTAGTGGCAGCAGGGATAGCTGAACGTTTTGATATAAGATTTGTGTAGGTGGGCCTGAAAATGAGGGAGTGGTGGCAGTTTAGAAATCATGTCCTGATTTTTCAGCTTTTGCCAGCTCCCACTCTAGCTTTGCCATTCATTCCTATGGGACAAATTTCGCCACAAGAACGACGATATTCCGTGAACCATTCAGTGAAACGTTCCACAAAGTAATAGCAATCCGATCGGGAACAATCTGCACGTTTTGGTAAATTTTTGTCTATGTAGTGTAAAAACTGTGGGAGGAGTTAGGGTGGCAAATTTGGCTATAATAATAATAATAACTAGAAAAGCTACAATTTCTGGGGAAATTGTGAAGTGTTCTTGCCTCCACCAGTAGTATACAACTGGAGTGGGCGGAGTAACTGTTATTATTTATTTATATAGCACATTTAATTGCAACGTTGTTGCACAGTTACATTAAACCATACATTTATAAAAACATTAGCAGATGTGCAAAAGGCCCTGTCTATGACATCACTTGTTGCTGCAGCCTTGCACAGGTCAGAGAATTTTGGCGGTTGCCATCTTCAAACGGTCGTATTTTAAAAACTATAAATCCTACAGTGAAGAGCTTTATATTGTGAGAATCACAAGACCCAGACCTACATTTTGATGTATAGTATGTCTCTGAGATATTAACAATGAAGGCACAGTCGCAGTTTAGAAAGTGCCCTTCAAATGTGAGCTTTGCAGAGTGGAGTTTCAATGAATGTCAATGGACTGCGTGAGTTGCAAACATATGGCCATATTGTGAAAACTATAAGGACTATGGCTTAGCTGTGGACATTTTTAGTGGCAGCAGGGATAGCTGAACGTTTTGATATAAGATTTGTGTAGGTGGGCCTGAAAATGAGGGAGTGGTGGCAGTTTAGAAATCATGTCCTGATTTTTCAGCTTTTGCCAGCTCCCACTCTAGCTTTGCCATTCATTCCTATGGGACAAATTTCGCCACAAGAACGACGATATTCCGTGAACCATTCAGTGAAACGTTCCACAAAGTAATAGCAATCCGATCGGGAACAATCTGCACGTTTTGGTAAATTTTTGTCTATGTAGTGTAAAAACTGTGGGAGGAGTTAGGGTGGCAAATTTGGCTATAATAATAATAATAACTAGAAAAGCTACAATTTCTGGGGAAATTGTGTGAAGTGTTCTTGCCTCCACCAGTAGTCTACAACTGGAGTGGGCGGAGTAACTGTTATCATTTATATAGCACATTTAATTGCAATGTTGTTGCACAGTTACATTAAACCATACATTTATAAAAACATTAGCAGGTGTAGAAAAGGCTTTCTCTTTGACATCACTTGCTGCTGCAGCCTGGCACAAGTCAGAGTATTTTGGCGGTTGCCATCTTCAAACAGTCGTATTTTAAAAACTATAATTCCTACAGTGAAGAGCTTTATATTGTGAGAATCACAAGACCCAGACCTACATTTTGATGTATAGTATGTCTCTGAGTTATTAACAATGAAGGCACAGTCGCAGTTTAGAAATTGCCCTTCAAATGTGAGCCTTGCAGAGTGGAGTTTCAACGAATGTCAATGGATGGCGTGAGTTGTAAACAAATGGTCATATTAGGAAAACTATCAGGACTATGGCTTAGCCATGGACATTTTTAGTGGCAGCAGGGATAGCTGAACGTTTTGATATAAGATTTGTGTAGGTGGGCCTGAAAATGAGGGAGTGGTGGCAGTTTAGAAATCATGTCCTGATTTTTCAGCTTTTGCCAGCTCCCACTCTAGCTTTGCCATTCATTCCTATGGGACAAATTTCGCCACAAGAACGACGATATTCCGTGAACCATTCAGTGAAACGTTCCACAAAGTAATAGCAATCCGATCGGGAACAATCTGCACGTTTTGGTAAATTTTTGTCTATGTAGTGTAAAAACTGTGGGAGGAGTTAGGGTGGCAAATTTGGCTATAATAATAATAATAACTAGAAAAGCTACAATTTCTGGGGAAATTGTGAAGTGTTCTTGCCTCCACCAGTAGTATACAACTGGAGTGGGCGGAGTAACTGTTATTATTTATTTATATAGCACATTTAATTGCAACGTTGTTGCACAGTTACATTAAAACATACAGTTATAAAAACATTAGCAGGTGCAATTGGCCCTGTCTATGACATCACTTGCTGCTGCAGCCTTGCACAGGTCAGAGTATTTTTGCGGTTGCCATCTTCAAATGGTCGTATTTTAAAAACTATAAATCCTACAGTGAAGAGCTTTATATTGTGAGAATCACAAGACCCAGACCTACATTTTGATGTATAGTATGTCTCTGAGATATTAACAAGGAAGGCACAGTTGCAGTTTAGAAATTGCCCTTCAAATGTTAGCTTTGCAGAGTGGCGTTTCAATGAATGTCAATGGACTGCGTGAGTTGCAAACAAATGGTCATATTGCGAAAACAATCAGGACTATGGCTTAGCCGTGGACATTTTTAGTGGCAGCAGGGATAGCTGAACGTTTTGATATAAGATTTGTGTAGGTGGGCTTGAAAATGAGGGAGTAGTGGCAGTTTAGAAATCATGTCCTGATTTTTCAGCTTTTGCCAGCTCCCACTCTAGCTTTGCCATTCATTCCTATGGGACAAATTTCGCCACAAGAACGACGATATTCCGAGAACCATTCAGCGAAATGTTCCACAAAGTAATAGCAACGCGATCGGGAACAATCTGCACGTTTTGGTAAATTTTTGTCTATGTAGTGTAAAAACTGTGGGAGGAGTTAGGGTGGCAAATTTGGCTATAATAAGAATAATAATAACTAGAAAAGCTACAATTTCTAGGGAAATTGTGTGAAGTGTTCTTGCCTCCACCAGTAGTCTACAACTGGAGTGGGCGGAGTAACTGTTATTATTTATTTATATAGCACATTTAATTGCAACGTTGTTGCCCAAAGTGCTTCACAGTTACATTAAAACATACAGTTATAAAAACATTAGCAGGTGTGAAAAAGGCTTTGTCTATGACATCACTTGCTGCTGCAGCCTTGCACAGGTCAGAGTATTTTTGCAGTTGCCATCTTCAAATGGTCGTATTTTAAAAACTATAAATCCTACAGTGAAGAGCTTTATATTGTGAGAATCACAAGACCCAGACCTACATTTTCATGTATAATATGTCTCTGAGATATTAACAATGAAGGCACAGTCGCAGTTTAGAAATTGCCCTTCAAATGTGAGCTTTGCAGAGTGGAGTTTCAATGAATGTCAATGGAAGGCGTGAGTTGCAAACAAATGGTCATATTGTGAAAACTATAAGGACTATGGCTTAGCCGTGGGCATTTCTAGTGGCAGCAGGGATAGCTGAACGTTCTGATATAAGATTTGTGTAGGTGGGCCTGAAAATGAGGGAGTGGTGGCAGTTTAGAAATCATGTCCTGATTTTTCAGCTTTTGCCAGCTCCCACTCTAGCTTTGCCATTCATTCCTATGGGACAAATTTCGCCACAAGAACGACGATATTCCGAGAATCATTCGCCGAAACTTTCCACAAAGTAATAGCAATCCGATCGGGAACAATCTGCACGTTTTGGTAAATTTTCGTCTATGTAGTGTAAAAACTGTGGGAGGAGTTAGGGTGGCAAATTTGGCTATAATAAGAATAATAATAACTAGAAAAGCTACAATTTCTGGGGAAATTGTGTGAAGTGTTCTTGCCTCCACCAGTAGTCTACAACTGCAGTGGGCGGAGTAACTGTTATCATTTATATAGCACATTTAATTGCAATGTTGTTGCCCAAAGTGCTTCACAGTTACATTAAAACATACAGTTATAAAAACATTAGCAGGTGTAAAAGGCTTTGTCTATGACATCACTTGCTGCTGCAGCCTGGCACAGGTCAGAGTATTTTTGCGGTTGCCATCTTCAAACGGTCATATTTTTAAAACTTTAAATCCTACAGTGAAGAGCTTTATATTGTGAGAATCACAAGACCCAGACCTACATTTTGATGTATAGTATGTCTCTGAGATATTAACAATGAAGCACAGTCGCAGTTTAGAAAATGCCCTTCAAATGTGAGCTTTGCAGAGTGGAGTTTCAATGAATGTCAATGGAAGGCGTGAGTTGCAAACAAATGGTCATATTGTGAAAACTATCTGGACTATGGCTTAGCCATGGACATTTCTAGTGGCAGCAGGGATAGCTGAACGTTTTGATATAAGATTTGTGTAGGTGGGCCTGAAAATGAGGGAGTGGTGGCAGTTTAGAAATCATGTCCTGATTTTTCAGCTTTTCCCAGCTCCCACTCTAGCTTTGCCATTCATTCCTATGGGACAAATTTCGCCACAAGAACGACGATATTCCCAGAACCATTCGGCGAAACGTTCCACAAAGTAATAGCAATCCGATCGGGAACAATCTGCACGTTTTGGTATATTTTTGTCTATGTAGTGTAAAAACTGTGGGAGGAGTTAGGGTGGCAAATTTGGCTATAATAAGAATAATAATAACTAGAAAAGTTACAATTTCTGGGGATATTGTGAAGTGTTCTTGCCTCCATCAGTAGTCTACAACTGGAGTGGGCGGAGTAACTGTTAGTATTTATTTATATAGCACATTTAATTGCAACGTTGTTACCCAAAGTGCTTCACAGTTACATTAAAACATACAGTTATAGAAACCATTAGCAGGTGCAAAAGGCCCTGTCTATGACATCACTTGCTGCTGCAGCCTTGCACAGGTCAGAGTATTTTTGCGGTTGCCATCTTCAAACGGCCGTATTTTAAAAACTATAAATCCTACAGTGAAGAGCTTTATATTGTGAGAATCACAAGACCCAGACCTACATTTTGATGTATAGTATGTCTCTGAGATATTAACAATGAAGGCACAGTCGCAGTTTAGAAATTGCCCTTCAAATGTGAGCTTTGCAGAGTGGAGTTTCAATGAATGTCAATGGACTGCGTGAGTTGCAAACAAATGGTCATATTGTGAAAACTATAAGGACTATGGCTTAGCTGTGGATATTTTTTGTGGCAGCAGGGATAGCTGAACGTTTTGATATAAGATTTGTGTAGGTGGGCCTGAAAATGAGGGAGTGGTGGCAGTTTAGAAATCATGTCCTGATTTTTCAGCTTTTGCCAGCTCCCACTCTAGCTTTGCCATTCATTCCTATGGGACAAATTTTGCCACAAGAACGACGATATTCCGTGAACCATTCGGCGAAATGTTCTACAAAGTAATAGCAATCCGATCGGGAACAATCTGCACGTTTTGGTAAATTTTCGGCTATGTAGTGTAAAAACTGTGGGAGGAGTTAGGGTGGCAAATTTGGCTATAATAAGAATAATAATAATAATATATATGTGAGATAACATTAAGTGGTCTTGCTATGCAAGAACACTTAATAATAATATATATGTGAGATAACATTAAGTGGTCTTGCTATGCAAGAACACTTAACTAGAAAAGCTACAATTTCTGGGGAAATTGTGTGAAGTGTTCTTGCCTCCACCAGTAGTCTACAACTGGAGTGGGCGGAGTAACTGTTATTATTTATTTATATAGCACATTTAATTGCAACGTTGTTGCCCAAAGTGCTTCACAGTTACATTAACCCCTTAAGACCGCAGGACGTACTATGCCGTCCTTATTTTGGTGGCTCTAAAAGCCGCAGGACGGCATAGTACGTCCTGCGATCTTATGTACTTACCCGGTGATCGCGGTATGGGGGACTTACCTGGGAGCCCAGGGAGTCCCCCTGCGTCCTCTTCAGCCGCCCAGGGCCATGTGATCACGAGGTCCTTGCGAGGACCCCGCGATCACATGGACGGCATAGCCGTCCAAGGCATTGCCAGCAGGGGGAGTGCCTGTAATGACAGGTACTCCCCCTGCTGTCTGAAAAAAAAATAAAAAATGTTAAAACAGTGTAAAAATAAATTATATATACTTAGATCATATATATATTTATTATATATATGATCTAAGTATATATGTACACACATATACACACATACACATAAATATGCATACACTGTCTACGTGTATTTTAATATTAATATATACATAATTATATATATATATTAATATCAAAATACACGTACAATGATATTGATTAAATATATATATAATTTTCATTATATATATTTATATATAATAAAAAATAAATAAATATATAAATACGTTAAAAAAATAAATAAAAAAATAATAAAAAAATAATAAAAAAAAAATAGAGAAAAAATATATAAACATGCGTAATTTCGTTCTAACTGTATTTTAAAATTAATATATATATATTGATATCAAAATACATGTAGAACGAAATAATATATATATCTATATACATAAGTATATACGTATATATCACTATGTATATACCTATATATAAATAAAAATAATTTAAAAAAATTATATACATATATATACACACATATATATATACACACATATATATATAATAATTCTACACATATATTTATGTAATAATTTTACATAATTAGGTCATTTTATTAATTACAATTTGCAGGACCTGCCTGCCAACCCAGGCCAAAAGTTCAGGGAATTACATTGTCTAGCACTATATTTAACTCTGTAACTTTCCAAGACACCATGAAACCTGTACATGGTGGGTACTGTTTTACTCGGAAGACTTCGCTGAACACAAATATTAGTGTTTCAAAACAGTAAAATATATTACAACGACGATATCGTCAGTGACAGTGACATTTTTTGCATTTTTCACACACAAATGGCACTTACACTGACGATATAATTGTTGTGATATGTTTTACTGTTTTGAAACACTAATATTTGTGTTCAGCGAAGTCTCCTGAGTATAACAGTACCCCTCATGTACAGGTTTTATGGTGTTTTCAAAAGTTACAGAGTCAAATATAAGGTTTGCGTTTCAGTTTTTTCACATTAAAATTCGCCAGGTTGCCTTTGAGACCGTATGGTAGCCCAGGAATGAAAATTATCCCCATGATGGCATACCATTTGCAATAGTAGACAACCCAGGGTATTGCAAATAGGGTATGTTCAGTTTTTTTAGTAGCCACTTAGTCACAAACACTGGCCAAAATTTGCGTTCAAATTAGTTTTTTGCATTTTCAAATATTAACACTAACTTTGACTAGTGTTTGTGACCAAGTGGCTACTAAAAAAGACTGGACATACTCAATTTGCAATACCTTAGGTTGTCTACTTTTGCAAATGGTATGCCATCATGGGGGTAATTCTTATTTCTGGGCTACCATATGGTCTCAAAGGCAACGTAACCAATCTGGCGAATTTCAATGTAAAAAAACTGAAATATGTAACACGCTATATTTGACCCTGTAACTTCCCAAAACACCATAAAACCTGTACATAGGGGGTACTGTTTTACACGCGAGACATCGCTGAATACAAATATGTGTATTGTATTGCAGTAAAAGCAAACAGTATTATGACATTCACAGTTAGAATGTCACGTAGAACTAAAAAAATTAAAAAAATTCTTATTTTCTCCCATTTTTTAAATATTTTTTTCATATTAAATTATGTTCCATATCTAAATATTTGATGTTAAACGAAAGCCCCGTTTCCCCTGAATAAAATGATATATAATAATGGGGGGTGCATTTAATATGAAAGAGGTGAATTATGGTTGGACAGATATATAGCGCAAATGCCAGGTTTTGTTTACGTTTTTTTGGATCACAACTTGTACATTTGGCTGCGGTCTTAAGGGGTTAAAACATACAGTTATAAAAACATTAGCAGGTGCAAATGGCCCTGTCTATGACATCACTTGCTGCTGCAGCCTTGCACAGGTCAGAGTATTTTTGCGGTTGCCATCTTCAAACGGTCGTATTTTAAAAACTACAAATCCTACAGTGAAGAGCTTTATATTGTGAGAATCACAAGACCCAGACCTACATTTTGATGTATAGTATGTCTCTGAGATATTAACAATGAAGGCACAGTCGCAGTTTAGAAATTGCCCTTCAAATGTGAGCTTTGCAGAGTGGAGTTTCAATGAATGTCAATGGACGGTGTGAGTTGCAAACAAATGGTCATATTGCGAAAACTATCAGGACTATGGCTTAGCTGTGGACATTTTTAGTGGCAGCAGGGATAGCTGAACGTTTTGATATAAGATCTGTGTAGGTGGGCCTGAAAATGAGGGAGTGGTGGCAGTTTAGAAATCATGTCCTGATTTTTCAGCTTTTGCCAGCTCCCACTCTAGCTTTGCCATTCATTCCTATGGGACAAATTTCGCCACAAGAACGACGATATTCCGTGAACCATTCAGTGAAACGTTCCACAAAGTAATAGCAATCCGATCGGGAACAATCTGCACGTTTTGGTAAATTTTTGTCTATGTAGTGTAAAAACTGTGGGAGGAGTTAGGGTGGCAAATTTGGCTATAATAATAATAATAACTAGAAAAGCTACAATTTCTGGGGAAATTGTGTGAAGTGTTCTTGCCTCCACCAGTAGTCTACAACTGGAGTGGGCGGAGTAACTCTTATTATTTATTTATATAGCACATTTAATTGCAACGTTGTTGCCCAAAGTGCTTTACAGTTACATTAAAACATACAGTTATAAAAACATTAGCAGGTGCAAAAGGCCCTGTCTATGACATCACTTGCTGCTGCAGCCTTGCACAGGTCAGAGTATTTTGGCGGTTGCCATCTTCAAACGGTAGTATTTTAAAAACTATACATCCTACAGCGAAGAGCTTTATATTGTGAGAATCACAAGACCCATACCTACATTTTGATGTATAGTATGTCTCTGAGATAGTAACAATGAAGGCACAGTCGCAGTTTCGAAATTGCCCTTCAAATGTGAGCTTTGCAGAGTGGAGTTTCAATGAATGTCAATGGACGGCATGAGTTGCAACAAATGGTCATATTGTGAAAACTATTCGGACTATGGCTTAGCCGTGGACATTTTTAGTGACACCGCGGATAGCTGAACGTTTTGATATAAGATTTGTGCAGGTGGGCCTGAAAATGAGGGAGTGGTGGCAGTTTAGAAATCATGTCCTGATTTTTCAGCTTTTGCCAGTTCCCACTCTAGCTTTGCCATTCATTCCTATGGGACAAATTTCGCCACAAGAACGACGATATTCCGTGAACCATCTGGCGAAACGTTCCAAAAAGTAATAGCAATCCGATCGGGAACAATCTGCACGTTTTGGTAAATTTTTGTCTACGTAGTGTAAAAACTGTGGGAGGAGTTAGGGTGGCAAATTTGGCTATAATAAGAATAAGAATAAGAATAATATATATGTGAGATAACATTAAGTGGTCTTGCTATGCAAGAACACTTAACTAGAAAAGCTACAATTTCTGGGGAAATTGTGAAGTGTTCTTGCCTCCACCAGTAGTATACAACTGGAGTGGGCGGAGTAACTGTTATTATTTATTTATATAGCACATTTAATTGCAACGTTGTTGCACAGTTACATTAAAACATACAGTTATAAAAACATTAGCAGGTGCAATTGGCCCTGTCTATGACATCACTTGCTGCTGCAGCCTTGCACAGGTCAGAGTATTTTTGCGGTTGCCATCTTCAAACGGTCGTATTTTAAAAACTATAAATCCTACAGTGAAGAGCTTTATATTGTGAGAATCACAAGACCCAGACCTACATTTTGATGTATAGTATGTCTCTGAGATATTAACAAGGAAGGCACAGTTGCAGTTTAGAAATTGCCCTTCAAATGTTAGCTTTGCAGAGTGGCGTTTCAATGAATGTCAATGGACTGCGTGAGTTGCAAACAAATGGTCATATTGCGAAAACAATCAGGACTATGGCTTAGCCGTGGACATTTTTAGTGGCAGCAGGGATAGCTGAACGTTTTGATATAAGATTTGTGTAGGTGGGCTTGAAAATGAGGGAGTAGTGGCAGTTTAGAAATCATGTCCTGATTTTTCAGCTTTTGCCAGCTCCCACTCTAGCTTTGCCATTCATTCCTATGGGACAAATTTCGCCACAAGAACGACGATATTCCGAGAACCATTCAGCGAAATGTTCCACAAAGTAATAGCAACGCGATCGGGAACAATCTGCACGTTTTGGTAAATTTTTGTCTATGTAGTGTAAAAACTGTGGGAGGAGTTAGGGTGGCAAATTTGGCTATAATAATAATAATAACTAGAAAAGCTACAATTTCTGGGGATATTGTGAAGTGTTCTTGCCTCCATCAGTAGTCTACAACTGGAGTGGGCGGAGTAACTGTTAGTATTTATTTATATAGCACATTTAATTGCAACGTTGTTGCCCAAAGTGCTTCACAGTTACATTAAAACATACAGTTATAGAAACCATTAGCAGGTGCAAAAGGCCCTGTCTATGACATCACTTGCTGCTGCAGCCTTGCCCAGGTCAGAGTATTTTTGCGGTTGCCATCTTCAAACGGCCGTATTTTAAAAACTATAAATCCTACAGTGAAGAGCTTTATATTGTGAGAATCACAAGACCCAGACCTACATTTTGATGTATAGTATGTCTCTGAGATATTAACAATGAAGGCACAGTCGCAGTTTAGAAATTGCCCTTCAAATGTGAGCTTTGCAGAGTGGAGTTTCAATGAATGTCAATGGACTGCGTGAGTTGCAAACAAATGGTCATATTGTGAAAACTATAAGGACTATGGCTTAGCTGTGGATATTTTTTGTGGCAGCAGGGATAGCTGAACGTTTTGATATAAGATTTGTGTAGGTGGGCCTGAAAATGAGGGAGTGGTGGCAGTTTAGAAATCATGTCCTGATTTTTCAGCTTTTGCCAGCTCCCACTCTAGCTTTGCCATTCATTCCTATGGGACAAATTTTGCCACAAGAACGACGATATTCCGTGAACCATTCGGCGAAATGTTCTACAAAGTAATAGCAATCCGATCGGGAACAATCTGCACGTTTTGGTAAATTTTCGGCTATGTAGTGTAAAAACTGTGGGAGGAGTTAGGGTGGCAAATTTGGCTATAATAAGAATAATAATAATAATATATATGTGAGATAACATTAAGTGGTCTTGCTATGCAAGAACACTTAATAATAATATATATGTGAGATAACATTAAGTGGTCTTGCTATGCAAGAACACTTAATAATAATATATATGTGAGATAACATTAAGTGGTCTTGCTATGCAAGAACACTTAATAATAATATATATGTGAGATAACATTAAGTGGTCTTGCTATGCAAGAACACTTAACTAGAAAAGCTACAATTTCTGGGGAAATTGTGTGAAGTGTTCTTGCCTCCACCAGTAGTCTACAACTGGAGTGGGCGGAGTAACTGTTATTATTTATTTATATAGCACATTTAATTGCAACGTTGTTGCCCAAAGTGCTTCACAGTTACATTAACCCCTTAAGACCGCAGGACGTACTATGCCGTCCTTATTTTGGTGGCTCTAAAAGCCGCAGGACGGCATAGTACGTCCTGCGATCTTATGTAGTTACCCGGTGATCGCGGTATGGGGGACTTACCTGGGAGCCCAGGGAGTCCCCCTGCGTCCTCTTCAGCCGCCCAGGGCCATGTGATCGCGAGGTCCTTGCGAGGACCCCGCGATCACATGGACGGCATAGCCGTCCAAGGCATTGCCAGCAGGGGGAGTGCCTGTAATGACAGGTACTCCCCCTGCTGTCTGAAAAAAAAAAAAATGTTAAAACAGTGTAAAAATAAATTATATATACTTAGATCACATACATATACACACATATACACACATACACATAAATATGCATACACTGTCTACGTGTATTTTAATATTAATATATACATAATTATATATATATATTAATATCAAAATACACGTACAATGATATTGATTAAATATATATATAATTTTCATTATATATATTTATATATAATAAAAAATAAATAAATATATAAATACCGTATATACTCGAGTATAAGACGAGTTTTTCAGCACATTTTTTGTGCTGAAAAACACTCACTCGTCTTATACTCGAGTCAGTTGTCTGTATTATGGCAATTTTCATTGCCATAATACAGACAAGGACCGGGGGCTGTCAGGAAGCTGTAACTTACCTTCACCGCAGCTCCTGTCAGCTCCCTTCTCTCTCCTCCGTCCGTACAGCTCCCAGGTCAGCTCCCTCTGCAAATCTCGCGAGAGCCGCGGGGTCAGAGCGTTGCCACGGGTTACCGTGGCAACGCTCCGCGCGGCCGCGAGAGTTGCAGAGGAAGCTGACCTGGGAGCTGTACGGACGGAGGAGAGAGAAGGGAGCTGACAGGAGCTGCGGTGAAGGTAAGTTACAGCTTCCTGACAGCCCCCCTCCTACAGCCCATCCACTGGACCACCAGGGAGTGAGAGCCCCCCTCCCTGGCCAGCTAACAAGCAGGGAGGGGGGACGAAAAAAAAAATAATAATAAAAAAAAATAAATAAATAATAACATTAAAAAATATATATATATTACAATAATAATTAATAAAATGCCCACCCCCACCAATGCTCTGCACTCACACACACACACACACACACACACACTGCACTCACACACACTGCACTGCATTCATACACACTGCATACATACACACATACACACACTGCATTCACACTGCACTCATACACACACTGCACTCAATTCATTATATACACACTGCACTCACACACTGCACTCATATACACACACTGCATTCATACACACACTGCATACACACTGCACTCATACACACACTGCACTGCATTCATTATATACACACTGCACTCATATACACACACTGCACTCATTATATACACACTGCATACACACTGCACTCATACACACACACTGCACTCATATACACACACTGCACTGCATTCATACATACACACTGCATTCATTATATACACACTGCACTCACACACTGCACTCATACACACTGCATACACACTGCACTCATACACACACTGCACTGCATTCATTATACACACACTGCACTCATATACACGCACTGCACTCATATACACGCACTGCACTCATATACACGCACTGCACTCCATTCATTATATACACACTGCATTCATACACACACTGCATACACACACAGCATTCATATACACACTGCATTCATACACACACACACTGCATTCATTATACACACACTGTAAATAAATATTCAGTTAATATAACTTTTTTAGGATCTAATTTTATTTAGAAATTTACCAGTAGCTGCTGCATTTTCCACCTTAGTCTTATACTCGAGTCAATAAGTTTTCCCAGTTTTTTTGGGTAAAATTAGGGGCCTCGGCTTATATTCGGGTCGTCTTATACTCGAGTATATACGGTACGTTAAAAAAATAAATAAAAAAATAATAAAAAAATAATAAAAAAAAATAGAGAAAAAATATATAAACATGCGTAATTTCGTTCTAACTGTATTTTAAAATTAATATATATATATTGATATCAAAATACATGTAGAACGAAATAATATATATATCTATATACATAAGTATATACGTATATATCACTATGTATATACCTATATATAAATAAAAATAATTCAAAAAAATTCTATACATATATATACACACATATATATATACACACACATATATATAATAATTCTACGCATATATTTATGTAATAATTTTACATAATTAGGTCATTTTATTAATTACAATTTGCAGGACCTGCCTGCCAACCCAGGCCAAAAGTTCAGGGAATTACATTGTCTAGCACTATATTTAACTCTGTAACTTTCCAAGACACCATGAAACCTGTACATGGGGGGTACTGTTTTACTCGGAAGACTTCGCTGAACACAAATATTAGTGTTTCAAAACAGTAAAATATATTACAACGACGATATCGTCAGTGACAGTGACATTTTTTGCATTTTTCACACACAAATGGCACTTACACTGACGATATAATTGTTGTGATATGTTTTACTGTTTTGAAACACTAATATTTGTGTTCAGCGAAGTCTCCTGAGTATAACAGTACCCCTCATGTACAGGTTTTATGGTGTTTTCAAAAGTTACAGAGTCAAATATAAGGTTTGCGTTTCAGTTTTTTCACATTAAAATTCGCCAGGTTGCCTTTGAGACCGTATGGTAGCCCAGGAAGGAAAATTATCCCCATGATGGCATACCATTTGCAATAGTAGACAACCCAGGGTATTGCAAATAGGGTATGTTCAGTTTTTTTAGTAGCCACTTAGTCACAAACACTGGCCAAAATTTGCGTTCAAATTAGTTTTTTGCATTTTCAAATATTAACACTAACTTTGACTAGTGTTTGTGACCAAGTGGCTACTAAAAAAGACTGGACATACTCAATTTGCAATACCTTAGGTTGTCTACTTTTGCAAATGGTATGCCATCATGGGGGTAATTCTTATTTCTGGGCTACCATATGGTCTCAAAGGCAACGTAACCAATCTGGCGAATTTCAATGTAAAAAAACTGAAATATGTAACACGCTATATTTGACCCTGTAACTTCCCAAAACACCATAAAACCTGTACATAGGGGTACTGTTTTACACGCGAGACATCGCTGAATACAAATATGTGTATTGTATTGCAGTAAAAGCAAACAGTATTATGACATTCACAGTTAGAATGTCACGTAGAACTAAAAAAATTAAAAAAAATTCTTATTTTCTCCCATTTTTTAAATATTTTTTTCATATTAAATTATGTTCCATATCTAAATATTTGATGTTAAACGAAAGCCCCGTTTCCCCTGAATAAAATGATATATAATAATGGGGGGTGCATTTAATATGAAAGAGGTGAATTATGGTTGGACAGATATATAGCGCAAATGCCAGGTTTTGTTTACGTTTTTTTGGATCACAACTTGTACATTTGGCTGCGGTCTTAAGGGGTTAAAACATACAGTTATAAAAACATTAGCAGGTGCAAATGGCCCTGTCTATGACATCACTTGCTGCTGCAGCCTTGCACAGGTCAGAGTATTTTTGCGGTTGCCATCTTCAAACGGTCGTATTTTAAAAACTACAAATCCTACAGTGAAGAGCTTTATATTGTGAGAATCACAAGACCCAGACCTACATTTTGATGTATAGTATGTCTCTGAGATATTAACAATGAAGGCACAGTCGCAGTTTAGAAATTGCCCTTCAAATGTGAGCTTTGCAGAGTGGAGTTTCAATGAATGTCAATGGACGGTGTGAGTTGCAAACAAATGGTCATATTGCGAAAACTATCAGGACTATGGCTTAGCTGTGGACATTTTTAGTGGCAGCAGGGATAGCTGAACGTTTTGATATAAGATCTGTGTAGGTGGGCCTGAAAATGAGGGAGTGGTGGCAGTTTAGAAATCATGTCCTGATTTTTCAGCTTTTGCCAGCTCCCACTCTAGCTTTGCCATTCATTCCTATGGGACAAATTTCGCCACAAGAACGACGATATTCCGTGAACCATTCAGTGAAACGTTCCACAAAGTAATAGCAATCCGATCGGGAACAATCTGCACATTTTGGTAAATTTTCGGCTATGTAGTGTAAAAACTGTGGGAGGAGTTAGGGTGGCAAATTTGGCTATAATAAGAATAATAAGAATAATAATAATAATATATATGTGAGATAACATTAAGTGGTCTTGCTATGCAAGAACACTTAATAATAATATATATGTGAGATAACATTAAGTGGTCTTGCTATGCAAGAACACTTAATAATATATATGTGAGATAACAGTAAGTGGTCTTGCTATGCAAGAACACTTAATAACTAGAAAAGCTACAATTTCTGGGGAAATTGTGTGAAGTGTTCTTGCCTCCACCAGTAGTCTACAACTGGAGTGGGCGGATTAACTGTTATCATTTATATAGCACATTTAATTGCAACGTTGTTGCACAGTTACATTAAAACATACATTTATAAAAACATTAGCAGGTGTGTAAAAGGCTTTATCTATGACATCACTTGCTGCTGCAGCCTGGGACAGGTCAGAGTGTTTTGGCAGTTGCCATCTTCAAACGGTCGTATTTTAAAAACTATAAATCCTACAGCGAAGAGCTTTATATTGTGAGAATCACAAGACCCAGACCTACATTTTGATGCATAGTACGTCTCTGCAATATTAACAATGAAGGCACAGTCGCAGTTTAGAAATTGCCCTTCAAATGTGAGCTTTGCAGAGAAATCCATCCAATCAAAGTTCTTTGGAATTTCCCCACGCTTGTAAAATGACACAGAGCACTGTGATTGGATGGCTTGAAATCCATCCAATCACAGTGCTCTGGATCATTTTACAAGCGTGGGCGACAGTAGGTCCCCCCCCATTGTAATTTACAAAAAAAGGTTTGCCCCCTGACTAGTATTTTACAAGCACAGCCGGCATTTGAGGCTGCCTGGCAGTGCCGTTATCACAGTAATACTGGCAATTCAAAAGATATTTTTCTCAGTATAAACGGAGATTACTCTGCAATACCAGCACCAGCCAGTAGGGGGTCACTGTGTGTGGAGAGAGGCAGGGATAGGAAGTTACAGCATATCCCTCCCTGCCTCTCTCTACTCACTGATGCACAGGGGAGCAGCTACACAGCACAGAGAGTCCAGATAGCAGAGACAGCCTGCAGAGACAGCCTACAGCTCAGGGAAGTGTCCCCAAGTCTCCCAGTGTCCCCAAATATCTGTCTCCCAGTGTCCGCATGTCTCCCAGCCAGTATCCCTAGTGTCTCAGTGTCCCCATGTCTCCCATTGTCCCTATGTCTCTCAGCCAGTGGCCCTAGTGTCTCAGTGTCCCCATGTCTCCCAGTGTCCCCAAATTTTTCAGTGTCCCCATGTCTCCCCAGTGTCCCCATGTCTCCCAGCCAATGTCCCTAGTGTCTCAGTGTCCCCACGGCTCCCAGTGTCCCCTAGTTTCCTAGTGTCTGTGTACCCATGACTCTCAGTGTCCCTAGTATCTCAGTGTCCCCATGTCTCCCAGTGTCCCCAAATATCTGTCTCCCAGTGTCCACGGGTCTCCCAGACAGTGTCCCCAGGTCTCCCAGTGTCCCCAAATTTTTCAGTGTCCCCATGTCTCCCAGTGTCCCAATGTATATGTCCACAAGTGCCCCCATGTCTCCCAGTGTCTCCAAGTGTCTCAGTGTCACCCAGCCTCCCAGACCGTATCACTAGTGTCACAGTGTCCCCAAATTTGTCAGTTTCTCCATGTCTCCCAGTGTCCCCATGTCTATGTCCACAAGTGCCCCATGTCTCCCAGTGTCCCCAAGTGTCTCAGTGTCCCCATGCCTCCCAGCCAGTGTCCCTAGTGTCTCAGTGTCCCCATGTATCCCAGTGTCCCCATGGGGGGGAGGCAGAAGGGAAACAGGACACTGAGACACTAGGGGACACTTGAGGACTCTGAGACACTTGGGGACACTGAGACAGTTGGGGACACTGTGAGACATGGGGATGCTGAGACACATGGGGACGCTGTCAGACATAGGGACATAGTGTCTCCATGTCTCCAGACAGTGTCGCTAGTGTCACAGTGTCCCCATGTCTCCCAGTGTCCCCAAATTTATCAGTTTCTCCATGTCTCCCAGTGTCCCCATGTCTATTTCCACAAGTGCCCCATGTCTCCCAGTGTCCCCAAGTGTCTCAGTGTCTCCATGCCTCCCAGCCAGTGTCCCTAGTGTCTCAGTGTCCCCATGTATCCCAGTGTCCCCATGGGGGGGAGGCAGCAGGGAAACACGAGGACACTGAGACACTAGGGGACACTTGAGGACACTGAGACACTTGGGGACACTGTGAGACATTGGGATGCTGAGACACATGGGGACGCTGTCAGACATAGGGACATAGTGTCTCCATGTCTCCCAGTGTCCCCATGTCTCCCAGCCAGTGTCCCTAGTGTCTCAGTGTCCCCTAGTCAGTCTCCCAGTGTCTGTGTCCCCATGTCTTTCAGTGTCCCTATTGTCTTAGTGTCCCCAAGTCTCCCAGTGTCCCCAAATATCTGTCTCCCAGTGTCCCCATGTCTCCCAGTGTCCCCAAATTTGTCAGTTTCTCCATGTCTCCCAGTGTCCCCATGTCTATGTCCACAAGTGCCCCATCTCTCACAGTGTCCCCAAGTATCTCAGTGTCCCCATGCCTCCCAGCCAGTGTCCCTAGTGTCTCAGTGTTCCCATGTATCCCAGTGTCCCCATGTATCCCAGTGTTCCCATGTCTCCAGTGTCTGTGTCCCCATGTCTCCCAGTGTCTGTGTCCTCATGTCTCTGTGTCCCTAGTGTCTTTGTCCCCATGTCTCCCAGCGTCTCCATGTCTCCCAGTGTCCCCATGTCTGTATCCACAAGTGCCCCCATGTTTCCCAGTGTCCCCAAGTGTCTCAGTGTCCCCTGGTGTCTCAGTGCCCCTGGTCTCACTGTGTCCACATGTCTCTCAGTGGTGTCCCCTAGTATCCTAGTGACACGGGAAATACTGAGACATGGGGAGAAATGTGGACACTGAGACACTGGGAGACTAGGGGACTGGGCGACATGGGGACACTGACACTGTGATACATAGGAACACTGATGCCAGGCTGACCTTCCAATTCTTTGGACAGACATGCCCCCTTTTTGGGCATGTTCGCCCCTTTTAGCAGTGATGGTCACGTGATTCACGTCAGTGGCTCACCCTTTTACTCCGTCTATTGACTTCCTGCTTCACTGGACACTGCTGTTAGGGGGTATGCATTTACTTGAAAGATAAAAGCATAAATTAGAGAGAGATTAGCATAGAGTATGTGTTTTCTTATAGCTGCATCCTTTGAGTTTCCCTCCAACACCATCTCCACCAGATACATGACGCTTTGGAGGTATGACTATTTTAGTGTTTTTGGTTGATAAGATTCTGTAATTAGGCCGCATCATAATTGTCAGCACCAGGCCCACTGGTCTCTTAATCTGGCCCTCCCCCACCTCCCCCCATCCCTAGTGCTCTCCCCTGCCCCACTGTCCCTTACTGATCTCCCCTGCCCTTAGTGCTCTCCCTTGCCCCACTGCCCCTCAACTTCTGCTCTCCCCTAACCCCTTCCCTTGGTGCTCTCCCCGCTGTCCCTTGGTGCTCTCCTCTCCCTTATTTTAGTGATCTCCCGTCCTGTCCCTCAGAGCTCTTCCTTCTCCCCCCGTCCCTTAGAGCTTTCCCATCCCCTCTTGTCCCTTACTGCTATTCTCTACCCCCTGTCCCTTCGTGCACTTCCCTATCCCCCCCTTTGTTTATTAGTGCCCTTCCCTACCTCCCTGTCACTTAGTGCTCTTCCCTTCTCCCCCCTGGTCTCTCCTCTCCACCCCTGTTCTTTAGTAGACTCTCCTCTCCCCCTCATCCCTTAGTGGTCTTCCCTCTCCGCCCCATCCCTTACTGTTCTTCTTTCCCCCCCCCACCCCTCCGTACTAGTGGTCCTCTACCCTTACCTCTACCTCCTAGCGGTCCTCTCCCCCCACCTCCACTCCTTAGTAGACCTCTCCACTCCTTGGTGTTCTTCTCTCCCCCCACCCCCCGTCCTTAGTGTCTTCCCTCCTCCCCCTTATGTGCCTCCTACCACCCTCTGTAGCATGGCCGAGCGGAGCGGACCGCAATAGAGGAGCTTCAGTTTCCTGTACCCGGCCAGTTACAGGAAACTGAAGCTTCTGTACTGCAGTCTGCTCCGCTCGGCCATGCTACACTGAGTGACTGGCAGGAGGGAGCACTGTGCGCTTCCCTCCTGACGGTCACTCTAGACCTGTGCCCCCCTGCCTGGTGCACCGCCTTATGGATGCACCAGCCCTCCTGAAAAGCGCACTTTACAGAACTGTCCTGGGTGAGTGACTTGCCCGGGACAGTCTCCAACTTGCAAACGGGACAGATGCTTGGCGCTGATCATCCTCGCCTCAACCAACATCACAGGGCCTTGCGTAGTGCAGTCACATGCTTCTCATAGAAAAGCCTGTGATTGGACCGTTTTGCCAATCCAAATATTATTCACACTGTTCAACAATGTATGGATTTTGTTATTCAGGCCCTGAACAGGCCTGAATTTGGTCTGGATTTCAGACGAACTGAAGCCGCTCAATGGCTTAAATCTAGACTGAATGTTTAAAGTATTTAGTGGGCAAAATGTTAACCCACAGTGGCATGAGGGTATGTGCCACATTAAATAGTTCAAATAAATAAAAAACCTATGGGGGTCAATAAGACACCCATAATTGAAGAAGGGAGATATAAAACCTGTATAAAGCAATAATAGAATACAGTGTGAAAGGTGCATTGTGGACAAATTAAAATAAACTTTACAAGTAATTACTGCTCAGCTGCTTCAACACCCAACACCAGCCTCAAAATATAAAACCAAGTGGAGCACTAAAAGAATATTTGAAAAACGAATTAAATTATTTTTATGAAAAAAAAAAGATCAAAATAAAAAAAAGAATATGAAAAAAGAGAAAGAAAATGCAGCACAAAATTAATCCATCTTTGCCCTGCGTGGGCTCCCCCCAACTCAGCAACTCAGCTCTCATTGGCAGATCTAGCCAAAATAAACTGGCACTACTGCTTTGATCGCACAATTACCATTTAAAGTTGAATATCTTTCAGGTCTGTTGGTTGCATACTGGAACTCTAAGTTCCTGAGTGATTTCCGAGTTTGGAAACTGGAACACCAGATTTTTCTCCATCTTGAGCGTCTTTGGGGTTCCCTTTAAATTGATCTATTTGTCTCCTTCAATCAACATCTGCCTTGGTTCTTCATTTGGTACCTAGGAATGAATTATGCATTTCCTCCATTCATCTTGATCCCTTGAGTATAATCCCAAACCTCAGGAAGAGAACCACGCTTATTTTGGTAATTCCACCGTGGACAACTTAGCCTTGGTGCCCACATTTGTTGGAAATGTTCATAGATATTCCCAGAATTCTAGCACTATACGACAAAGTTTTGATGGAACCCTAGGAAAATCCTCACCCTTTATTTCTGTTCCAACAACTTACTGGTGCCCTATTTAATTCCAGGCTGTCCAAAATTGATTGCAAATTTTCAAACATGACTAAAGACTAGAGTTGAGTGGACACCTGGATGTTCGGGTCCGGCGGGTTCGGCTGAACTTTGAAAAAAAGTCCAGGTTCGTACCCGAACTTGATCCCGAACCCGAACCCTATTGAAGTCAATGGGGACCCAAACTTTTGGGCACAAAAATGCCTCTAAAAAGTCCTGGAAAGGGCTAGAGGGCTGCAAAAGGAAGTAAAATGGGGATAAGAATAGAACAAGTGCCCTGCAAACAAATGTGGATAGGGAAATCACTTAAAATAACATAAAATACCTACAAATTAAAAATACAGCTGAGCCATAACATAGCACTAGATGGAATCTTTGATTTTAGCTATGGAAGAACATAAATCAAAATCTAAAGCATGGCTGTCAGGAGGATCACCAGAATTAGCCATTTGAGAGAGGGTTGGAGAGCAAGGTATTCTCTTTCATTGTTCAAACTGAGCTCAACTCCTGATGCATGGAGAAAAGGCATTCACAAGCCTCTGCTATTGTGTACAGTTTATACTAAGTGACCCATAGGTTGAGGAGGCGGTGACCGTGGCCGTGTAGGTGGAAGCAGCGGTGAAAGAGGAGGAGGTAGCCAACACTGTTTTTTATATATATATATATTTTTTTTTTTATTTTTTATAATTGGGGTAGCCCCCAAAATATTGTGACATATAAAAAAAGAAACATTTGCAGCCGGCGGTGCATTTCTTGCAGTCCTGATGCATGGAGAAATGCTCAACTCCTGATGCATGGAGAAAAGGCCTTCACAAGCCTCTGCTAATGTGTACATAGTTTATACTAAGTGACCCATAGGTTGAGGAGGCGGTGACCGTGGCGGTGTAGGTGGAAGCGGCGGTGGAGGAGGAGGTAGCCAACACTGTTTTTTTATTGTTTTTTTTTTTAAATTGGGGTAGCCCCCAAAATATTGGGACATATAAAACAAGAAAACAAAGATTAAGTGCACTTGAGTATAACAATGGCTGGGTGAGGCCGGTATAAATGTATCTTCTGCCTGGTTCATTTTAATAAACGTGAACTTGTTCATGTTGCCTGTGTACAGGCTGCTGCGCTTGTCTGTGATAACGCCCCCTGCCATGCTAAACACACGTTCAGACAATACCCTGGCTGCAGGGCAGGCCAGCACCTCCAAGGCATAAAGGGCAAGCTCAGGCCATGTGCCCAATTTGGAGACACAGAAGTTGAATGGGACAGACCCATCAGTCAGTACGTGTAGGCATGTGCACACGTACTGTTCCACCATGATGCTGAAATGCTGCCTCCTGCTAAGACGTTCCATATAAGATGGTGGTGCTGGTTGTTGTGGCGTGCTGACAAAGCTTTTCCACATTTCAGACATGCTAACCCTACCTTCTGAGGTGCTGGCGGTGCCCCAGCTGCGTTGGCGACCTCTGCCTTCGCCATGTGCTTCCACTGAGCCCCTGGTGTCAGTTGGGAATGCCCTCAGCAGCGCGTCTACCAGCGTGCGCTTGTAGTCGCGCATCTTCCGATCACGCTCCAGTGAGGGAATTAAGGACGGTACGTTGTCCTTGTAACGGGGATCCAGCAGGGTGGCCACCCAGTAATCAGCACAAGTTAGAATGTGGGCAACTCATGTGTGCCAGGCTGCCCAGAGGCAAGGACAAGCTGCCCTCTGTGGGAGGTGTATCGTGTGTGTCCTCCGTATCCCCCAGCCACGCTTCAGTGATGCCCACGAGCTGCGTTGGGTGCCACCCTGCTGTGAACACGGTTTATCCTCATCCTTATCCTCCTCCAGAACTGTGCCCTGGCTGTACAATTGTGTACCTGGCCTATGCTGGTGCAGGAACCCACCCTTCAAGCCACTTGTGAATGATAACCGTGAAAGTGACCCCTCTTCCTCCTGTTTTTTCAAGGAGACATAGAAGTGGCATAGTAAGGCTGAGAACGGCGTCATCGGCACTGGCCCTGTTGGTGGAGTACTCGAAACAGTGCAAAATGGCACACAGGTCTCGCATGGAGGCCCACTCATTGATGGTGAAATGGTGCTGTTCCGCAGAGCAACTGACCCGTGCGTGTTGCATCTGAAACTCCACTATCGCCTGCTCCTGCTCGCACAGTCTCTCCAGCATGTGCAAGGTGGAGTTCCACCTTGTGGGCACATCGCATATGAGGTGGTGAGCGGGAAGGCCGAAGTTATACTGCAGCACAGACAGGCAGCAGCAGGGTGAGAACGCGGAAAGCACGCACAGATGGCCCGCACTTTCTGCAGCAGCTCTGATATATCTGGGTAGGAATTTCTGCACCACCAAATTCAGCACATGCGCCATGCAAGGGATGTGCGGCACACCGGCTAGGCCCAGAGCTGCTACGAGATTTCACCCATTATCGCACACCACCAGGCCGGGCTTGAGGCTCAGTGGCAACAACCACTCATCTGTTGTTCCATGCCCGTCCACAGCTCCTGCGCAGTGTGGGGTTTTCCCCCCAAACATATGAGTTTTAAAACAACCTGCTGTCGTTTCCCCCTGGCTGTGCTGAAGGTGTTACGCTGCCCGAATGAGGTGGTGGTAGAGGAGGAAGAAGTGGAGTAGGAAGAGGAGGCAACAGGAGGCAAAGAGAAATGCCCTGCAATCCTCGGTGGCGGAAGGACATGCGCCAAACTGCTATCCACATCAGGCCCAGCCGCCACTACATTTGCCCAGTGTGCAGTTAGGGAGATATAGCGTCCCTGCCCGTGCTTACTGGTCCACGTATCTGTGGTTATGTGCACCTTGCCACAGATGGAGTTGCGCAGTGCACACCTGATTTTGTCTGTCAATTGGTTGTGCAGAGAAGGGATGACTCGCCTGGAAAACTAGTGGCGGCTGTGAACCACGTACTGTGGGACAGCCACCGCCATCAGGTTTTTAAAACTGTCCGTCTCCACCACACGGAATGACTGCTTTTCAAAGGCCAGGAATTTTGAAATGCTGGCATTCAGGGCCAGGGATCGCGGGTGGGTAGGGGCGTACTTCCTCTTTCTCTCCAGTGTTTGGGAGATGGACAGCTGAACGCTTCCATGGGACAGTGTGGAGATGCTTGGGGACGGTGGCGGACGTGGTGGCGTTGCTGCCACATCCTCTGTCTGTCACTCCAAAGGTGGAGGAAGAGGCCGAGACAGCAGCAGAAGAGGAAGCAGGAGAAGCCTGAGACCTTTCTTGGTTTTTGATGTGCTTACTCCACTGCAGCTCATGCTTTGCATGTAGATGCCTGGTCATGCAGGTTGTGCTCAGGTTTAGCACGTTTATGCCTCGCTTCATGCTCTGATTGCACAGCGTGCAAACCACTCGTGCCTTGTCGTCAGCACATTGTCTGAAGAACTGCCACACCAGGGAACTCCTTGGAGCTGGCTTTGGTGTGCTCAGTCCCTCGGTGCGGTGGGCAGTAGCAGGAGTACCGTCTAGGGGACGGCTGACCCTGCTCCCTCTTATGCTGTGTTTGTGCCTCTGTGCGACCACCGCCTCTTCCTCCAAACTGCACACGTCACTCACATGACCTTCATTCCATGTGTGGTCTAGGACCTCATCATCCTCTACATCATCTTCCACCCACTCATCAACCCTGCCCTCCTTGCCAGTCTGCACACTGCAGAAAGCCACAGTAGTTGGCACCTGTGTTTCGTCATCATCAGAGACGTGCTGTGGTGGTCCTTGCATGTCCACATCCTGACACATAAGTGGTTGTGCATCAGTGCACTCAATCTCTTCAACTTCTGGAGCAGGGCTAGGTGGATGGCCCACAGAAACCCCGCCTGCAGAGTCATCAAAAAGCATAAGAGACTGCTGCATGACTTGTGGCTCAGACTGCTTGGCTGATTTGCAAGGGGGTGAGGTGAAAGACTGATGGCCATGGGCTGCAGGTGCCAACTCTGAGCTTTCAGCAGGGGGCTGGGTGGGAGACCATGTGCAGGAACTGGAGGCACTGTCAGCCATCCAATCTACTATCGCCTGTACTTGTTCTGGCCTCACCATTCGTAGAGCGGCATTTTGGCCTACCAAATAACGCTGAAGGTTCTGTCGCCTACTTGCACCTGAGGAAGGTGTTTCACTTGTGCGTGTAGCTGGCACAGATCGACCACGTCCTCTCCTTGCAACAGGAGCTCCACCAACACCAGCAGCACCGCGACCAGGGCCACGTCCCTTATTTGAGGCTCTTCTCATTCTTTGCGTTCACCGACCAAACTAACAGATGGTTTATGTCAGGCGACAATATAACCGCAAATAGTCAACTATTTTTTTTTTTTTAATTTTTTTTTCGTTTATTGGACTGCAAGAAATGCACCGCAGGCCATAAATGTACTATTTAGCACCAAAACAATTAGAATGTTTACAACTGCGCTGTAAGCGCACTATTTGACGCTTCTATTTTACTCTCAGATATGAAGTGCAGGCCGCAAATGTACTATTTAGCAGTTTAGCACCAAAACAATTAGATTGTTTACAACTGCGCTGTAACCGCAGTATTTGACGCAAATTACCACTAATGAAAAAAAAATAAAAAATGTTCATTTGGGGTATATTCAGGGCCGCCACCAGAAATGTTGGGGCCCCTAACTCAGCTCAGGGTCTGGGCCCCCTGGGGCCCGCCTCCAAATACCGCCCACAGGAATACACACACAGACATAAACACACACACACACACTGATACAAAAGGACACAGATAAATACTAACATACACACATACTGAAACAGACATACACACACGCATAAAAGGCATACAGGCATACCTACTGACACACACATACTGAGACATACACACATATACAGACACAGGCATACATAGTGACAGACAGACACATACTAACATACAGACACACATGCATGAGGACATAAAGTCACATACATACATACATACAGACATACAGACACTGACTTACATACACACCTACATTCACAATGGCATACAGACATACATTCAGTCTGACCGGGCCCCTGAAGATATAGGGCCCATTGGGTGTCCCTAAGTGCATGGGCCACCCAATGGGCCCCATCAGCGTGCGGGCGCCGGTGCAAGTGCACCAGCGGCAATTCCGCAGCTACACGTGGGGCCCGGACAGCCGGGCCCCCCGGCAACCGTTATGGTTGTCACCCCCTGATGGCGGCCCTGGGTATATTTAATAAGCAGTGGTTTTTATTTATCTTGGAATTGGGCAGTTGAATTACCTTAAGCTTTTGACTTCAGTAAAGCATATCAAAGTATAAATATATACCATTCAGGCTATGTTGGCAGGTCATAATCCAATTGATAATCTAAGAATAATCTAAGAATGTGGTGGAATCTCGGTAAAAATAAATTTAGTAGGCCGAGATTACCACGTGGCATGTGTACGTGCATATGCTGACGTATCGATCAGTTGGTTGCACGAGGCAAGATACGATCAGTAGTGTACAGAGCATGTGCAAGAATACAGGATGTAGTATTCCCCCTCCTCCATTGTGCTGGACAAGCCATGCGGTCAAGCAGGAAGTTAATTCTTATTTGTATTGATTGGTCAAGAGAATGTGCGGGTGGAGCTTAATATGGGAGGAGTTATGTGCCTATATAAGGAGCCTGCACTATTGTCCGGGGCTCAGAACTTGTGGTATTTTGGTGACGCTAGTCCCTCTGAGTCCTGATCGGTGATCCAATAAAGAATCTCTTCCTTCCTGAAGAAACCTGTGTCCATCTCTCTGTGCTTCGCTTCCGTCAGTTTCTCCGGTATCATTTGGTGCATTGGCCGGGAAGCTCATCGTTCAACGGTAGCTGAGAGGCAGAGGCGTGAGACGGTCTATCTTTGCCCACGTTCTCTACGGCTGCACCCCTGAACTTCTGCGTGGACCTCCCTTCGTCTCGGCGCCACTGGTCTGTTGTCCAGGAGATCATCGGCCTCTACGTGAGAAGTGCTGGGGTGTCCCCGTCGATGAGTGTGAACTCAGGTTCAGGAACGAGGAGGTAAGACAACTGCTGTTTTAGACGGCAGACCCACTAGGGGTATACCGATTGTGCGGTAGGCCCATAAGGGGTTATTTGTGTATGGAATCTGCCCCCTCTGTCGGAGGGAAGGAGCGAAGGCGCACCGCTCGATCGAACGCTCTTTAGTCAGACCGTTTGATTTTGTTAGTCAGGCGGGGCTCTGGTGTAAATAGCCCTAGCCGGACACCGGTGTCTTGTCTAGACTAGCGTTCTAGGGTGTATATTTTGTTCGCTAGGTCGGAGGGACCGGGAGACTAAGCGGCGTCTGTGTAAATTCGGTTCGCTAGCTCTCAACCTATCTTGGCTAAGTGGGAAGGCGTGTAAATTTGGAACCCACTAGATTTTTGATAGTAATCGACTAAGAGGCGTCTGTGTAAATTCGGTCCTCTAGCTCGCTATATGTGGTGCTTGGGCAGTATGGCTAACCAAAACGTATGTAGATTGTTTTTAGGTAGTCCATTCAAGGTACTGGCCAATAGTTTAGTTGGGAATTGTAAATGTGATAAAGATTGTTTAGTAAAGTGTATATCTTGTTAGATAGCGCGAGCTCAGCCGTCTAGCGAGAGTGTTAATAGTGTGTTGCTGTATTATAGTGCACGGTACCATAACCCTGTATATTTACTGACACTGTATATAAGTACTAATCATTGTCGTCCATTGCATGTTTAACACCATAACCACTAATAATTGTATTGTGACCTTAACTTGTGCTTTGACCTATGCTAACCGTACTGTAACCGCTATTTGTAAAAGACGATGTTACTGGGGTGTGTTATAGACGGGTAATTCGTATATAGAGAATTATAGCGTGGGTGACTGTATAGTTTCGCCAAAGGGCATAATATTGATTATCTAGTGACTGGTGTAACAGCTGTGTGTGTACGGGAATTCCCTGAGTGTTTTATTGTGTTATTGTATACGTTTCACTTGGTAACCGTACCACGTGGTGCTGTTGCCAGAGGAAACGGGTGTGACTGTTGAATAGTACGCGTGCATAGTATTCGTTGTCAACGACGTTCCATTGATAAGTATGGGCGCGTCGCAGTCAACGATTCCGGATCCCTTAGGTTGTATGGTGAAGAATTTTAAAAAGGGATTCAAAACTTGTGATTTTGGGGTTAAAATGTCTCCTGTACGTTTGGTCACTTTGTGTACTAGGGAGTGGCCTACTTTGGTTGCGGCATGGCCGCCACGTGGCAGTTTGGATCCAACTCTGGTACAGCGCTTACACGTGGCTGTATCGGGTAGGCCTGAACTTTACGGCCAGTTTCCTTATATTGATTGTTGGAGACAGGCCGTAAATGACTCGCCAAAATGGCTTCAGACATGCCACGAGGAGCAATGTCGCCTCATGGTAGCTAGGACTTGTTTGTCCACTAGGACTGGTGTTAGGCCCATTTTGGACACGCCCCCTGAGTCCGAGATCCCTTTGCCGCCCCCTTACTTTCCGTTAAGAGGAAGTGACGCAAATGCAGGAAGTCCTGCAACCCTTCCCTCATTACCCTCATCCACTTCCGCTTCCTCCTCCAGTACAGAATCCACCCCCTCTCGTACTAAATCTCCCCTTCCGGAATCAGAGCCAACCCCCATTAGATCCGAATATCCTGATTTGGCGCCACTTCAGACTTCCGGTCAAGCTTCTTCTAGCTCGACTCGAAGTGTTTTATTTACAACCTTTTCCCAAAACCAACCTCCCACATCCCCATACCCTATTTCTCCCCGACTGGAACCTATGACTGACGCCCCTCCACGTAGCCCCATACAAACCCGACAACTGACCGGTACCCAACAATTAAAACACTATCAGATGCCTCTTCGTCTGAATCCTGGGTCAGCCTATATCGATGCCGCAGGCCAAATGGCACATGCTGACCCAGTCTTTGTATATGTCCCGTTCACGACAACCGATCTCTTAAATTGGAAGACCCACAATTCCTCGTATACTGAGAAACCACAAGCTATGACTGATCTGTTCACCTCAATAGTACAGACACATAACCCGACATGGGCTGATTGCCAGCAGTTATTAATGACTTTATTCAACAATGAGGAAAGGACAAGAATTAATCAAGCGGCCATTAAAGCACTAGAGGATAAAGCCCGTACTTTAAACCAAGCCAATCCATCAGCATGGGCCGCAACACATTATCCCAACACCGATCCCGATTGGAATGTAAATGGTGCTGATATGGTTCAACTCAGAGCCTATAGAGACGCTATAATTGCTGGCATGAAAGCCGGAGGAAAGAAAGCCATTAATATGTCGAAGACAGTTGAGGTGATTCAGAAAAGTGATGACGCGCCCAGTGTCTTTTATGACCGATTATTGGAGGCATACCGCTTGTATACCCCCTTTAATCCGGAAGACGCAGATAATTCCCGAATGGTGAACTCCGCCTTTGTCAGCCAAGCTTACGGAGATATTAAGCGCAAGCTACAGAAGTTAGAAGGGTTTGCAGGTATGTCCATCACCCAACTAATGGAGGTAGCGAATAAGGTATATATGAATAGGGAAACAGAAAGTAAGAAAGAGGAAGAGCGCAAGATGCGTAGAAAGGCAGATATGCTAGCGGTAGCGATCGCAGGCGTAGATAGACGGGGCCCAGATAGAGGCGATAGTAAGTGGAATGAGGAACCTCTAAGTAGAAATCAGTGCGCATACTGTAGGGAAGAAGGGCATTGGAGAAATGAGTGTCCTCGAAGAGAACAGTGTGAGAGAGACAGACCTAGGACAGGTTATGGAAACTTTAGAGGCAGAGCGAGAGGTAGAGGAGGCCCCGGAGGGAGTAATGGTAATAGAGGGAGCAATGGGAACAGAGGAAGTGTTAGGGAAGATAGGTATTTCCCAGCAGCGCAAAGGTCCCGCGATAGAGAAGGCAGGGACTTTGTAGGATTGGCTGACACGGTCATGGAGGACTATTGAAACCGACCGGGCTCCATCCCCCTTGGTCGAGCGGAGCCTATGGTCGATGTATCAATAGGGGAAAAAAGGAGTGCGTTCATGATCGACACTGGTGCTGAACATTCAGTGGTGACTAATCTAGTTGCTCCTCCATCTGGAAGGACTATTACTGTAATAGGAGCAACTGGAAGAAGTGCTTAAAAACCGGTTCTTAAAAGTCGACTCTGTACATTGGGAGGCCACGTAGTAAAACATCAATTCCTTTATATGCCTGAATGTCCAGTCCAATTGCTGGGACGTGATATGCTATCAAAATTACAAGCGCAGATTACGTTCCTACCAAATGGAACAACATCCTTAAAGTTTAATGGACCTTCAGGTATTATGACATTATCCGTACCAAAGGAAGAAGAGTGGCGACTTTATACAGCGTTGACTAGCCAAAACCCTAGGAGTGATGAGTCATTATTCAACATACCAGGAGTTTGGGCAGAGAACAACCCACCAGGACTGGCCCGCAATATTCCACCTATTAAAATTGAACTAAAACTTGGGGTTTATCCAGTGAGCCTAAGACAATATCACATCCCGCAGAAGGCTAAGAAGAACATCCAATCTTATCTGGATAAGTTCATACGGTATGGTATCCTAAAATTCTGTACTTCCCCCTGGAACACCCCATTGCTGCCTGTTCAAAAGCCCGGTACAGATGAGTATCGACCTGTGCAGGACTTGAGAGCAGTCAATGATGCGGTTGTTAGTATACATCCAGTTGTACCCAATCCATATAACCTGCTTGCTTTAATTCCGGGCGGGGCTACTTACTTTACAGTCTTAGACCTCAAAGATGCCTTCTTTTGCCTCCGAATTGCCGCAGAAAGTCAATGTATTTTCGCTTTCCAATGGGAGAACGCTGTAACGGGCTCAAAACGCCAAATGACCTGGACAAGACTGCCCCAAGGGTTTAAAAATTCACCTACCCTATTTGGTTCAGCTCTAAGTCAAGATCTACTGGATTTCGAGTCCATCCCAGGAGAGTGTGTATTGTTACAGTATGTAGATGACTTGTTGATAGCAGCAGTTACAAAAGAAATCTGTCAGCAAGCAACGCACGATCTACTACACATTCTCTGGAAGGCAGGATACAAGGTGTCTAGAAAGAAGGCTCAGTTGTGTTTGCCAACTGTCAAATATCTGGGATTCCATATCTCTGAAGGTCAAAGAATTATGGGGCCAGAGAGAAAAGAAGCTGTGTGCCAAATACCGATACCCAAGAATAGAAGACAAGTGCGAGAATTCTTGGGGGCAGCAGGCTTCTGTAGGATATGGATTCCCAGCTACGCGATACTGGCAAAACCTCTGTACGCAGCTATCAAAGGTACAGAGCACGACCCCTTCTTATGGACCCAAGAACAGCAAACGGCATTTGAAGATGTGAAGAAGGCTTTGATGAGTGCCCCGGCATTAGGTCTACCTGATCACACACGACCATTCTACCTGTATGTACATGAGCAAAGAAGAATGGCTGTGGGAGTATTGACACAGTACTTGGGATCATGGCAAAGACCTGTTGCCTACATGTCTAAGCAATTGGATGCAGTGGCCAGCGGACTTCCACCTTGTCTAAGAGCCGTAGCTGCAGCCGCCCTGCTAGTAGCTGAAGCCGATAAACTCACTCTGGGTCAAGAACTTTATGTACGAGTCCCACATGCAGTACAGACGTTGTTGGATTACAAAGGAAATCATTGGTTTAGTAACAGCCGTATGACCAAGTATCAAGCAATGTTGTGTGAAAACCCAAGAGTGCATTTAGAGACTGTAAACACCTTAAATCCAGCTACCCTTTTGCCACAACCTACTGAAAGTCAACATGATTGTTTGGAAGTAATGGATGAAGTATTCTCAAGTAGACCAGATCTTCGTGATTTTCCCATCCAGAACCCCGATGTTCAATATTATACCGACGGCAGTAGTTATGTGAAAGAAGGGATCCGCTATGCAGGATATGCAGTGACAACAATAGACAAGGTGATAGAAGCTCGGCCACTGGCGAAAGGAACATCAGCACAAAAGGCAGAATTGATAGCACTGACACGAGCGTTACAATTGGCTGAAGGTTTAAGAGTGAACATCTACACGGACTCCAAATATGCGTTTTTAACCACTCATGCCCACGGAGCTTTGTATAAAGAAAGAGGACTACTGAATTCAGAAGGCAAAGAAATCAAGTACGCAGCTGAAATCCTACAACTATTGGAAGCAGTGTGGGAGCCGAAAGAAGTCGGTATCATACATTGTCGAGCGCATCTGAGAGGAGATGGTGATGTAACCAAGGGAAATCGGATGGCAGATAGTGCAGCTAAGCGTGCTGCTGAATCAGGAAGACAGGAATATGTGGGGCATATAGCTGCTCTTATACCAACTCCACTGTCCCAATGGACTCCAGTTTATACAGCTCAAGAAGAGGAGTGGTTAAAGACTGAACCAGGAAAGTATTTGGAGAACAAGTGGTATCAGCTAGAAGATGGAAGAATAGTCATACCAGCATCACTAGCGGTAGAAATTGTCCAAAATTATCACAACGGGACACATTCTGGGAGAGACAGCACAGAAGAATCTCTCAGAAAACATTTCTACATACCAAGATTGTCCAACTTGACTCAGGCCATTGTACGAAGATGTGTAACGTGTGCTAAAAATAATGCAAGACAAGGACCAGTAAAGCCACCAGGAGTCCAGTTTATGGGGGGACTCCCCATGTCCGATTTACAAATTGACTTTACAGTGATGCCTAAGTCAGGTGGACATCGTTACCTGCTGGTAATTGTGTGCACCTATTCAGGCTGGGTAGAAGCATGTCCTACTCGTACAGAGAAAGCAGGAGAAGTTGTGAGATTCCTGCTACGAGAAATAATACCCCGATATGGACTACCCTGTTCTATAGGATCGGACAATGGTCAATAATAGGTTGAAGAGGACCTTGCTCAAATGAGCTTACAGTCTATAGGAAGTGGGGTATTAGAAACATTAGGATAGGAAATATCAAGTAGGAGTGAAGCAGAGCTGGAGGAGAGAGCAAAGCACTATCCCATAGGGACAGGTATGTAAGGGAGAGATTACTCTGGGAGGCCATACGCTTTCCTGAAGAGATGGGATTTAAGGCCCTTCTTAAATGATTGAAGACTAGGGGAGAGTCTGATGGCAGTAGGCAAGTTATTCCATAGGAGAGGAGCCGCCCGTGAAAAGTCCTGCAAGCGTGAGTTGGCCGTACGGGTGCGAGCAGCGGTCAGGAGGTGGTCGCGGGCAGAGCGGAGGGTACGAGGAGGGGCATTCCTCTGGATCAGTGAAGAGATATAAGAGGGGCTGGAATTGTTCAGTGCTTTAAATGTATGGGTTAGCACTTTGAATTGACTCCTATAGGATACAGGGAGCCAATGTAAGGACTGGCAGAGGGGCGAGGTGTGAGAGGACCGACTGGATAGGAAAATCAGTCTAGCTGCAGCATTCATTACAGACTGTAGCGGGGCAGTACGGCTTTTGGGGAGACCAATCAGGAGAGGGTTACAGTAATCCATGCGGGAAATTACTAGAGCATGGACAAGCTCCTTGGTAGCATCTTGCGTAAGAAAGGGGCGGATGCGGGCTATGTTTTTGAGTTGGAACCTACAGGACTTGGCAACAAACTGGATGTGAGACTCAAAGGTGAGACCAGAGTCAAGTATGACGCCAAGACAGCGCGCTTGTAGGGATGGACTCATGTGGATATCACTGACTTGAAGGGAGAGTGAGAGAGGAGGATCAGTATTAGGAGGAGGAAAGACAAGGAGTTCAGTTTTAGAGAGGTTAAGTTTGAGAAAGCGTGATGACATCCAGTCAGAGATGGAAGAGAGGCAAGCAGTGACACGTTGCAGGACGGCCGGGGAGAGGTCCGGTGAGGAGAGGTATATCTGAGTGTCATCAGCGTACAGGTGGTAGTTGAATCCAAAAGAGGCAATAAGTTTTCCAAGAGAGGCAGTATAAAGAGAAAATAGAAGGGGACCAAGGACAGAGCCTTGGGGAACTCCAACCGAGACAGGGCGAGGGGAGGAGGTATCCTTGGAAAAGGAGACACTAAATGAGCGTTGGGAGAGATAGGAGGAAAACCAAGAGAGGACAGAGTCACAGAGACCGAGTGATTGAAGAGTTTGAAGGAGGAGAGCATGATCAACGGTGTCAAAGGCAGCAGAGAGGTCAAGGAGAATTAATATGGAGTAGTGACCTTTGGATTTAGCGGAGATTAGGTCATTAGTCACTTTGATAAGAGCGGTCTCAGTAGAGTGGAGAGGGCGGAAGCCAGACTGAAGAGGGTCAAGGAGAGAGTTGGAATTAAGGAAGTGAGACACACGGGTAAAGACAAGTCTTTCCAAAAGCTTTGATGAGTAAGGGAGCAGGGATATGGGACGATAGTTCGAGGGGAAGGACGGGTCAAGAGATGTTTTTTTCAGGATAGGTATTACAGTGGCATGTTTAAGGTCAGCATGATTTTATTAATGACACAGAGGTATTATGCTTTCTCTTTCCTTTAATTTCCCTCAGCAGAGAAGAGAGATGTATACAAAAGAGAACCGAATAAACATAATATTGCATAGTAACTGTGTAACCAATCAGCATCCAGCATGAGGTATATCAGGGGTTGTACTCCTCTTTCCGTAGCGATCCGAAGACCAGCAGAAACTTCAAACATAGAACAGAACTGAACTGAAAACCGGATAGACGGCTTCTGTAGGATAACGAAACTCTAACCCCTTCCCAAGGCATCATGGTGATTGAGGAAGCACTCAAGCTAAAAAAGAAGAAAACAATGGCAATATCGAAACATTGAATGTGTGTAAACGTAACAGTATAATACATACAATCAGAAACATATATCGTATTCCACAAATATGCACAACCAACCATCATCCATTGGTGACTTCATAAATCAGAGATCCCATGCTTACTTACCGTAAAAGGCTATAAATGCTTGATCATAATAAAAAATTTCCAAAGTTCCAACCCAAAGGTAAGGGTGGGTGGGAATAATACTCACCTCCGTGTCATTAATAAAATCATGACATCATGTTAATAGCAAAAATCTGGGAACCAACTCTGAAAAGTGTTGTATTTGTCTAAAATAAAAGTTGCTGAAAGTGGATTCTGTAGACCAATCCGCAGCCTTCAGGATGTCTTCCAGTCTGCAACCAACTATTGAAGCTATCGATACCAGCCGAGGAGAACAGCCATTAAGCCCAGTGAGCCAAGGTAGTTGTAGACACTGGTAGATGATGTCTACTAAACGAGATGAAGAGAGGACCGTCTTGTGATGGTCGCAACAAAGAAGTGTGTAGCTCGTATTCCTTCAGGCATAAAATCAGACACAGATTAGGTTGTTCTGGGAATCTAGGGTAGAAGATGTTCTTGGTCGAATACTTTGTCCTCCGCGCAATATCGAAGCATACTCCTTCAGGGGTGAAGACCCGGGGCGACGCAATCCAACGCTCTGCCATCAGATACCTGTTTGCATGACAGCAAACAAAACAGCATGAGTAATTTGGCCGATAGTTGTTTCAGAGATGTCAGTATTTTGCGGCCAGGAGTCCAATAGGTTGAAACCCACATTCACATCCCAAAATGACCCATACCTCGGTTTTGGGGGGGCGTGAAAAACGAATACCTTTGAGTAGGTGACAAACCATCAGGTTTCTCCTGATTGGGACACCCTCTAAACCTTTATGTCCTGTAGAGATAGCTGATCTGTAAAGGTTTACGGTATGAAAAGTCTTGCCTGATTCGAAAAGGTGTGAAAGGAAGCTCAAAATCATCTTCAGAGGAGCTGATACAGGATCCAATGACTGTTCCAAGCACCAATCATCAAGTTCCTGGTGACCAAGCGTTTGCCAGGAGTTGGGCAGTTGTGTGCGAAACATCTCAGATTGCCCAGGCTGCCCGGAAATGAGCTAAGCCAATAGACGTAGAAGTCCCTGGTCTATGAGTCCGTGGCTCTCCCCGTCCGAGTTGGTCTGGAGGAAAGATTTGTCTGGCAGTAATCGCAGGTAATCCACTACCATCTCCATGAGATGTGGAAACCAAGGTTGCGATTTCCAGAACGGAGTTATCAGGACTACGGTGCCTTTGCAATGCCGTAGGTATGCCAGAGTCCGAGCGATTAGATTGAACAGGGGGGGGGGGGGGGGGGAGGAAGGCATAAGACCGGTTCCTGGACCAATCTTGAAGGAATGCTTCTATTGCCAAGGTTTCTGGATCTGGTCTCCAACTGAAGAACTGATGCAGTTGGGTATTCAATCGGGATGCGAATAGATCCACATGCAGGGGTCCCCAGAGGTTGACAATTTCCTTGAATATGAAAGGTTGAAGCTTCCAATCTCCCATGTCCCTCATATAACGGGAGTTCCAGTCAGCCGTGTAATTCTCCTGGCCCGTGATGTGTTCCGCAGTCAGAAGTCTTGTGCCAGTACCGCTAATACCAGTGATCTGGTTCTACCTAGGTAGTTTTTGTGGTGGACGGCGGACACATTTTCTAGTTTGAGAAGGATCGAACCGGAGATGCTCTTGGGTGAGAGACTGCAAATGGCAAATGAAGCTGCCAATAATTCCAGGCAATTTATATGTAGAAACGATTCGTTTGTGGACAATTTGCCTCTGGTGGATATGGGTCCTCAATGTGCGCCCCAGCCATGTAAGCTTGCATCTGATTCTATCACTAGATCTGGAGTGGATCCAAACATTTCCCGTCCGTTCCACGCTTCCATGCGGTCCAACCACTAGGTCAGTTCTTCCCTGGATTCTTCGTCTAGCGAAATGTGCGTTTTGGTGAAACACATGTTTAATGGAGGTCTGCACTTTATCCAGCGCCGTGGAGGTCTTCACGAATGATCCCAGGTCTTTGACAAAGGAGTCGCCAAAGAGTAGGCCTTTAGTGGCCGCCCCTGGTTCGCTGGTAGCCATGCTAGACAATTTTGGCTCTATTTTAAGGAGAATGGCCATCCTGCGCTCGGTGGACATGGCCGTATTGGCGTTTCCGACCATGCGTTGCAGCCATCCAAAAGCCACCTCATAATCCAGTTGGGTTTCCCCCAACTGTGCCGCTTCCAGAATTGAGTACAGCTTGGTAATTGGGCCCAGGGTGTCCAAGAATTTATCTTGGCAATTACGTAGAGAGAAATCAAGGCCCTTTGGACAATCTGTGGGTCCACTTCAGAGGTTTTTGCTACCATATCTGGTATAATAGGGCAGGGGCATTCAGCCCTCGGTTTATTACAGCCCTCTTGGCAGAGGGGTTTACGTACCCTTAGCGCCAAGTATTACACAATATGCTCAGGTGGTTCCCACTCTGCGGAGTGTGGGTGGTGTAGGTCATCTGGGTCGAACACCATTAGCGTCCCGGAGTTCGCCTGATCCTGCCAAGTCTGATAGCTCGGTCATCAGAGCCTTTTTGGAGAATGCAGAGGCAAACTGCTTCCCTGCAAGGTCCTCGCCCTCAGATATCTCGGCCTCATAAAGATCTGAGTAAGTCTCGTCTGATCCCTCCTCCTCACTTTTGCCCGAGTCAGACAGTAATTCTTAGGCTTTTGCCCGGCAAGTGGCTGCGTTGCGCGGTTGTTGCACGCCATCATGGACAGCCTCAGGCGTGTTAGTCAAGCCAGGAGTCTCCTGATCGAGTGGAGGGGGTATAGAGTGTTTCCACTTCCACCGGCAAGGTTACACTAGGTCCTGCAGCGCTCTGCATAGGGGTTTGGGAAACAGGGTGTGCCTGCATCAGTGCCTGTGTAATTAACTGGGTAATCGTGGAGGATATGACTCCCATGGCCGATGTTCAGGCCTTACTAATGGGATTCATCATAGTCACGTCCAACAGGCTTTGGAATTCCTCTGATGCAATCAAGGTGGCGTCATCCATGGGGTCAGAGGTAGGAGCCCTGGGAAAGGTCAGAGGCTTACAGAAGGCCCATCGCCAGTAGACTGCATACTGAGAGTCAAACAACCACAGTGCCCCAGTAAAGTGTGTTTAATTGGTATAATTAGCCCAGCAAAGTCACTTAAGGCAGAACTAAACTTATTAAGAAAGACACAGGGTAAAATGGGAGAAGTGGTAAGGATTGCTTAATCCAGTCACAACTACTTGGAGGAGCTAGCAGGAAAAAAAAAATAGTATACAAGAACAAAACACAGTTAGAATGAAATTACATATGTATAATTTTTTTTTTCATCTATTATTGTAATTATACGTGTATATATATATATGTGTGTGTAACATCATTCTAAGTGTATTTTAATACTAATATATTTGCTTATATTAGTATTAAAATACATTACGTATGACGTTACATATATATATATATATATATATATATAAGATGTATGTGTATATACACATGTATATAATTTTTGTAAATATTATTCTAAGTGTATTTTAATACTAATATATTTGCTTATATTAATATTAAAATACACACATATATATATATATATATAGTCATACGTAATGTGTGTGTGTGTGTGTGTGTATATATATATATATATACACAGTATATACACACATACACACACACACATATATATATATATATATATATATAAAACGTCATACAAGTTTTTTTGCATTTTTCACACACGAATGGCACTTTTACTGACAATATTATTGTTGTAATAAGTTTTACTGTTTTAAAAACACTTATTTTTGTGTTCAGTGAAGTCTCCCAAGTATAACAGTACCCCCCCTATGTACAGTTTTTATGGTGTTTTGTAAAGTTAGAGAGTCAAATATAAGGCTTGCATTTCATTTTTTTCACATTGAAATTTACCAGATTGCTCATGTTGCCTTTTGAAACCGTATGGTAGCCCAGGAATAAGAGTTACCCCCATGATGGCATGCCCTATGCAAAAGAAGACAACCCAAAGTATTGCAAATGGGGTATGTCCAGTCATTTTTAGTAGCCACTTAGTCACAAACATTGGCCAAATATTAGTTGTTTTTTGCTTTTTCACACAAAAACAAATATGAATGTTAACTTTGGCCAGTGTTTGTGACTAAGTGGCTACTACAAAAGACATACCCCACTTGCAATACCTTGGGTAGTCTACTTTTGCAAATGGTATGCCATCATGGGGGTAAATCTCATTCCTGGGCTACCACACGGTCTCAAAGGTAACATTACTAACCTAGCAAATTTCAATGTGAAAAACCTGAAAAATGGAATGTGCTATATTTGACCCATTAACTTTCCAAAACACCGTAAAAACAGTTAATGGGGGCTAATGTTGTACTCCTGAGACTTTGCTGAATCCAAATATGTTCTCTTTTTGCAGTGAAAGCTAACAGTATTATGACATTTACAGCTAAAATGTGAGGCGGAACTACAATTTTTTTTTTTTTTTTAAATTTAATTTCTCACTGTTTTTTTCCATTTTATTCATAATAAATTGTGTTTCATACATGAATAGTTCATGAGTAATGAAAGCCCTGTTTCTCCTGAACAAAATGATATATAATAAGTGTGGGTGCACTTAATTTGAAAGAGGTGAATTACGGTTGGACAGACATATAGCGCAAATTCCAGTTTTTGTTTAGATTTTGTTTTGATCAGAACGTGTACTATTGACTCCGTCCTGAAGGGGTTAAAGGAAAGAGAAAGCATAATAGGAGCCTTCATGTGTTTAAAAAAAACATTGCCACCCTTTTTCTTAAATTGACTGTTCTACTTTGTTTAATATCTATTAAAGGTTTCAGACGAACGAGACTTAAACATCCCACGCTGCTATTTTACACCTCAAGTAGTTCAGTTTAAAAATTTCAGACATGCCAAAACCAATATTAAATCAGTTTTTATCCCTGTTTTATAGAACACCCTCATCTGTGTGTGGTCTAATGTCTCAAATCCAGAACATCCTTGATCAGGCATTCAGATAAACCAAAATTGCTAATTTTCTATTGAAAACCACCACATCTACCCATTTCCTCAGTTACTCTGGCTAGATGGGATTGAAACACTGTGTTTAGCAGGGATTGACATTACTAAATTTGACCTTCATTCCGGAAGCTGGATGTTTACTTTCTGATATTCTAAAAGCCGCCAGTTGGTGTTCTGATACTACTCTTAAACTTTTTATTTCCATTCTATTACTAATGTCTTTGGGTCTATGGTAACTATGTTATTATCTATGGTATGTCATCATGTGTTCTTCTTTATAATGTAATGTTTATTATATATTTTAACTAGTATAATAGGAGCCTCCTGTCTGCAATAAAAGTTTAAGATTTTTCCCTATCATATTGCGTAAGAAAATAGGGATTTTATTAAAGACAGGAGGCAAGTATTAACCCTCCCAACATTAACCCATCACTTTGTCTCCTTTTATTTTTCCTGTATAGCTTAACCTGCATAATATTCAATGGACTTTCTTCCGTGATCTATTCTTATCAAGTTTCTACAGTTATGATTTATTTTCAGGTGTCGCAGCTTGAAAAAGGACATGGGTTACTTTCTTGGGACTTATATTATCTGACTGGTTATCTGTGTTCTGCAGTTGAAATCAAAATTATTTGGGGGACGGGGCCAGACCGCCATGCTGTGTGGATGCAAGGACAATCAGCTCCTGCAGTCTTTCAACTTTTAAGCTCACCACAGCAGACAACTTACCTTTGTAACCCCTGGAAACTGCACTCCAAGATGCAGAGCAGTGCTGGTTCTGAGGCTGAGCCTGAAAAGTGCCTCTCTGTCTCTGAGAGGGAGAGCCTTGGTCCACGCGGCTGAGGCCTACTCTGGCAGTGAGTGGAGTCGACAGCCGCAGCCCTGCTATCCTGCCCAACTGCGGCAGATTGGATCCTGCAAAAAACACCACCCTAAGCAAAGGCCTTGTGTCCTGATGGGCCCCAAGAGCTGGCTGGCTACCTTAACCCCTTCAGAACGGAGTCAATAGTGCACGTTCTGATCAAAACAAAAACTGGAATTTGCGCTATGTCTGTCCAACCATAATTCACCTCTTTCATATTTAGTGCACCCACACTTATTATATATCATTTTGTTCAGGAGAAACAGGGCTTTAATTTATCATTAACTATTCATATATTCATTTGCATTTCCGCCTGACATTTTAGCTGTAAATGTCATACCATTTTTAGGTTTTACTGCAAAAAAAAAAAATACATATTTGTAATCAGCGATGTCTCACAAGAACAACAGTACCCCCATTAACAGATTTTATGGTGTTTTGGAAAGTTACAGGGTCAAATATAGAACGTTCCATTTTCAAATTGAAAATTTGACAGATTAGTAATGTTACCTTTGAGATGGTGTGGTAGCCCAGGAATGAGAATTGCCCCTATAATGGCATACCATTTGCAAATGTAGTCTACCCAAGTTATTGCAAGTGGGGTATGTCCAGTCTTTGTAGTAGCCACTTCGTCACAAACACTGGCCAAAGTTAGTGTTCATATTTGTTTTTGTGTGAAAAAGCAAAAAATAATATTTGGCCAGTGTTTGTGACTAAGTGGCTACTTAGAGACTGGACATCCCCCACTTACAATACCTGGGGTTGTTTTCTTTTGCATATGCTATGCCATATTAACCAATCTGGCAACTTTAAATGTCAAAAAGAAATGCAAGCCTTATATGTGAATAACTTTCCACTGTTATTCTCAGGAGACTTCACTAAACACAAATAGTGTTTTAAAAACAGTAAAACATTACAACAATAATATAGTCCATAAAAGTGCGGTTCTTTTTTTTTTTTTTTTTAAACAAACACCTCACTTTTACTTAAAATATCATCGTTGTAATACAATTTACTAGTTTGAAACACTAATATTTGAGTTCAGTGAAGTCTCCTGAGTAAAACAGTACCCCCTATGTACAGGTTTTATGGGGTCTTGGAGAGTTACAGGGTCAAATATAGTGCTGGCGAATTAAATTATCTGCACTTTCTTCCTGTGTTGTCAGGCATGTCTATCAAATTACATAATTATGTTAAAAGATTAAATATATACATAGCATTTTAATATATGCATTTATAGCTATTTAAAAATTCTATGTGTATACTAATGTAATTATATCATCCATACATTTCTATTTTAATTTTACACGTCTAATGATTTGTTATTATTCTTCCCACCAGCAGGAGGACTGTGACATTTCAGCCGGCCCACAGCTCTCTTTGAGAGCAATCACATAGCCCCCGGGGGCTTCTTTTGCTGTGGGAGGGCTGCGTGGGCTGTCAAGCAGTCCTCCCGAAGCAGAGCGCCGGGTTAGGTGAGTATACTGGGCGCTCCAGCCTTTACGGCGTTCTATGCCGGCTGCAACGGCTTTAAAGCCCATTTAATATGGGACAGCATAGAACGCCGTAACGGCGGTAAGTGAGTATCTCAGTGAAAGTGTGTGTGCCAATGACTGTATTGGTAGTGAGTATGTCAGTGCATGCATCAATGAAGGCATGTGTCTGTCAGTCCAAAAAGTGGCCCTGACCTAAATTGGTGATGCAAATTTAGATTAGGGGGTGCCCGAATTTAGTGGTGCCTAGGGCAGCACAATTCCGAAATACACCACTGACCATCCTGTAGATATAAGATCCCTATAGATTGTCAGATAATCACATGAAAAACCAAACCATCTACAGACCTAAAATAAAATATACACAAAGGGTTATTTACTAAAGTGAGACTTTGATACCTAAAATAACATTTTCTTACTTTATTCATTGACCCGAGTAGAGTACTATTTTTAAACTTTAGATCCACTTAATATAGAATATTCTAGTTTTGTTTTATGAATTACTGATCATTTTCTGCAGGGTGTGGGAATAAAAATAAATGAAAATGTGGGTGGGAGGTATTTTATTTACATCTGCTGCTTTTTATAGTTGTTTCCAGTTCCACTCAGAGGCAATAAAATGGCAGATTACAGTTAGGCAATCATTAAGCCCTTTTGCAATAAGTTACTGTAAGCTTCATACAAATCTATTTATGTGTCTTAATTTAGATTTATTACCACTAGATATCCAAGCACACTTACCTAGAATGTACTTCCTCATTGTTTGCAACTTTGCTGCCTTGGGCATCTTCACAGAAATGCAGTACAAACATTGTACATTCAGCATTACTTACATGCACACATTTGCACCATATAGACAACATTACAGGGTTTAAGAAAGAGTTACATGATGTAAACAAAACAAAGTAGGGCTCGTTCAGGTACACAATAGGTAACTGCTAAATATAATTTATTTTAACAATTCCAGATGCCTTCTCATAACATTTCATACAGAAATATGGAAGTATTGTTTGCAATATTGCAGGCTAGTGTAGTTTCCAAAATACGTAGTGTCCACAACAACCCAACAGTTAAAGTTATTGGCCAGAATTTGTGGCTCAGATTGCTAGTAACTTAGTTGTGGCTGCAGTAATATTAAGGTGGCAAGAAAAAAATGGAAAATTCAATAGGAAAATAAAAGTTTACAGTAGACTGGCAGCATACTGCAAATTAGTGTTTATTAGTTTTAGTCCATTTAATTTATTTAAACTACAAGATTTAGAGAGGAAAATATAGTGCATACATTTTAGAAGCTGAAGCCGTCTTTGTGCAAATTTGGCACATCAAATGTAAAGGCTTCATTGGAAGCTTCCGGCTGCATGGCAAGTGCATCATCCGTATCCTGTCAAGAGAAAATATACAATCCTGGTCACTATAAAACAGTCATGAGTTTCACAATACACTAAACCAGCTTTAATTTGGAAGAAAAAAAACCCAAACAGAAGCACCATATTGACAGCTGTAGTGGTGATGTGAGAAGTGCCTCGGTAACCTTCTAGGTTAAGTAGCCAGTTTGCCATCTATTTCACAGTTTACCAGGCGTCTGAGAGACAGTCATTCTTCCTGTACAGTTTAATTTGACTACTTACTAACCTAGCCTGGGAGGGTTCATAAGCACCACTACTGTGTGAAGTGTGTGGGGGGGAGGAAATGTGTGAGAGATAGATAGATAGATACACACAAAATTAGATTTGTTCATTCCAGCTGAATATCATTACTCCAACCATCATGATCACTTCTGCTTTTTAGAGTGGTCATGGTGGTGGGCTTCTGGGTGTGCAGCATATCAACACGAATCACTGCACACCCAAATATTTGTGTGCTAGGGGCAGGTTGCACCTCTGGTGGAATACAAGCACAAGATTGTTTTTCATTAGAGTGCTCTACCATAGGCTTTGCCACAGTATCTTAGCTGTTCCTAGAACTGCACTCTTTTGAACAGAGATCTCAGATGTCCCACCTGGAATCTGCTGAAGCTACTTAAAACAGGTGTGTGGGGTGGCACATTTCCAGTAATCTTAGTCTTATTAGCCCTCAATTTCAAGTAGGCTTTAGTTATTTTACCATTTTAAAGTAACATCTAAAGTTACATACAAGCCATTTCACAAGTTGGATCATACTTATCCACTAAAGTCTAAAAATCTATTTTAACAAAATATCAAGGGAGATTTATCAAGGGAATATACAGGTGCTATTTCGTGTGCCTACTGTTAATGTTCAGACATTTTACTGGTTCCCATGGCGATTGCTTACTAGTAGCAATTACTTGATTTTGCTTTAACAGGTCTCTCCTATGAGGTTATACACACACACACACACATACCTCTGAGAAGTATTTTTCTATGAGAGCCAGAGCAGCATGATAAACCATATGATTGTCATGTGTTTGAAGAGCTTCAATCTTTTCTAATCCTCCTAGTTCCTCCACTACCATACAAAGTTTTTCCAGCTCATCAAGCTTCTCTGCAGCCTGAAATATAAAAGAGAATTTAATATCTTCACATGCAGTGCACTTCTAAAGTCAAACACAAATATGTTCAGAATATCATAAGAGAAGTCCATAACAAGAGCACTCCAGGACCAAGACAGAAAAATGAAGCCGTATAAGTGAGGATTATGTTCTAGTTCTCCATAACTCACCAGGAATATGTTGGTAATGGCATCCAAGATTACAAGAATCGTTTTACTGTCCTTAACCGTGAGGAGATCGAGCAAGGGTTCCAAGACGCCACACTGAACTAACTGAACTACTTGTTCCACAGTACCACCACTGGTGAAGTTTGTGACTGCCCACACAGCTTCCCTCTGTGCCTTGAAGTCTCCCTAAATGTTAGAGGATAGAAGGGAAGAGGAAACATTTAAAAAAAAAAAAAAAAGAGAAACGTGTAGTACTGTTAGAACATGGACTGCCAGTCACATCACTCCAGACATTAGTGATAAATATTTCACCCATGATGCCAGGGTTTCCCCCAATAGGTGGCCAAGCATCACTTATAATGAAGCTCAAACAGGTGGGTGTTAATCTAGGCTGGTGAGGAGGTTTAACAAAGTCTTTAAATCCGACAGTTGTCTCTGAATGGACTGCCAAACTTACTCAACCACACCCCATCTAATTTTCTTTACATTTCGAGAGAAATGACAGGTGACATGTGCAAAGTTATATTTTCAAAATCAACTGAAACCCATTTTATCTACTTTATATTTCCTTTAAAGAAAAATAAAAAAAATAAGCATCTTGTATCTTGACAAATCCATTGAAAAGTAACTGCTTACCTTCTTTAGCAGATCTATAAGTGGAGGAAGGAGTCCACATGTAATGATCTGTTGTATCTGAGAGGATGATCCAGCAGCAATGTTACTGAGTGCCCATGCTGCCTCCTTCTGAATGCTTGGCTTATTGTGTCGGAGGAGCTGAGGTAGGACTGAGAGGACCCCTGCATCAATTGCTACCTGTGTCTGCTTGTCTGTCCCAGTGACTATGTTTCCGATAGAACGCAACGCAGGTGTCTGGGGAAAATGTGTAGATGCAAAGTTTAACTATGTAAGGCTTCATACATAGGTCGCAGAGTAACATAGTCAGTAGCAACGGGTTGAGTTTAGAGATTAGTGGGCCTTTTACTCGAACTATGCCCATTATATACTCAAATCTTTTACAATACCACAAACCCATTGGTTTACATATTTGAAGAAAAAAAAAGTTTTAGAGTGTCAAAATCCACCGCCTGATGTTAAGAGGATCAGAGTCATAGATTAGCCTGAAATAAAGGCTTATTGTCTTTTCACAATTTGAAGGACCAACATAAAGCCAGCAGGTGACATCACAAATCTTGCTAAATTAAGTATGTGTTCTATACCATGTGAGGGGAGGGTGTCTGCATCCAAAGACAACTTTAAGTTTTGGTGCTCAGAGTCCCATTAATTTAGGTTTCCATCCTCACCATGTCAACTGGACTTTGATGCTAGAATTCTGAATTGGAAAATGGATTTCAATTTGCCTTACCTCAATTTATTGCCAGCTGCAAGTAACCTCAGCACTAGAGACTACACTTTAGAGATTCCAGAGTTTATTGAAATATCAAATACACAACCATAGATCACATGAAGAGGGATGTTATATTATAGCCATCTCTCTTTTAGCCCAGAAAGTTTGGCCAAATATCCCTTGCTCAAAGGTTGGACCAAACTGATCATTTCAGAATACACAATGATCTTACAATATGAGCCAGGCGATTGGTTAGCCTGTCTAACAATACCTTTTTGTAAGAATTACACCAGAGCCAGTTATTTACCTTCATCTCCACCTCCCCAGTTATTAACTACCTTTAATTTGTGGTTTAGCTTATTTAACATTTCATATATAACAGCACTACAGACTAAGTACTTTTGGATGTCATGTAGATACATTTCTATACAACATTGTGCCTTGATTGCATGACCGATTGTAAACAGCACAGAGCGCATGGAGAGGGAAGAAAAAACCTACACCACAAACAAAAACCCAACTCACCACAATGCTTAGCTCAATATTATTCATTAAATGAATTATTCTGTCAACAGCTCCAGTTTTTACCACCACATCAATTCGGTCATTAGAGCCATCAGTGAGGTAGGATATGGCCCAGCATGAATCTGACAGGATATCCTTATCTTCACCGTGCAGAAGCTGTGTTAACACTGGTAGAATTTGAAGTACAGCTGACATAGGTGGATATGGGTTCTTATTGCGGCAAAGATTAGATAGGGTCCAGGTAATGTTCCTTAGATAACCAATCTGCAATGAAAGTTTGCCATAAGATTTGTATTGCTTAGCACAGTGATTTACACACTTAATGCTTTCAGTCTGATCTATGATGGATGGCCTGTCCTCATCTGATTCTGTCAGGTTTGGCAATCCTGTATTTCCTATATTGACCCAATGAATTTCACCAGGAGGTGGAGTGCAAGATCACCTCAAAAGTCAGGTGATTACCCACAGGGGGATTATTCCAGGTGTCCATTGCTATGGCATGTAAACACACACACACACACACATACACATACACATACACATACATACATATATATACCCCACCAGCATCCATCCACTTGGACATGTGATGCACACATTGTATAACAAAAATGGTGTGAAAGTGTGAAGTGGTAAAGGGAATATAGGCCAGGCAAGTAACTGAAAGGGGCACTATATACACTCACCAGAACAATTACATTAAGCTGTAGTTTTTCTGGTGACTAATCATTCCCTGTAGGCATTTTCATACAAACACTACATTTTCAGAGAAAAGGCAGTGTTTACATTGCCCCCTAAGGATACCTCCACTAGCCACTCCTCAGATGGCCACTGCTGTACAGTATGCAGCACTACCGTTCTTCGTCTCCATGCACTGCTGAGTTTTCCCTCATGGAGATGCATTGATTTGATGCATCAATATGAGGTGGTGCTAATTGGCCAAGCCAGTGATTGGCCCTGTCCCCATCCCGCCTCTTTGCCTATTTCAGCAAACCCATTTGAAGGGTGTAACAGTTGCAACACCTTTAACTACCAGAAGTGGAATACATTATATATAAATTGGAGACATCACTCTTCTAATAAATGCCAGAAACAACGTGTTCAAGGACTAAATAAAAGCAAATGTCAGCTAGAATGCATACCGGTGTATTGGGTGTAACCAAGGCAAGCAGTGGAGGAATTACATTGCAGTTAATCAAAGCATCTCTGTACATTGGTCCATCACCTGAGCAAGGATAAGACGATAAAAGTTAGACTATGAAAGATTAAAATATATCTAGTGCGCCAGTACATGGGATAGTATAATTTAATAAAAAAAATATATATATATATATATATATATATATATATATATATATATATATATATATATATATATATACACACATACACACACAGTATCTTGTTTTGGCTAGTCATTGTTACTTCTACTTTTGTAGTTGGCTTGTTCTTTATTCCCCCCAAGTAGGATTATGTACTACACAAGTCTGTACTGTACAATATGTCTTGTATCAACAATATTCTGTGGCATACGATCATGTACCCCAATTTTCTTTGAGTAATTACAAAACTTTAAAAAACAAACAAAAAAAAAAAAACTAACATTATAGGCACCCAGACCACTTCATCTCATTGAAATGGTCTGGGTGCAGTGTCCCTGTCCCCCTTAGTCCTGCGATGGAAAATATTGCAGTTTGAGAAACTGCAGACTGCCTATAGTGGCTGTCTACCAGACAGCCACTAGAGGTTCTTCTGGGAGTTTAGCAGACTCTAGGTTGCCTAAATGATGCTGATGCTATCCATCATATGCAACATCCCCATAGGAAAGCTATGAGGCAATGCTTTCCAATGGGAAGGGCCTAATGTGCTGATTGCTGCGTATGCTTTAGGTCCCCAGTTTGAGGACGTTGAAGGAGAAGCACTGACCTAGCACCAAGGGAAATAGTTGCTGGAATGGGGCAAGTAAAAGGCAACTATGCCCCGGGGAGGTGGAAGCATACTATAGGGCAGGGGTAGGCAACCTTTTAGCAGCACAGTGCCAATATAGGATTGTGATGTCCCGTAGCATGCCGGTCCTATTTTTTTAAATTGAGGTGTGTATGCTGCCGTATTCTGCTTGTGTTTTTATACTGTAATTGCTTTGTATCATTGTATTTGTGCTTATATGAGCTATTATATTGTATATGTTCAGGAGTAGTTTGTGGTATCGTGTATGATACATATGAATGTGGGCTGTGTATGTGGGCTGCTTGTGGAATTGTGTGTGTGGATGGATATGCCACATTGTGTGTTTGGTAGTGTGTGTATGTGTGGGGGCTGTTTGGGGTATTGCATGTGAGAGGCTGCATGTGGGGTTGTGTGCATGTATGTGGATTATTAGCGGGTTACGTTTGTGCGGATTGTATGTATGTTTGTTTGTGGGCTGTTCGTATTATTTGTATGAGGCAAGGGTTATTAGGCATTTCTGTGTAAATCTAGCAGTGTGGGTGGCTTCCCTGGCTTCCAGTGGGGACCAGGCTGGCCAGGTACAGGTGAAGGGCAGGAGCTGCAATATCCGCTGTTGGCTGCTCTACCACAGTGTGGATTCCTATTCACAAGTGCTGGGAGGAAGTGATCTGAGATCACTTACTCTATATCCTGCAATGCATAAATTGAGGATTTACCTTCACCACCTTTTCATATAAGCAGATATCTGAAGTTTCACTGTAGCAGCCTTGAGTGCCGTGTAAAGACACCTTGAGTGCCGTGCATGGCACTAGTGCCGTAGGTTGCCTACCCCTGCTATAGGGTTAAGAATAAAAACTTGTAATCCGAACACTATAGAATCACTTTAACATTGAGCAATAAACATAGCGGGTCAACTTCAGGCAATAGTTCCTTTTGGTCATGAAGGATGTCCTTTTCATATAGTTACAAAATGACAAAAATGGTGTTTGAGTAAGAATACTAAATCCCATGATACCTACATTTACTTAAAAAAAACAAAAAAAAAACATTTAAGCATTTCTGCAAGTCTTACCAGCAATATTTCCCAATGCCCAGACTGCCTGTTCACTGATATAAGGATATGGAGACGATATCAGAGATATGAAAGCAGGAACAGCACCACCATCCACTACCGATTTAGTTTGATCAGAAGTACCAGAAGCTATATTTGTTAGAGCCCAGGCTGCTTCAAATTGTAGGGTGGGATGATCATTGCGGCTCAAGAACCCCACAAGCTTTGGAATTAGCCCAGCCTCTATGATATCATTGAGAGGAGGGTTCCGCTCACGAGACAGAATTTTCCTTAGGTGCGGGGGAAAATAAAAATAAATAATTTAAACAAAAACCACCTACAGACACACACTTACACAAACTCAAGTAAAGAGGTTACACATAAAAGATGGCAGTCCTATTTGAATGGAATTAGTTGGCTGAGAATCAGCTGCATTCCATCAAGAGAGATTGAATAGACATCACTATACTTCCACTGCAGGGATATCTGAATAGATGACAAGACTGCTAGAGCCAGGGACACAATGTCAAGTATCAGACCGGTCAAGATTTTGACTGCTTACTGTAAGAAGGGGACTTCACCATAATTCCTGCAGGCTGTTATAGTGCTTAGTCTGCTCCTTTAAGTTTTACAGAGACCCAGTGTTACCATAGTTAGCAACTGAGAGGTACCTTGCAGCCTGTGTACTCTTCAGTTCAAGGTCAACATTTCCAGAGTTCATTCCTTGCACTATTTCATCCAGAGATAGTGGCAATGCCTGCAAGATATGAAATTGCAAGATACATGACATAAGCTAGTTTACTTTTGCAGTTACACACCACTGCATGTCTTTTGGGTCTCTAGCACACCCAGAGGTGAATTTTCAGTTGCCAATGACTAGTGGACATTGAGAATGGCTTTAAAGCATCTAAACGAGTTTCAAGAGTTCTAGGAGACCAATATATGTGCTTAGTCACTGCAGATCTAAGGCATGTTATACACACAGATCACAAAAGGAGGCTTTTTGATAAGGCCCTTGAGTCATATGGTCTAATTGCAACATATGGTTACAATGCATCAGTTAAAGGGACATTTAGCACCAGAAACACTACAGCTTTGTGTAGTGGTTAAGAGACTGCCCCATAATATATTACCAGGTAGATTTTTATAAAACTAAATGTGCACACCATTTGAGAAAAATAAAATAACATTCCTGCTGACTCACCTCAAGGCAACCAGAGTTGACACTCCTTTAAAACTTTTACAGATTAAAATATAAGTTTGTATTCCGCAAAGAGAAGACAAAAATAAAAAAAATATAAAAGACTTTCCTTTCCCTGGTAGACTCAGATTCTACAAATAGGATTATCTACGCACAGTAGACTTTTTCCCCCCCTTTAGCAAGATAACATTTAAAAGGTCACTACTTTCAAGTGGTCCTGGTGCTCTGAGTATGTGCACCCCATTTCACTATGAAAGAGCGCAGTTTAACTCCTCTGCTGTGGGAGGTGTAACTCCATCTCTGGTGGAATCATTAAGGCATTATTACCCAGCAGTTTCGGTGGCAGCATGCACCACTTTGCTGCATGTCAACCTTCAACCAACCCGCAAGGAGAACACTCCTTCTGTGGATTGAAAAGTTTATTCCGAAACCCTCCTCCCACCCACACCTCAAAAAATATATACGGTGTGACTCACCACAGAGTTTGTTTTCTGCTCTGGAGATAAAGGATATTCCTCTGGAAAACTAGATACATTCCTTCTTTTCAAGATCTGTTCATCTTTTTTTGCTTTCCTAAGCTCCACACTGACTTCCACCCTCCGACGTCTCAGTTCCTGCAAGAGATTATATACACTGTACAATTCTGTCCAATGATACATGACTGTTTCAATATTTGTAGACCAAAATTACACAAATTTCAGCATTTCAATGTAGAGATTAATTTAAGCTTACAAAAGTGATTTTTTTTGTTAGAGCCAGCATACAACCACCATAACTACATTTGACTGCAACAGTTCTGACGCAGATGTTATGTTGATATCCGTGGGATTAGTCGGTTTAAATTTGTTTGGCCTAACCCAAAACAGAAAGCATACGTTCACGCCTTAGGGACTAGTTTATAGGTTCTAATCTTACTTTAACAAAAACTTAGCAATAGACATTATTGCACCACTTCCCACAGCTATTGCTCTGAGGTGTTATGTATGGAGGCTACAGACAGTGTTTTACTCTTGCACATGCACGAGAGTACAGTACTGATGTGGTCATCTGTCTTCTCCCAAGTGCTTTTAATGCCCTAGGAGTGTGACACCCAAAGGGAGCTACTATGAGGCAAGTACAACTCCGCTGGACTCCTGGGCCGACACACCCCAAAAAGCAATGCCACCATCAGGGGTCTTTGCAAAATAGGCAGAGACCCTGGAAAGTGACACCTGCTTTAATATTGCTCACCGAGGCAGTGATCATTAGGCTTTAGTTATATTTGTTCAATCTTGCGTAATTAGCTTGGTTATACCACAGACAGACAATTACACTACAAGAACCAATGTAGTTAATTCTGATACCCCAGTTTTCTGTTAAAATACCATACATAACCCAGTGGTAGTTTAAAGGAACAATACAATGCAGGGCTTTATGGAGGCGAGCCAACAGCCTGCATAGGAAGGTACATCTCTCTGGCATTATTAGTGGGGTTAATGTCCAAGTAAAAAAAAAAAACTGTTCAAAAATAAAATTTTACTGTGTGTATGCATGTATTATTTACAAAAATAATACATACACACAATCCAAGAGTAACAGGTCAATCCAGATACCATAAACACTACAACAAGCTCTAGTAGTTATTGTGGCAGAACGCCTGGGTACCTCCTCCAAACACTTCACCAGGACACCAAGTACGTCCAGCCCCAGTGGCAGGTCTACACTTTGTGAGGCCTTACGCAAAATTCAGATATGAGGCCCCCCACTAACACCCAAAGTGAAAAAAAAAATACATACATACACACTGTGTGTATAAGGTGCTGTAGCTGTATTGGACAAGCTTGTAGCGCTGGATACAGAGAGCTGGTCTCTGTATTTATGGTTCAGAGACTTGCCGTGTCGCGGCTCCCTGTGCCGCAAGCTCTCCAACTGTAGTTATGGCATAATTTGCAAACAACGAATTTGCAATAAACAAATCTGATTAGCAATTATGCTAATCATTTATACACTACTGCGGGGTATGATTACTGCCTGTGTGTATTTCTGAGTGTCTGGCATTGTCTACCTGTGTATATGCATGAAAGTGTGTCTGACCGAGTGTATCCTTGTGAGTAAATGTAAGTCCTTATAAGTATGTGTCTGGGGTAGCTGCTTGCAGTGTGTAGTGTTTATGGGGGCGGCCTGCGACCTTTGTGCATGTTTGTATGATTAATGTCTTCAGTTTGTGACTGTGACAAGGGAAGTAAAGGGGTAACTGTGGCAGGATGAGGGAGGTAAATAAGACAGGATTGGAGGGGGGGGGTGAGTGTAACAGAACGAGGAAGGGTGAGAATATTAGGGGGATGGTTGTGACATGGTTGGAGGAGGGAGTGTGACAGGGCATGTGGAAGTGTAACAGGATTGGAGAAAGTTAATGTGACAGGCTGCATGTGCCATAGTTGGGGGTGTATCACAGAGTTGGGGTGAATGGGCCATGTTTGGAGGAGGCAGTGTAACAGAATGAGGGGAGGTGAGGGATTGAAGGGGTTAATGTGGCAGGATTAGATTAATGTAGAAGGGCGAGTGTGGCAGGGTTGTGGGGAGAGTGGCACAGTTGGAGGCTTATGTGGTAGGGTGAGGAGGGTGAGTGAAACAGACTGAGAGGATGAGTGACAGGGTTGGGGACTGTGTGAGTGCAAGAGAAGGTGAGTCCGACAGGATTAATGGGGGTTAATGTGAGAGGGTAATTGTGGTAAAGCACAGGTGACTTTGGTGGGAGGGGGTGAGTGACAGGATGAGTGGCTGGGTAAAGGGGGGAGACCGTGTGTGGGGCTGAAAGTTTTTGGGAATGGTGATAGTGTATGTGGTGACAATGTGTGGAGGAGGGCTGTGACAGAGTGTGTGGGTGGCTGTCATCCCACAGCCAGTAAGGTGGGTTGTGACAGGGTAGGGGAGTGAGGGGACTGTGACAAGGTGGAGGGGCTGTGGCAATGTGTGGGTGGCTGTGACAGGGCAAGTGGGCTTGAGGGTCGAGGGAGTGGCTGTAAATGTTTAGGGGCAGTGACAGGGAGTAGTGAGTGGAGGAGCTGAGACAGTGGGTAGGAGGGCCTGTGATAAGGGGCAGGCAGGACGGAGGGACAGTGACAGAGGGTAAGGGTGGGGAGTTGGAGGGGCAGTGACAGGGAGTTCATAAATAGGTCCTCGGGTGACCTCTCTGCCCAGTGGTCTGGCTCTCAGGTCTGCAGCTCCGCTGGGAGTGAGCTGCAGACCACGTGGTAAATCTCGTAATCTCCAGTCAGAGTGTTGCAGTGGTAACCCGCGACAACGCTCTGACAGGCGGGAGATCGCGAAACACTTCAGTATGCAGCGCACTCCCGGCGGAGCTGCAGACAGGCGGCGCTCTCTCTCCTCGCACCTGGTGGCATTATGAGAAAGCCGCCAGGCCCCCCTCCTGTGTCGGGTCAGTCTCTGACTGAAGACCCGACATAGTAGTCTGCCTTGAGGCGATTTAGGCAGCCACGAGGCCCCTGTCAGCGTGAGGCCTTAGGTGGCTGCCTAAATTGCCTAATTAGGCTCTGTCCAGCCCCTAGCCACCGCAGCTTGGCTGGGGTCTTGCCGTCTCCTCCCACCCTGGACCCAAATCCTGGATCCAGCTCCCAATGGGTAGACCTCTCCTCTGGAGTATAGCTAATTATAGCCAGTCCCCACACATTAGCGGAGACTTAATGCTGGGAGTAATTTTGTTTAATGCAGGAAAGCACTAACAATTTATACACAATTTAACCACCAACAGCCTCACTTACATACAAAAGGGTACATAGAGCACTATAGTTCAAGGAAGGGTGGGGACAGACAATAGCAAGGGCTGATGGAGATTAAGGAGGGACAAAGCAGCTAGTTTAAACAGGTCTGGCAGTGTCCCTGGGACAACACCATCCTGGGGAAACAATAGGACAGAAAAAAGGGGGAGAGGGGAGAGGCACATACAAGCAATACATTCAACATACTCCTCTGTGCCTGAGAGATAATGGAGTCAGGAACTGTGCAGACTCCATTATCTCCAGGTACAGAAAAATAAAAAATAAAAATAGTGATGGCAGACTTTGGACTTGCAAGAGTTCACTTCAGGGAAGCAGTACGTAAAAGTCCCTCCACACTTTCACTGTGTGCGCTGAGACAGGAGATTTCAATTTAAATAGTTTTTTTCATATCACAAAAGAAAAGAACTATGTATTTTATTTATTAGAATAGTAGAACAACAAGTGTACATTTTTCCCAGATTACATTATTTGCATTGTTAGGTTCTCTAAACTTATTCCAAAATTACAGTTTACGATCTTAACATTTAATAAAAACACATACAATTTCCTGGTGAATCACGGAGCCATAAGGTTGAAATGAGTGAGGGAGATACCCATGAGCTAAAGGCTCACTGGGTACAAAAAAAAAACCCCACAAGAATGAAATCACTTTATCTCCATTTTCCCCTCCCCTATCCTTGATATTTTCTCCCCTTTTCCTTCTTTATATTTACATTCTTGCAGCGGAATGAACCTTACACTTTATTCCTTCTATGGGCTGTCCATATTCCTCCCCCCCATTAGGTCATGTTTTTACTTCTATTTTGTGTGGGGGACAGACCACCCTGTCCCTGGATTATCCAGCTATTTACCCTGCTGGCATGGTTGTTCAGTAAATTGCATTCACCCCCCATATAAATAGTATTCTGTTCGACAACCGAACAAATCACTGAACGCCAGATCATATGTAAAGTGTGCTGCTTGATGACCCCAGTAACCTCAGTTAACACCTCCATAAACCGCAATAACACTAACATTCTAAGCGGTCGGCTGCTGCCCTTTAACCATGAACAGAGACACGTGTGTTTGGTCGTCAAGTGTATGGAACTAAAATTGGACACTCGGCGGCGTGAACACCGCTGGGACTTTCACCTCCGGTTATGTTTGGCGGAATCCATATGATCAGAGTGGCGTTGGGGGGGAGCACACTCTCGTACAATATACATGAGATGAGCGTACACACGAACAACTCAATCGTTCGTTTTTAGTAGGTTTTGTACTGCCGAAAGACAGTATAAACTATACCCCAGTGGCGTTTCAGCTGCGTTCGTGGGATTTGAGAGCTTTTTGGATATGTTGGGCACTCAGACCCAGGCTATCCAGGGATATAGGACTTTAGGGGGAATGTTATTGTTAACGGTTTGTTTTGGGGAGTGTTATTACTGTATATGTCCTGGACCTGACAGTTAATATAAGTATGTTGTGTATTTTGTCTCAGTCTACTCTCAGGTCCAGTGGGGAATGCCCCTGGAGTATGTGTCAGGAAACCTCTTGCATGGGGATTCACCTAAAAGGCAGTGTGTGGCTCTGTTAAAACCAGTTATACCCCACAATTTGAGTGTCATCCAGCTGCTGGGGATGAGGTGGGAGATTCCTGGATTTTACTGTGTTTGGCTGTTCCGGAGTAATCAGCGGAGGAGTGTCCCTGCTAGGACTATGACTCCGCTACAATTCTGACACTCCACAAGTAATGTCATAGAGTTCCTTGATCAGGCATCCCCAGCTGTTTACCATATTTACTCCAGGACTGCCAGATATACTGTATGTGCCATTGAGTTAATTACATAAATATTTTTCCATGTCAAACTGATAATCTGGGCCATAATATCTCTCCAAGGAGAAGTTTCAGTTTTAAGCCAATACCTGTCCAAGAAAATCCTAAATGATAGGAGAAAAAATGTTTCAATAGGAAGTTTAGATTTAGTCAGTTTCGGCAGATCCATGTGGAAGAGAAATAGTTTTGGGAGTAACCAAGATGTTAAAACCAAAGACAGTCAACAGTAAAGTGTGCAGGATGCATTTTATCTTTTTAGATCTTCACATTCCCACTATATGGTGGTGCATGGTACCCTGATGTTTTTTACATCTCCAACAAACATCTAAGTTACATGACCAAGGAGATTTAAGTCTTAGCTCGGATAAGTCTTTTACGCAAAGCTACTAGTTTCAACTTGAAGCCCTAATTTGCCAGTTTGACAGAGTTAGTCAAGTTAAACTAGTGCAGGAACTGTAATATGGCGCAGTATTACAATAACATTTGTTATGGTACCTAGTGTGTCCCTTTAGTTAGTTATTTTTTTTTGAAAAGTTACTACTTGTGAGTGAATTTAAAGTCTACACAAAACTACTACAACTTCGTGTCAATTTAGTCCAGAACACTTACGTCTGCATTTTTGCCTTTGTTCTTAAACTTCTTCATCCGGTCATCAGTCTCATTTGCGGTTGGCATTTTGGCTTCAGTTGTACAAAAAAAAAAAAAAAAAAAAAAAAAGAAGACTTTGAACCTACTCAAAACAGGAAACAAACATTTCATTGAGAAAAATAAAATAAAAAAAACCTACTACAACTACAGTGATAATGGGAAATAGCAAGCCAGAACATCACAGAAGAGAATTACAAACACAGTGGACATAACCAATACATTTTAAAGTTAAATACCAAATAATGGGGGAAAAAAAAAAAAAAAAAAAAAAAAAAGAGAAGAGAAAAAAAAGCCACCCACTGTGATAGATTTAAAAACAACCACTATAGGCACCCAGTCCACTTCAGGTCAGTGAAGTGATCTGGGTGCCAGGTCCCCCTAGTTTTAATCCTGCAGCTGAAAACTATAGCAGTTCTGCAAAACTGCTAGGTTTACATTGCAGGGTTCATTGAGGTTCTAGTGGCAGTCTACCCGAAAGCCACTTCCACGATTCGCAGTGTGAAAAGTTGCATTGAACTCATGTTGTACATCCATAGGAAAGCTTTCCTATGGGCAGTTTGAATGCCCACGCGGCTTCAATCGGGAGCTGAGGTCGCTGAGGGAACTAAGGGGAGAACTTCCAATGTAAAGGGGACATGCTGGCTTTGTTGCCAGCATCTGAAAGGAGTCACCCTGTTACTGTACTCCCTAACCTTAGTTACTACGTTCCCTCAGCTGCACTCTGACTCCCTAATCAAGGGCCGTAACTGCAAGGGAAAGGATATTGTGGGATGCAGGCAAACAAATTATCAATATATTAAATAAAAATAGTTGCACTTTATATGGAGTAACACTGGATATAAGGTACCCCGCCAGAGTGCCTTAAGGTGGCTACTGCTGTTGCAATCTTTGTCAGCAATTAGGTGCCCCTGTGCATCTGCACAATTTGAAAGCTTTTAACCCCTTAAGGACACATGGCATGTGTGACATGTCATGATTCACTTTTATTCCAGAAGTTTGGTCCTTAAGGGGTTAAAGGCCAGCCCTGTTGAAGAACGACAGAATTCTAGTTTTGTTTTCTACCAACCACAACAGAAAGTTTTATGTGCTGTCAAAAAAGCACAAGTGATTATGGACATACAGATACCATTTAAATCACTCATCTTGCGGCACGCTTAGCCACACATCCCTTGCCTGTGACCCCAGTCAGTCAATCTGATCAGGGAGAGATGTAAATAATGAAGTTGCAAAAATAAATAAAAAATATACAGGCTTTCATGGCTCATAGAAATTACAAAAATAAAATTCATAGAAAGTAGACAACCAGAAACTCAAAATAACAACATGCTTCACTGTATTTTGAGGGGCAGGACAGAATCAAACAATACAAGAAGCAACATGGTTAGTTGGTCACCAACTAGATCAGTATAGAGAGCCTAGTTTAACTCATAAAAAATAAATAAAACAAAAGTTACAGACTAATGCTGGCTATACAGAAAAAGAGGTTTCTTGTAGTAATGGTATAGAGCACATCATACCTGAAGCTTTATTGTAGTGGTTTAGGTCTCACCCAGAGATACTTATTAAAGACACACTGCGAAGGGTAGTCCTTACCAAACTTCCATGTGCTACATAGGAAGATGCATCACTACACAAACCTTTTTAATAATGCTAATGGTGTCTGGACATCCCAGAATATCATTACCAACCAACAAGGGAGGGGGGGGAAGCAAACCAGTACTGAATATGCTATACTTCAAACAAAACAGCAACTCACTCACTTACACTCAGGCAATTCACAGACCAATGACTCAGTGCAGCTGACTGTTTGGCTTTAAATTACCCACAAGGCGTGACATGTTACATGCAGCCAATTAGAGGGAAATAACTGAAATACTTCTCCACCCCTGAAACTAGTCTGAGCTGTCTGCTAATCTGGATACTTTCCAGCAGGCGGTGCTACACTAATGTTCAGTATCAGAAAAAAATTGCTTTCCCTATATACAGTACCTATTAAATAAAATGTGTTAAAAAAAATAGTGATCACAATACAATATATTTTTATTTTATATGTTTAAACCTATAAACATATACTCATAGGAAACAAGTGTCCATCAAGTTCAGCCTTTCTTTATTGCATGGTCCTAGAGCCCACTGTGTTTAATGATGCGCTTGCGCTGAGAGGGCAAAGGACAGTGCCCTGGTACCCCCCGGACACCAGTAAACTAAATTGTAACAGGAGGCAAGACTCTAAAATTGGTCCTGACCGGCCAAAAGTGGGCGACATTGCATGCATATTGTACTGTGTGATGCATGTGCACAAACAGGGTAATTTATTACAGTGAGAATTGTTGAGAATTCATAGTGATTTCAAAGTGAATTTCAAATTTAAGGTCATAGTAGCTGATCTAAATGTATAATTGACTGGGTGAATTTTTCCAGTTAGGCTTTTTTGGCCTTTAATTGAAATTCACTTTGAATTTTCAACAATTCTTATAACCCTGTGTATCTTCCAAGAGGAGAGATGCAGACACTTATAGGATTATTCACTAAACAGTGTTAGAGTTAAAGAAATGTAATTGTCAGGAATTCAAAGTGAACTGAAAAAGAATTTAAAATTCCAAGGAACACTCCAGGCACCAAAACAACTTTAACTCAATTAAGTTGTTATGGTGCCAGGAGGCCCTCAGGTGCATTCTTACCTTCAGGGGTAAAACCATTTTCGAACAATTTAACCCTGAAGTTGTCTCCAGCGCCGATATCAGCTCCCTTCCGGGGGCATTCGGCTTCTGAAATGTCAGATTCAAAAAGCGCGGAGTGCAACCGGGCAGGGGCACCATTGATTGACTGAAAGTGGGTTGCTGACGCTCTCAACCAATCAGTTACTGCCCATTCACAAACCTGGCTTGGAAATGCAGTGTTCCTGGCCATCGGCATTCCCCGCTTTGTGAATCTAAAATATCGGAAGCCGGGTGCCTCTGGGGGGAGCTGAGATTGGTGCTAGAGGGAACTTCGTGAGAATGTAAGAATGCGTCCGGGGGCCTCCAGGCACCATCACAACTTAATTTAGATTAAGTTGCTCTGGTGTCTGGAGTGTTCCTCTAAGTCCAATTTAGCTAAACCAAAAAAATCTCAGTCAGCTGTTCTTCTAGTTCAGCAACTGTGGCCTTAAATTTAAAATTCCCTTTTTTTTAATTCCCAAGAATTCTCACTTTAGTAAATATGCCCATATTATTATTATTGTTGTTATTGCCATTTATATAATGCCAACAGATTCCGTAGCGCTTTACAATATTATGAGAGGGGGGATTTAACTATAAATAGGACAACTACAAGAAAACTTACAGTAACGATAAGTTTAAGAGGCCCCTGCTCAAACGAGCTTACAGTCTATAGGAGGTGGGGTATAAAACACATTAGGACAGGAAATAGCAATCAAATAAGGTGGGAGTGAAGCATAGCTTGAGGAGAGCGTAATGTGCTGCTCTTTAGGAGAGAGCAAGAGACAGGTATGTGAGGTAGAGGTTAATCTGGGAGGCCATAGGCTTTCCTATAAAGATGGGTTTTAAGACACTTCTTAAAAGATTGAAGACTAGGGGAGAATCTGATGGCGGTAGGCAGGCTATTCCATAGGAAGGGAGCCGCCCGCGAGAAGTCCTGCAAGCGTGGGTTGGCTGTACGGGTGCGAGCAGCGGACAGGAAAAGGTCAAAGGCAGAGCAAAGAGACTGGGAAGGGGCATACCTATGGATCTATGAAGAGATATAAAAGGGGCTAGAATTGGTCAATGCTTTATAGGTATGGGTTAGCACTTTGAATTGACTTTGACTTGGTTCTCAACCTTCCTAATGCCGCGACCCTTTAATACAGTTCCTCATGTTGTGGTGACGCCCAACCATAAAATTATTTTTGTTGCTACTTCATAACTTTAATTTTGCTACTGTTATGAATCGTAATGTAAATATCTGATATGCAGGATGTATTTTCATTGTTACACACTGCTGTGTGTGTGTGTGAGAGGGTGCTGTGTGTGTGCGCGCGCTGTGTGGGTGTGTGGGCGCTGTGTGTGTGTGAGGTAGCTGTGTGTGTGTGTGAGGGCGCTGTGTGAGTGTAAAGGTGCTGTGTGTGTGAGGGTGTGGTGTGTGTGTGTGTAAGGGTGCTAAGTGTGAGGGTGTTGTGTGTGTGTGTTTGTGAGAGTGGTGTGTGTGTGTGTGTGTGTGTGAGGGTGCTGTTAGTGTGAGGGTGCTGTTAGTGTGTGTGTGCTGTGTGTGTATGTGTAAGGGTGCTGTGTGTGTATGGGTGCTGTATGTGTGAGGGTGCTGTGTAAGGGTGCTGTGTGTGGGTGGGTGCTGTTTGTGTGTATTGTGTGGGGGTGGGGGGACCGTTTAGTTAATAGCCCCCTTCCTTCTTACCTTTTGTAGGGAGGGGGGACTGTGCTGCTGCTATCCCTGGTGGCCCAGTGGTGAGTGTTGCTGTGGCAACCCTCCGACCTCGCGAGAGGAACCCGGCGGAGTTAGTGTTAGTGGTGTTGGGTTTGTGTGGATTGTGTGTATGGGATGATCATATTATTTGTATGAGGGGAGGGTTATTGTGCATTTCTGTGTATATCTAGCAGTGTGGGTGGCTTCCCTGTGTTCCAGTTGGGACCAGGATGGCCAGGTACAGCTCAAGGACAGGAGCTGCAATAGCAGCTGCGGGATGTTCTACTACAGTGAGGATTCACATTCTCAAGTGCTGGGAGGAAATGACCTGAGATCACTTCCTCTACGTGCTACAATGCATAAATTGAGGATTGTCCTTTTATTATTATATTTATATAGCGCCAACAAATTCCGTAGCGCTTTACAATTGGTGGACTAACAAACGTGTAATTGTAACCAGACAAGTTTGACGCACAGAAACAGAGGGGTTCAGGGCCCTGCTCAATGAGCTTACATGCTAGAGGGAGTGGGGTAAAGTGACACAAAAGGTAAGGGAAGTATTAGGGAAGTAGATAGGTAGAATAGTATTCACAGAAGACTTAGTGTGTGTTTTTTTGTAGCCATTAACAGTTTAATTTATATGCTTTTGTGAAAAATTTAGTTTTTAATGATTTTTTGAAGTAGTGAAGACTGGGTGAGCGTCTAATGGAGAAGAGAAGGGAGTTCCACAGGAACTGGCAGCCCTAGAGAAATCTTGAATGCGAGCATCAGAGGTGGGAGTACGAACAGAGGATAGATGCAGGTCTTCGGCAGAGCGTAGGGGCCTAGATGGGACATACTTGTGTATTAAAGAGGATAGATAGGTGGGAGTAGCAAGAACCAGAATTTTATATTGAGCCCTATATCTTACGGGAAGCCAATGCAGGGACTGACAGAGGGGTGAGGCATGGGAGGTGCGGGAGGACAAGAAGATGAGCCTCGCCGCCGCTGCATTCATTATAAACTGCACTGGGGCAAGTTGGGAGCACATAAGACCACTCAGAAGTGGATTGCAGTAGTCAAGGCGAGAGTGGACAGTTGCATGGACCAGCACCTTAGCTGCATCTGATGTTAGGTAGGGGCGGATGCGCGCAATGTTTTTGAGCTGGAAGCGGCAGGATTTGGCGATCGACTGGACATGAGGGGTGAAGGAGAGGTCGGAGTCCAAGAGAACACCTAGGCAGCCAGCCTGCGTGTTGAAGCTAATGGTAGCACCATTAACATGGAGGGAGACAGAGACTGGAGTAGCAATACTTGATGGAAGAAAGACCAGAAGCTCTGTTTTGGACAAATTGAATTTAAGGAAGTGGGCAGCCATCCAGTTAGAAATAGCAGAGAGGCAGTCAGAGACACTAGTCAAGAGGGGCGGGGAGAGATCAGGTTAGGTTCCTGTTCTAAGGACTTTTCTAGAAACTCTGTCACTACTCATTCACCTGCCTCCATCGGCAATGATCAAAGTCACATTATTACCTAGTTATTTACGGTGATTAAAGCTGTAAGTGTGGCAGGGTTATTTACTAAAGTGAGAATTTCACATTTCAGACCAAAGTAGCTGAACTAAAAGCATAGTTGGTTTAGAGATGTTTCTTTGACCTGAGGTTTGAAATTCACTTTGAATTCTCACTTTATTGAATAACCCCGTAAGTGTAAATCTTGAGAACATCAAATGATGTGACTGATGTGAAAACTATCCATGTCAGTTTCTGGAATCATTTTGTCTTAGAATCCATGCAGTTTCTCCACTAATAATGTTTGGATCTATACAAGATGCAATTGATGGTTTGACTGATAAATTCATTTACCGGTAACTTATTTTATCTGTTATACCAGTCAGCATCTGAATACTTACTTTTGCAGTAAAAAAATATCCACTTAATTTATGACTGCAGTGGATGCTCTTGTGTAGAGAACCTATTATTACTACCTTTTCTTCTCTAACTCTTAAAACGTTTTATACTGTGTTGTAAAAGATTAAACCGTAATTTTCTTTCTGACAGCATCACTTATGGGCAAAGCTTCTCCCCAAGACAGGAATAATTAATTGAATAATTAATACAGTCAATCAGTGGCGGATCCAGAGCCTGATCTCGGGAGGGGCACTTGTAGATTATTTAAATAAATAATCCAGACACAATAACCACTACAGCTCAGTGTAGTGGTTATAGTGCCAATAATGCCAAGACCCCCTCCCAGAGTAAGTAGTCAAACTGTTTAAGAACTGTTTGACAACTTACCTGAGGTCGTCTGGGAAATGGGGCTGTAGTAGGGCAGAGGAGCAGTGGTATGTGTGAGTGGTGCAATGTGTGAGGGGTGCAGTGTGTGTGTGTGTGTGAGGGGGACAGTGTATTAGCAGTGTGTGTGTGAAGGTGTGTGGATCAGTATGTGTGTGTGACAGTTACAGTGTGTGTGTGTGTGTATTGCAGTGTATGTGTGGGGCAATGTGTGTGTATGGGGGCAGTGTGTGTATGTAGGGGCAATGTGTGTGTATGGGGGCAGTGTATGTGTATATGGGGGCAATGTGTGTGTGTATATGGGGGGCAGGGGCAATGTGTGTGTGTGTGTATATGGGGGGCAGGGGCAATGTGTGTGTGTGTGTGTATGGGGGGCATGGGCAATGTGTGTGTGTGTGTGTGTATGGGGGGCATGGGCAATGTGTGTGTGTGTGTGTGTATGGGGGGCAGGGGCAATGTGTGTGTGTGTATGGGGGGCAGGGGCAATGTGTGTGTATGGGGGCAGTGTATGTGTATATGGGGGCAATGTGTGTGTGTATATGGGGGGCAGGGGCAATGTGTGTGTGTGTGTGTGTATGGGGGGCATGGGCAATGTGTGTGTGTGTATGGGGGGCAGGGGCAATGTGTGTGTATGGGGGCAGTGTGTGTGTATGGGGGCAGTGTATGTGTATATAGGGGCAATGTGTTTGTGTATATGGGGGGCAGGGGCAATGTGTGTGTATGGGGGCAGTGTATGTGTATATGGGGGCAATGTGTGTGTGTATATGGGGGGCAGGGGCAATGTGTGTGTGTGTGTGTGTATGGGGGGCATGGGCAATGTGTGTGTGTGTATGGGGGGCAGGGGCAATGTGTGTGTATGGGGGCAGTGTGTGTGTATGGGGGCAGTGTATGTGTATATAGGGGCAATGTGTTTGTGTATATGGGGGGCAGGGGCAATGTGTGTGTGTGTGTGTATATGGGGGGCAGGGGCAATGTGTGTGTGTGTGTGTGTGTGTGTGTGTATGGGGGGCAGGGGCAATGTGTGTGTGTGTGTGTGTGTGTGTATGGGGGGCAGGGGCAATGTGTGTGTGTGTATGGGGGGCAGGGGCAATGTGTGTGTATGGGGGGCAGGGGCAATGTGTGTGTGTATGGGGGGCAGGGGCAATGTGTGTGTGTATGGGGGGCAGGGGCAATGTGTGTGTGTATGGGGGGCAGGGGCAATGTGTGTGTATGGGGGACAGGGGCAATGTGTGTGTATGGGGGGCAGGGGCAATGTGTGTGTATGGGGGGCAGGGGCAATGTGTGTGTATGGGGGGCAGGGGCAATGTGTGTGTATATGGGGGCAGGGGCAATGTGTGTGTATGGGGGGCAGGGGCAATGTGTGTGTATGGGGGGCAGGGGCAATGTGTGTGTATATGGGGGCAAGGGCAATGTGTGTGTATATGGGGGCAGGGGCAATGTGTGTGTGTATGGGGGGCAGGGGCAATGTGTGTGTGTGTGTGTGTGTGTATGGGGGGCAGGGGCAATGTGTGTATATATGGGGGGCAGGGGCAATGTGTGTGTGTATGGGGGGCAGGGGCAATGTGTGTCTGTGTGATAAGAAGGATTTTTCTTTTAATGTGTGTGTGTTTTTTTTTTAAATTAAATAAATGTTATGTCCCCCCTCCCTTCTTACCTTTACTGGGAGGAGGGGGGACATCTTTCGTTCCATGGTGGTCCCAGTGGGGTTCATTGGTGGTCCCAGTGGTAGGACTGAACTCTAGCCCGCGCTCCAGGGCTAGAGTTCACTCTCGCGAGATTTGGAGCGTTGCCGTGGTAACCGCGGCAACGCTCCAAATCTCGCGAGAGGAGGACCCGGAGGAGCTGCTGGTAACTCCCAGCTCCCGGGTCCTCTCTCCCTCCCCTGCCGGTCGGCTGTCAGCAATGTGCCTGCGGACCGGGGAGGGAGATCACTGATCTCCCTCCCCGGTCTGCAGGCACAATGCAGGGCTGGCACTTGGGCAATGTCAGCCCTGCATTAGCCGGCAGGGGAGAATCTCGGGGGGGGGCAATTGCCCCGTTGCCCCCCCCCTGGATCCGCCACTGCAGTCAATAAAATCTCCCTCTCTCCTGAGCTCCCCTGTCTATTAAAAAGCTAAACTAAAAATCCCATAAGGGAGTGTAATGCTGCCATGTAAAATAGCCAGGAAAAGAAAATTACGTTAAGCTCTTATGCTCACTTTGTGGATCCGTTGCCCTCCTACTCCCTGGACTGGTGGGGATTATCCCAGTCCCTGCTGGACTGCCTCAAACCATTTCCCAAGTAACAAACTCTCGTTCCAAGCTGCTACCTAGAAACAAATCCAATTCTCAAGATGGCAGATGCCCTTTTTACTGACTCATAGAGTCTGCATACGTCCCAGGATGTTCACTTTCACTTTGTGGCAAGTTTATTGAGTTGACTGGATGAACTCTTTGCACGCTTTTGGGTAAAGCTCAAGGAGTGAGCCACAGCCACCCCAATTATGCCTCGGGAGGAAGGCCAGGGAATTACGATACAGTGACAAACGCTCCTTCCCACGTACGTTTGCCACGAACTCCTGAAGGAGTGTGGAAGCTGGCCTCCTGCCCACCGACTATGGTCCAGGTCTGAGACACCATTTGTGAGTTACTCTGCCCAGCCGCCATTAACAGCTTTCCCTGGGTGCCCCTAGTTCAACACTTTCCATTTATTCGAATGGAACCGAATGCTAGCTCCCTGGCAGCTGTTTGCATGAACCAAACACCACGAACAGTCCTCAGCGGTACTCAGCGATGCTAACAGTGTGTTTGGGGAGGCTGTGTGTGTTGGGGGTGATCCTGTGTGTGAGTAGGTGATGGTGTGAGGGAGGGAGAGTGATGTGTGAGGGAGGGAGGGGGTGATGGTGAGAGGGAGAGGGGGTGATAGTGAGAGGGAGGGGGGTAATGGTAAAAGGGAGAGGGGGTGATAGTGAGAGCGAGAGGGGGGTGATGGTGAGAGGGAGAGGGGGTGATAGTGAGAGCGAGAGGGGGTGATGGTGAGAGGGAGGTGATGATGAGAGGGAGAGTGGGTTGATGGTGAGAGGGAGATGGGGGTGATGGTGTTGTGGTGGAATCTCGGTAAAAATAAATTTAGTAGGCCGAGATTACCACGTGGCATGTGTACGTGCATATGCTGACGTATCGATCAGTTGGTTGCACGAGGCAAGATACGATCAGTGCTGGATCCATTGTGCTGGACAAGCCATGCGGTCAAGCAGGAAGTTAATTCTTATTTGTATTGATTGGTCAAGAGAATGTGCGGGTGGAGCTTAATATGGGAGGAGTTATGTGCCTATATAAGGAGCCTGCACTATTGTCCGGGGCTCAGAACTTGCTGTATTTTGGTGACGTTAGTCCCTCTGAGTCCCGATCGGTGATCCAATAAAGAATCTCTTCCTTCCTGAAGAAACCTGTGTCCATCTCTCTGTGCTTCGCTTCCGTCAGTTTCTCCGGTATCATTTGGTGCATTGGCCGGGAAGCTCATCGTTCAACGGTAGCTGAGAGGCAGAGGCGTGAGACGGTCTATCTTTGCCCACGTTCTCTACGGCTGCACCCCTGAACTTCTGCGTGGACCTCCCTTCGTCTCGGCGCCACTGGTCTGTTGTCCAGGAGATCATCGGCCTCTACGTAAGAAGTGCTGGGGTGTCCCCGTCGATGAGTGTGAACTCAGGTTCAGGAACGAGGAGGTAAGACAACTGCTGTTTTAGACGGCAGACCCACTAGGGGTATACCGATTGTGCGGTAGGCCCATAAGGGGTTATTTGTGTATGGAATCTGCCCCCTCTGTCGGAGGGAAGGAGCGAAGGCGCACCGCTCAATCGAACGCTCTTTAGTCAGACCGTTTGATTTGGTTAGTCAGGCGGGGTCCTGTGTAAATAGCCCTAGCCGGACACCGGTGTCTTGTCTAGACTAGCGTTCTAGGGTGTATATTTTGTTCGCTAGGTCGGAGGGATCGGGAGACTAAGCGGCGTCTGTGTAAATTCGGTTCGCTAGCTCTCAACCTATCTTGGCTAAGTGGGAAGGCGTGTAAATTTGGAACCCACTAGATTTTTGATAGTAATCGACTAAGAGGCGTCTGTGTAAATTCGGTCCTCTAGCTCGCTATATGTGGTGCTTGGGCAGTGTGGCTAACCAAAACGGATGTAGATAGTTTTAGGTAGTCCATTCAAGGTACTGGCCAATAGTTTAGTTGGGAATTGTAAATGTGATAAAGATTGTTTAGTAAAGTGTATATCTTGTTAGATAGCGCGAGCTCAGCCGTCTAGCGAGAGTGTTAATAGTGTGTTGCTGTATTATAGTGCACGGTACCATAACCCTGTATATTTACTGACACTGTATATAAGTACTAATCATTGTCGTCTATTGCATGTTTAACACCATAACCACTAATAATTGTATTGTGACCTTAAATTGTGCTTTGACCTATGCTAACCGTACTGTAACCGCTATTTGTAAAAGATGATGTTACTGGGGTGTGTTATAGACGGGTAATTCGTATATAGAGAATTATAGCGTGAGTGACTGTATAGTTTCGCCAAAGGGCATAATATTGATTATCTAGTGACTGGTGTAACAGCTGTGTGTGTACGGGAATTCCCTGAGTGTTTATTGTGTTATTGTGTGTGTTTCACTTGGTAACTGTACCACGTGGTGCTGTTGCCAGAGGAAACGGGTGTGACTGTTGAATAGTACGCGTGCATAGTATTCGTTGTCAACGACGTTCCATTGATAAGTATGGGCGCGTCGCAGTCAACTATTCCGGATCCCTTAGGTTGTATGGTGAAGAATTTTAAAAAGGGATTCAAAACTTGTGATTTTGGGGTTAAAATGTCTCCTGTACGTTTGGTCACTTTGTGTACTAGGGAGTGGCCTACTTTGGTTGCGGCATGGCCGCCACGTGGCAGTTTGGATCCAACTCTGGTACAGCGCTTACACGTGGCTGTATCGGGTAGGCCTGAACTTTACGGGCAGTTTCCTTATATTGATTGTTGGAGACAGGCCGTAAATGACTCGCCAAAATGGATTCAGACATGCCACGAGGAGCAATGTCGCCTCATGGTGGCTAGAACTTGTTTGTCCACTAGGACTGGTGTTAGGCCCATTTTGGACACGCCCCCTGAGTCCGAGATCCCTTTGCCGCCCCCTTACTTTCCGTTAAGAGGAAGTGACGCAAATGCAGGAAGTCCTGCAACCCTTCCCTCATTGCCCTCATCCACTTCCGCTTCCTCCTCCAGTACAGAATCCACCCCCTCTCGTACTAAATCTCCCCTTCCGGAACCAGAGCCAACCCCCATTAGATCCGAATATCCTGATTTGGCGCCACTTCAGACTTCCGGTCAAGCTTCTTCTAGCTCGGCTCGAAGTGTTTTATTTACTACCTTTTCCCAAAACCAAGCTCCCACATCCTCATGTTCTAATACCCCCCGACCGGAACCTCTAACTGACGCCCCTCTACGTAGCCCCATACTAACCCGACAACTGACTGGTACCCAACAATTAAAACATTATCAGATGCCTCTTCGTCTGAATCCCGGGTCAGCCTATATCGATGCCGCAGGTCAAATGGCACATGCTGACCCAGTCTTCGTATATGTCCCGTTCACGACAACCGATCTCTTGAATTGGAAGACCCACAATTCCTCGTATACTGAGAAACCACAAGCTATGACTGATCTGTTCACCTCAATAGTACAGACACATAACCCGACATGGGCTGATTGCCAGCAGTTATTAATGACTTTGTTTAACAATGAGGAAAGGACAAGAATTAATCAAGCGGCCATTAAAGCGCTAGAGGATAAAGCCCGTACTTTGAATCAAGCCAATCCATCAGCATGGGCCGCAACACATTATCCTAACACCGATCCCGACTGGAATGTAAATGGTGCTGATATGGTTCAACTCAGAGCCTATAGAGACGCTATAATTGCTGGCATGAAAGCCGGAGGAAAGAAAGCCATTAATATGTCGAAGACAGTTGAGGTGATTCAGAAAAGTGATGAAGCGCCCAGTGTCTTTTATGACCGATTATTGGAGGCATACCGCTTGTATACCCCCTTTAATCCGGAAGACGCAGATAATTCCCGAATGGTGAACTCCGCCTTTGTCAGCCAAGCTTACGGAGATATTAAGCGCAAGCTACAGAAGTTAGAAGGGTTTGCAGGAATGTCCATCACCCAACTAATGGAGGTAGCGAATAAAGTATATATGAATAGGGAAACAGAAAGTAAGAAAGAGGAAGAGCGCAAGATGCGTAGAAAGGCAGACATGCTAGCGGTAGCGATCGCAGGCGTAGATAGACGGGGCCCAGATAGAGGCGATAGTAGATGGAGTAGGGAGCCTTTGAGTAGGAATCAGTGCGCGTATTGCAAGGAAGAAGGGCATTGGAGGAACGAGTGTCCACAAAGAGAGCAGTACGAGAGAGACCAACCCAGGGCAGGTTATGGAAACTTTAGAGGCAGAGCGAGAGGTAGAGGAGGCCCCGGAGGGAGTAATGGTAATAGAGGGAGTAATGGGAACAGAGGAAGTGTTAGGGAAGATAGGTATTTCCCAGCAGCGCAAAGGTCCCGCGATAGAGAAGGCAGGGACTTTGTAGGATTGGCTGACACGGTCATGGAGGACTATTGATACCGACCGGGCTCCATCCCCCTTGGTCGAGCGGAGCCTATGGTCGATGTATCAATAGGGGGAAAAAGGAGTGCGTTCATGATCGACACTGGTGCTGAACATTCAGTGGTGACTAATCTAGTTGCTCCTCCATCTGGAAGGACTATTACTGTAATAGGAGCAACTGGAAGAAGTGCTGAAAAACCGGTTCTTAAAAGTCGACTCTGTACATTGGGAGGCCACGTAGTAAAACATCAATTCCTTTATATGCCTGAATGTCCAGTCCAATTGCTGGGACGTGATATGCTATCTAAATTACAAGCGCAGATTACGTTCCTACCAAATGGAACAACATCCTTAAAGTTTAATGGACCTTCAGGTATTATGACATTATCCGTACCAAAGGAAGAAGAGTGGCGACTTTATACAGCGTTGACTAGCCAAAACCCTAGGAGTGATGAGTCCTTATTCAACATACCAGGAGTTTGGGCAGAGAACAACCCACCAGGACTGGCCCGCAATATTCCACCTATTAAAATTGAACTAAAACTTGGGGTTTATCCAGTAAGCCTAAGACAATACCACATCCCGCAGAAGGCTAAGAAGAACATCCAATCTTATCTGGATAAGTTCATACGGTATGGTATCCTAAAATTCTGTACTTCCCCCTGGAACACCCCATTGCTGCCTGTTCAAAAGCCCGGTACAGATGAGTATCGACCTGTGCAGGACTTGAGAGCAGTCAATGATGCGGTTGTTAGTATACATCCAGTTGTACCCAATCCATATAACCTGCTTGCTTTAATTCCGGGCGGGGCTACTTACTTTACAGTCTTAGACCTCAAAGATGCCTTCTTTTGCCTCCGAATTGCCGCAGAAAGTCAATGTATTTTCGCTTTCCAATGGGAGAACGCTGTAACGGGCTCAAAACGCCAAATGACCTGGACAAGACTGCCCCAAGGGTTTAAAAATTCACCTACCCTATTTGGTTCAGCTCTAAGTCAAGATCTACTGGATTTCGAGTCCATCCCAGGAGAGTGTGTATTGTTACAGTATGTAGATGACTTGTTGATAGCAGCAGTTACAAAGGAAATCTGTCAGCAAGCAACGCACGATCTACTACACATTCTCTGGAAGGCAGGATACAAGGTGTCTAGAAAGAAGGCTCAGTTGTGTTTGCCAACTGTCAAATATCTGGGATTCCATATCTCTGAAGGTCAAAGAATTATGGGGCCAGAGAGAAAAGAAGCTGTTTGCCAAATACCGATACCCAAGAATAGAAGACAAGTGCGAGAATTCTTGGGGGCAGCAGGCTTCTGTAGGATATGGATTCCCAGCTACGCGATACTGGCAAAACCTCTGTACGCAGCTATCAAAGGTACAGAGCACGACCCCTTCTTATGGACTCAAGAACAGCAAACGGCATTTGAAGATGTGAAGAAGGCTTTGATGAGTGCCCCGGCATTAGGTCTACCTGATCACACACGACCATTCTACCTGTATGTACATGAGCAAAGAAGAATGGCTGTGGGAGTATTGACACAGTACTTGGGATCATGGCAAAGACCTGTTGCCTATATGTCTAAGCAATTGGATGCAGTGGCCAGCGGACTTCCACCTTGTCTAAGAGCCGTAGCTGCAGCCGCCCTGCTAGTAGCTGAAGCCGATAAACTCACTCTGGGTCAAGAACTTTATGTACGAGTTCCACATGCAGTACAGACGTTGTTGGATTACAAACGAAATCATTGGTTTAGTAATAGCCGTATGACCAAGTATCAAGCAATGTTGTGTGAAAACCCAAGAGTGCATTTAGAGACTGTAAACACCTTAAATCCAGCTACCCTTTTGCCACAACCTACTGAAAGTCAACATGATTGTTTGGAAGTAATGGATGAAGTATTTTCAAGTAGACCAGATCTTCGTGATTTTCCCATCCAGAACCCCGATGTTCAATATTACACCGACGGCAGTAGTTATGTGAAAGAAGGGATCCGCTATGCAGGATATGCAGTAACAACAATAGACAAGGTGATAGAAGCTCGGCCACTGGCGAAAGGAACATCAGCACAAAAGGCAGAATTGATAGCACTGACACGAGCGTTACAATTGGCTGAAGGTTTAAGAGTGAACATCTACCAAGTATGCGTTTTTAACCACTCATGCCCACGGAGCTTTGTATAAAGAAAGAGGACTATTGAATTCAGAAGGCAAAGAAATCAAGTACGCAGCTGAAATCCTACAACTATTGGAAGCAGTGTGGGAGCCGAAAGAAGTCGGTATCATACATTGTCGAGCGCATCTGAGAGGAGATGGTGATGTAACCAAGGGAAATCGGATGGCAGATAGTGCAGCTAAGCGTGCCGCTGAATCGGGAAGACAAGAATATGTGGGGCATATAGCTGCCCTTATACCAACTCCACTGTCTCAATGGACTCCAGTTTATACAGCTCAAGAAGAGGAGTGGTTAAAGACTGAACCAGGAAAGTATTTGGAGAACAAGTGGTATCAGCTAGAAGATGGAAGAATAGTCATACCAGCATCACTAGCGGTAGAAATTGTCCAAAATTATCACAACGGGACACATTCTGGGAGAGACAGCACAGAAGAATCTCTCAGAAAACATTTCTACATACCAAGATTGTCCAACTTGACTCAGGCCATTGTACGAAGATGTGTAACATGTGCTAAAAATGATGCAAGACAAGGACCAGTAAAGCCACCAGGAGTCCAGTTTATGGGGGGACTCCCCATGTCCGATTTACAAATTGACTATACAGTGATGCCTAAATCGGGTGGACATCGTTACCTGTTGGTAATTGTGTGCACCTATTCAGGCTGGGTAGAAGCATGTCCTACTCGTACAGAGAAAGCAGGAGAAGTTGTGAGATTCCTGTTACGAGAAATAATACCCCGATATGGACTACCCTGCTCTATAGGATCGGACAATGGTCCAGCTTTTGTTCATCAGTGCCTACAACAACTGACTCATATGCTTGGTATAAAGTGGAGGCTTCATACAGCATATAGACCCCAGAGTTCTGGTAAGGTAGAGAGAATGAATAGAACTATTAAGAATCAGTTGGCTAAAATGTGTCAGGAAACCCAACTTAAGTGGAACGTTCTCTTACCCATAGCTTTATTGCGAATCCGCAGTACCCCTACCAGAAGGATGGGCCTCTCTCCTTTTGAAATCATGTATGGGCGACCACCTCCCGTACTTGGTAACTTAAGGGGGGACTTGAGTCAGTTGGGAGAAGGAATTACTCGGCAGCAGGTTGTAGAGTTGGGTAAGACTATGGAGGAGGTACAGAAATGGGTACAAGATAGATTACCTGTGAATATTTATCCCCCAGTTCATAGTTATCATCCAGGAGATCAAGTGTGGATTAAAGAGTGGAATAATGTACCGTTAGGGCCCAAGTGGAGAGGTCCTTATGTTGTTCTTTTGTCTACCCCTACAGCGATAAAAGTAGCCGAAGTGACTCCGTGGATACATCACTCCAGGGTTAAACCAGCAGCAGTCGATTCTTGGCAAGTTACAGCAGATCCAGAGAATCCCTGCAAGATCTGGTTAAAACGCACGACTCAGTCGGAGTAACGAGGAACTTGTGTGGATTACAAAATTTTATTGTTTCAGGGATTTGGTGCGTGAGTGAGAGGGCCATAATAAAGCCTGTCCGCCCACCGACGTATAGTATATAAGCCAGGGAAAGTCTCAAAGGGACTCCTGTGAAGACGAGCAGAACTCCATTCCCTGCAGCCCTTACATCCTGGAAGCTGAGGTGCCTTCGCACGGACGAAGACTGAGGATGACGGCGAAAGATGTGTTCTTGATAATGTTTATTTATGTGTATTTTTATATTCAGGAAGGTAGAGGTACCGACACTCCTAGCTGTGAGGTATGCATTAAGACGACAAGAACAGGTAACCATATTTCCCAAACCCTAATTTGGCATTCACAATACGAGTGTAAAGGAGATGTATCAAGATGTAGATACCTAAATATAGAATATAGTGTGTGCCATTTAGGAGTAGGAGAACCTAAGTGCTTCAGTCCAGAGTATCAACCCCGTACAATTTGGTTGACTCTCAGGAATGGAGATCCTCAGGGGACCCTAATTAACAAGACAGTATTAGAATCCGTACATTCTTCGGGTGTTCTGCTATTTGATGCGTGTAAGGCGATATCAAGTGGTAGAAAGCCGTGGAATGTATGTGGGGATCTTAGATGGGAGAGGACGTATGGGTCTAACGATAAATATATTTGTCCCAGTAGTAAAAATAAATATGTGAGTCCTAGATGCCCAAATAGAGATTATAACTTTTGCCCATATTGGTCTTGTGTGGGGTGGGCAACTTGGGGACAGACAGTAGACAAAGACATGATAGTGACTAAGTTGCCTACCAGCCCATATTGTAAGTCTATGGAATGCAATCCAGTCCATATACTTATAAATAACCCCGATAAGTTCTTAGACAAGTATGGTAATTTATTTGGGTTTCAAATATACGGGACGGGTTTAGATCCTGGGACAGTATTGTTTATAGGGATAGAGACTGATACGGTATCCTCCCAAACTCATCAAGTATACCATTCCTTTTATGAAGAGATGAGCATAGATAATAAGATCCCCCATAATGCTAAAAACCTGTTCATTGATTTAGCCGAAAGTATTGCCGGTAGTCTTAATGTTACCAACTGCTATGTGTGTGGAGGTACTAACATGGGAGACCAATGGCCTTGGGAAGCAAAGGAGGTAATGTCCGGTTCTGAGGCAGTTGACCAATTAATATCTACACAAGCCGATTATCATATGAGTGTTAGAGGTAAATCTGAGTGGAGATTAAAGACCTCCATCATAGGTTATGTTTGCATAGCAAGGAAAGGAATAATGTATAATACTTCTGTAGGAGAATTAACTTGTCTAGGGCAAAAAGCTTATGATGATGATACAAAGAATACAACTTGGTGGTCGGCTTCAAATGTCTCAGAACCATCTAACCCGGTTGCTAGATACGCCAATTTAAAGGATGTGTGGTTTGATTTATCCATCACATCTACCTGGAGAGCCCCAGCAAATTTGTACTGGATCTGTGGTAAGAAAGCCTATTCGGAGTTGCCACAGGACTGGGAAGGGGAATGTGTGTTGGGTATGCTCAAACCATCCTTCTTCTTGTTACCTATTGAAACAGGTGAGACTTTAGGTGTTAAAGTGTATGATGTGAATCATAGGAAGAAAAGGGGACCCATAGAGATAGGCGCCTGGGAAGATAATGAATGGCCTCCCCAGCGTATTATAGATTATTATGGGCCAGCCACGTGGGCAGAAGATGGTACCTTTGGTTATAGAACCCCTATTTATATGCTCAACCGTATTATAAGATTACAGGCGGTGGTTGAGATTATTACTAACGAGACATCACAAGCGCTCAATCTTCTAGCGAAGCATAATACCAGGATGAGGACAGCAGTCTACCAAAATAGATTAGCCTTGGATTACCTTTTGGCAGTAGAGGGAGGTGTATGTGGGAAGTTTAACCTGAGCAATTGCTGTCTTCAAATAGATGACGAAGGGCAAGCAATAGCTGAGCTTACTAGCCATATGGTTAAACTAGCGCATGTGCCTACTCAGGTATGGAAAGGGTACAATCCAAGTAGTTGGTTTGGTAGCTGGTATGAGTGGTGTGGAGGGCTTAAGGCAGTGGTAGGTGGAGTCCTGCTGATTTTAATGTTGTGTCTACTCCTGCCATGTCTTATACCCTTAGTAGTTAGGTCTGTGCAAAGCCTGATAGAAAATATAGCAGAGAGGAAGGCTGCTGCACAGATAATGGCAATTTATAAATATGAGGCTCTAGATCAGGGAGAACCAATGCAGGAAGATGAGTGTTGAAGATTCATATCATAAGATAAGTCTGGTCTGGTTCAGGGTAACTTGCGGTGTATGCAAACCAAGGTTAAGTGATGCCTCAAGTAATTGTGAAATATCAAGAGGCATCAAAGGGGGGAATGTGGTGGAATCTCGGTAAAAATAAATTTAGTAGGCCGAGATTACCACGTGGCATGTGTACGTGCATATGCTGACGTATCGATCAGTTGGTTGCACGAGGCAAGATACGATCAGTAGTGTACGGAGCATGTGCAAGAATACAGGATGTAGTATTCCCCTCCTCCATTGTGCTGGACAAGCCATGTGGTCAAGCAGGAAGTTAATTCTTATTTGTATTGATTGGTCAAGAGAATGTGCGGGTAGAGCTTAATATGGGAGGAGTTATGTGCCTATATAAGGAGCCTGCACTATTGTCCGGGGCTCAGAACTTGCTGTATTTTGGTGACGTTAGTCCCTCTGAGTCCCGATCGGTGATCCAATAAAGAATCTCTTCCTTCCTGAAGAAACCTGTGTCCATCTCTCTGTGCTTCGCTTCCGTCAGTTTCTCCGGTATCAGTGTGAGGGGGTGATGGTGAGAGGGAGAGGGGGGTGATGGTGTGAACGAGAGGGGGTGATGGTGTGAGGGAGGTGAAGGTGAGAGGGAGAGTGATGGTGTGAAGGAGGGGGGTGATGGTGTGAGGGAGGGGGGTGATGGTGTGGGGTGTGATAATGTGAGGGCGGGGTGATGGTGAGAGGGAGAGGGAGAGGGGGTGATAGCGAGAGGGAGGGAGGGTGATGGTGTGAAGGGGGGGGGGGGTGATTGTGATAGGAAGGGGTTGCCTGGAGGTCCAGTGGCCATTACATCTGGTCTGCAGCTCCACAGAGCTGCTGACGGTGAATCTTGCGAGACCCATCAGAGCGTTGCTGTGGTAACCCGCGGCAATGCTCTGATTGGCCAGTTCTTGCGAGACACATGGTCTGCGAGTGCCGACCGGGCAGCCAGGAGGGGCTTCGCTCAGTATGCCGCCGGGCCCTCTCCTGGTGTCGGGTCCTCGGTCACTGACCAAGGACCCGACACAGTCTGCCCTCAGGTGGTTTAGGCGGCCGCGAGGACCCAGTCAGCGCAAGGCCTTAGGCGGCCGCCTAAACCGCCTAATTAGAGAGCTGCTCCTGATGAGCATGCCCACTGGGGGGCGCCAAAAAAAATTCTGCACCCAGGCGCCTGTGACCCTAGGATGGGCCCTGTTTCCCATAATGCTTAGACAGGTGATAACATTTCCATTGCAGGGCATTAATGCATATAGTAGTAGATGAAACATAAGTTTTAATTTATAGTCTCTTTTAGTATAGGATATCTATTTAAAATGTGATGGGACTGTCCCAGCAAATAAAACAGGGCACTTAGTAATGTCATGACCTCCATCTCCAGTACTGGCATGTGCCACTTCTTCGTTGACGTCATGGCCTCAGCACGTATGTACGTAATGCTTGGGCGGCGCGCATGCTCACTGCAGCTCCCCCGCCTGCGTGACTTTTCCTGTGGGGACCCAGTGTGCGCATGCGCGTTACTGCTCCCTGCCTGTCAGCAGCTCTTCCTTCGCTCCGGCGCCGGGTTCGCGTTGACTGACCAGAGTCCGCGAATCAGTACCGCTCCGGTAAGGGCCCACGCCGCCGGTTTACGGTTCTTACCGATAGGTGAAAAGAGATTCGTGTATCTTCATCGGGTTGGTGAATGATATGTTAGCCCAGAACCTGTAGGCCCGAGGAAGCAAAGTGTATGAGAGCAATAAGCACCGGGCGGGGACAGCGAGTAATCACTGTGTACCCGCATCATATCACTACCGTATTCATTCTATATGGCTTTATTGTTATACACCACTGAAGGTTAACAGTGGCACTACAGACGGCTATGCACTACATTTCCCATGATGCTCAGCTTGCCTTAAGACTGGCTGAGCATCATGGGAAATATAGCTCAGAAGCACCTGGGGTGCCAAGGTTAGCCATTAGTGTCTTATACTGATTGCTCTGACCTAATATGGAGAGTGCCAGATACTGCCTGGTGACTGAAACACATTAAAGTCTACACAATAAGGTGGGAATGCTTGTAAATGTCCTCTGAATGCTAGTTACCTAGGGTGTTTGCAAGGTGACTTACTAGCTGTTATAGAACTGCAACTCCTATCATGCTTTGTCATCATACAAAGCTCCATGGAGTTTGTTACTCTACAGCTGCTGGTAAAACTGTGTTGGGCTGCAGTATTGGCCACTGTCTTCGGATAAATTGTACATACAATCGTAAGGGTTCTATGTCAAGCCAAAATAATGCAATATAAGAAGTTGAAAATTCTATATATAATCACGAGTGTTGTTAACATGTGAGCTTTACTTTTAATAACATACAATATTTGCATTTTCTTTGGCAGCAGATTTGAAAAACTGGTTTTGCGATGGTACGTTTTATAACTGGGTCCCTAAAATGTGCTTTTGCTGATGGACAAATAAAAAAAAAAAAAATGACAGTTAGTATGATAGTCTTCCACATTCTCAGCAATTCTAAAAGAATGTTACTTCCTACTTTTCATTGGCACTTAACAGCAATGACATTGTTCTTTGTAGATACATGAATTAAAAGGTTTTCTTTAGTTTCAAAACATAGCTTTAACAGGTGGCTGAAGTTGATATGAACTTGCTTTAACAGGCAGGGTGACGTGTATCTGCATATGTGAAGAACTTCTCATGCCATGTAGCTTTTTCATATTTCAAACGCCAGAGTAAAAAACTGATGTCTGCGGAGGGTACTGAAAGACCGCAGGATCCTACATAAATAATTGCATTTTTCCCGGTAGCTTTGCCTTTTTTTGTCAAGTTTTGCCATGCTTCGTAAATACACTAAGATACAGTAATCTCTACTTTTTCTTAGTACATCTTTTGCTAGGAATTTGCTTAGAATTAAAGTGAAATTCCAACACAGTCAATGTGAGTATTTCATAAAGGTTTTTATCTTTATAAAATACTAATTTTGGAGGAAAGACTTTAAGTCCTCTCTGGTCAGAAGCATCATGCACAATGGCTGTCTGAAACTGATCCAAGAGAGATTTAAGGATGACTGTCCCTGAGGAGCAACATTCAATGAGGATTCCCAGTTAAAAGTGGTAGTAAGGTTTAACCGTATTACAAAGTATAAAAAAAGAAACCCACTGTTTTCCTTTGACGCAACCCTTGTGAAATAGGATTTTTAATGCTAAATCTTCTTGATTTCATCCATAGTTCAATAATCTTCAGTTTTCTGCCTGAAAACACTCAAGAATGTCCTTGCACCAGTTTTTACTTGAACCCATCAGCTGCCATGCCTGGAACAAAGATCTCACTCGTAAGTGCATCCATCTTGTTATTGTTGTTTTCCTGGGCTTGAAGAAGCACCATAACAGCTCCAACTCTCTGTATGTGAAAGTTGGAAAGGCTATTGACGAGGTCCATTTCTGCTGTATCCAATACATAGCAGAGGCGCCTGTTTTTAAGTGCCTTCAGAACCCTGTGTTGTTTTCACATGGAGCATGGATAAAATATGAAGTTTGTCTGTGTATTTCTGAACACTCGTAGATACATCATGAGGATCTTTTTTCAGAAAAGATCCTCATGCCACGTCAAGGCAGACCTCTTAGTTTGGTCCTAACTCTAACCATTCGCCTTGCTTCCTTGAGCTCCTGGCAAAAATATCTCTAATGAGACAGAAAGGGGTATTTTTTATATACATCCCTACATGCTTATTAACCCTTAATAGGGAACACATGGGATGGGCAGCAGCATTGCAACCTAGCTGTGTAATACAAAAGTGAATACAAATTGCAATGCTGCTGCCCATCCCATGTGTTTCCTATTAAGGGTTAATAAGCATCTAGGGATGTATATAAAAAATACCCCTTACTGTCTCATTAGAGATATTTTTGTCAGAAGCTCAACGAAGCAAGGCGAATGGTTAGCGTTAGGACCCACCTAAGAGGTCTGTCTTGATGTGGTAGGTGGGCATACCCTCTCATGGCCACTGGAGGTAACTAAAAACCTCCATTTGTTTAAAAATACATAGGGATGTGGAAAGAGCGCAGGTAACTTTTTTCCTTTGGTTTTTACTATATGTATTTTGGCTGATGTGTTTTTTGGTTTAAACTTTGCAATTCACTTTGATTTCCAGGCAACTTTTACTTTAGTGAATAACCCTGGAAAGTGAATTGCAAACATAAGGTCAGAATAGCCGTACTGGGAATATTCTCAAGGCCTGCTTTGCTTTCAGGTCAGTTACAGTGGCCATACATTTGAAATTTACTTTGAATTATCACTTTAGTAAATAAACACTAGAGTCTAGCATGACTACACTTGCCGATATGTGTGACAGAAGTGTGTTGAACAGGTTTTCAGCCTCCATACACTGTTTCTTTGAAAGGCCACTCCAACCCTTCAACAAATATATTTACAATGCCTTTAGGACGTTAATATTGAGTCCCCAGCCCCACAAATACTACCTAAAACTTAAACTTGCCTTGAGAATCTCCTGGTGCCGATATTCGTCACCCCACACTGACATCACCCTGTACTCGCATGCTCTAATCACAGACTTCTCATGGAAAGCAGAGGGAGACCGAATGCAGCACACAGAGACTTAAAAATGTTACGTCTGTTTGCACCGTGCAGTGCATGCTGATTGACATTTTTATGTACACAATTAGGTGGGTTGTCCTCCAGCACACAATTAACAGTAACTCTGTATTTGCAGTGTTTCAACACTGCATATACAGACTACCACTATGACCACATCAAATACTGAAGTGACCATGGTGGTTAAAGGCTCACTATAGGGTCGGGAACACAAAAATGTATTCCTGACCCTATAGTGCTAAACCCACCATTTAGGTGTCTTGCCCCCCTATAAAATTTTAAAACTCACCTTATTTCCATTGGTCTCTTCCCCTAAATTGACAGGATAGTTAAAGGATAAGATCCACATAAATTAAATTCAGTAACATGTAAATATACCCACTTTTTGTAATTCTATCATGTCCTGAAAAACGTTGCCAGTGCACTTTCCATAACATAGTTCTGCCTCAGACAAGTTTGCTTTTACTTTATATTGTAACAATCGTTTTTAACAGTATGAGATGAATTAGTTGCTTGATTATAGTGGCTTCATTATATTAATTGTTTTTTTACTTCTTACTTCACTTTTTGTTCTTCAGAGATTGCCATCAGCCCAAATAACCACGAGGTTCACATCTACAAAAAAAGTGGGAATCAATGGGTGAAGGGGCATGAGTTAAAGGAGCACAATGGACACATAACGGGTAAGATGTTGTGTAAATAATTTTAATTCTGGAAAAGGCTTTACTGCTCCACGAGCTCATTTTTAGGAACAAGAGTCTTTACTTTGTGTTTATTGTTTTACAGTAAAAGTTAGATGACTAGAGTGTACAAATATGACAATCATCAGATTTAAAACTGATTTTGGTCCATTTTTATTCTACGGAGTATAATGTGTAGAGTGTGTTTACTAGGGGTGGACTAATTATTAGAGCCAATATTCTGCATTTTTAAAAATCTAATTTGCGATTATTGCTGATAATGTACACCCTTCTCCCAGTCACCACATGCTGTCTTTTTAAACTGAAACTTGCTGCCAGCAATAAAGAGCCATGTCATGACTTAACGTTAAGGGAAGGGAGGTGAAACCTTGAATATTCTACTGTAAAGTACTGGACTAGCTGACAGAGTAAAAGGAGTGTGGTTGCTGTCAGCAATCACACTCCTATCAACCGTACTGCACGTACTGGGATATTCATGATCCCAGCATGTACTGGTTATCTGAGAGTGATTTGAGTGTGACTGTTGACCGCAATCACACTCCTATCAGTACATACTGGGATCACTGGCTGCCTAAGAGTAAGGAGTGTGATTGTTGTCCGCATGTTTGTTTAATACCAGATTTGTTGTTACTTTTTTAAAACTTGAAATGTACACAATATCAGCACCAGTTATCGGCAGTTGATCCCTGGTGTTTACCACCCTTTTCTAATTTCTGACATGCTGTATTGACAATCCTTTTCGACCTGAAAATATCTGTCATCTGCCAGCTATTCCTCGTCCTCCGCAAGCTTTTGCAGAAGAGATGTATCTTTTTCAAAATGGCAGTAATGGAACTGTGCAAGTATTCTTTACCTTATGGGTTTTCCCATTTCCTCATGGAATGAGATGCGGTTCAAGTAGTTTTTATTTCTACCAAAAATGCATGCTTCTCCCATCATACAAAGATATCATTCTCTGATGTGTTCTTGCTCCAAGTATCCAATGCAGTTTGACACCGATTCAAGCTCTAACTGTCCATGTAGAGCAGGAGTAGGCAACCTCCGGCATGCCAGATGCTGTGAACTAAACAGATAATGTATCCACCCAATTTTATATTAAGTCAAACTGAGCGCACTCTTGTCTAATCAAGGGTTGTGCGAATAATTGCCTGAGAGGATGCAGGTAATTTGCGTTATGTGCCCTACTGAGTGATGGGATATTTCACCATACGTTGGTTGGGAGAACTTGGACATAATGGCCTATAGTTGCCTTGGGCAGTTATCTTGTACTGAGTAAGGTACTCCAGGTAAGCAGCCGAACGTGTGGCAAGGAGCTTAAAATGTGGAGGCTATATTGCTTAACTGTGTATTTGGCAGTGGACTTGCGGAGCAAGATTATAGAGTGTGAGGTGTATCATATGAACATAAAACTATGAAATGAACAGGTATATGAAACTTGTGTACTGTAGTTAGAACAGTATGAATCAATACGCGTTGACACTGGGATATGCAGCTGCAAATCTCAAGTCGGAAAGTCCGCTGTTCCTCTGGGCACAAAGGGATTTATTTCTGCAACACTCCAGGACGGACAGGTATCCTTTGGTGCTATTGTCGCTGGGAGACCATTGACTGGAGGAAAGTTGGAGCCTCGGAGAGATGTTATAGGAAGTGTGTCTTGCCGGCATGTTCTGCCATCTGGGCCCCAATTTTAAGGGATAGAATTCTCCCGAAGCTGCTGGGTTACTTGGCGAAAAGCTCTGCGCCATCTTGTAATGGTGTGTCTTGAGAAGTCCCTGTAAAATATCAGGCTTGCTCCTTCAAAGGTAACCGTAGGAGAGCCTCTTGAGTCCTGGACAAACTTAATTAGTGCATCCCGTGGTGTATCTTGGGGCTCCTCGGTAGCTCTGGGGAGACGAAAGCAGTTTACACTATAGGTTTAGGGAAACACGTTTTTGTTCCTTTAAAGTACCAATATCCATTTGGTAGTTTTTACTGTGTCCTTGATGACTACATACACATGCCCAGATGTTAGTACTGAGATGTTCTGGATAGTTTAACCATTCATGACTGAAGAGGGTGACTTCCCTCACAAGGAATCCCATAGTATCTGGGTAAGAGGCAAGCCTCTGTAAGGTTCTTCTAAATAATATATTTGTTTGTTTAAAAAAAATAAAAGTATGCCTTTTCAGCATCTGGAGGTCAATTTTTTTTGGCTATGCACTCACTCTGAGCCTGCAAGGGGAGGAAAAAAGAGAAAGGAGGACAGAGTTTTGCAAAATTATCAGCTGAGGGGATAGGGAGGCAGGGAGGGCTTCATTCAGTGAGTGAGGGCAGCCAATAAGCTTCCCTTTGCATGCTCTGCCTGCAAGGGAGAGAAGCAGTTATGTCTGTCTGCAGCTTGCAACATCCAGGCTCCTACCACAATGTCCACTTCAAAAAGCTGAAATGGTCATGTTGGTTGGAGTAACACTTCAATTTATGTAGAGGAATCTTTGTCGTCTTTGACTTTTTCTCTTGAAAACGTTCTATGTGAATTTCTCTTACTTGTTTAGTCATTACAAAGTAAGTTTGTGTGTATGAAACTATTGGTTTTAGTTTAAATATTTTGGGAGGCCAAGGGTCTTATTCATTTATTTATCACGGTCTGCTACATAAAATTAGCATTTTGGAGTTTTATGATAACATGAATGCATTTTTTTCCTTTTAAACTTTTGGGGGAATGATTCTGGGATGCAGTTTAACGTTGGTTCCTATTTTCTATATGAAATAATGTGTTGCTTATCTGCTTTAACATTCCTAGGCATTGACTGGGCTCCTAAAAGTGACCGTATTGTGACCTGTGGAGCGGACCGCAACGCTTATGTGTGGAGCCAGAAGGATGGAGTTTGGAAACCAACATTAGTTATCCTGCGTATCAATCGTGCCGCAACCTTTGTGAAGTGGTCTCCTCTTGAGAATAAGTTTGCTGTGGGGAGTGGAGCTAGACTTATATCTGTGTGCTACTTTGAGTCAGAAAATGACTGGTAAGTTCCTATTTGCTTACTGTACTAATATGCCTGGTAGACATGAAGGATTGAGAACTATCAATTTATATGTGCATAGCATTAGCCCTCTTCAGCTCTGAAATAGCACGTGCTAAAATCTTTTTCAAATAAAGGAGCGTAAAAAAAAAAAAAAAAAAAGCATGAGGAACATTGTGAAGTGTAGATAGATATGGGTACGCAAACCTATACATATCAGTGTATGCACCAATATGCATATCAAATGTTTTTTTCTTTATTAAATTCTTATTCTTATTAAATCTGACCAACTGTTTTTAACAGTTATCAGTTTTTATATTATAACTGTACTTCCGGATATAAATCTAAAATACCAGTAATTTTGCTTTTATTGACCTTGTTTTTCACAGGTGGGTGAGCAAGCACATCAAGAAGCCAATTCGTTCCACAGTGCTTAGCCTGGACTGGCACCCCAATAATGTGTTGCTTGCTGCAGGCTCCTGTGATTTCAAGACCAGGTAGGATACCAGTGAAAAATCTGCCAAGATCAAGCAATCTACAAATGTACGTAGAAAGTTGTGATACCCTAGACCAGTGGTTTTCAACCCGTGTGCCGCCAGCCACCTAATCGTGTACCACAGACACAATGAATTCAAGGTTGTAATGGGTTGAATATAGTCCTTAAATATGTATGACTTTGTTTTGGGTTTTATTCTTCTTCGTGTCAGAATTAAAATTGGGTTTCAAGTAAATATGGGATTTGTACGCTGCTGCAGCAGGTAAAAGAAGAAAATAATCTGGATGCACCTTGGAACTTTTTCTCTCACTGAAGTATAATTCGGTCCAAAAAAATCCAATACTAGAGAGCGAGATCTATCTCTATCGTCTAATAGAAGTGACTAGGGCTGCAGAAATAATTTGGCTTAAGGAGAATTGAATGGTGAAACTGCAGGGGTTAACTGAAGATGATTTTTTTTTTTCTTCTCTTAGACAGTCGCTTAAATGTTAGCATTTCACGAACGTTTTACCAAGAAATCATAGCTGTAAAGTGTTTTGATGTATGCATATCTTATTGGAGTATAGCCTTTTCTCCTTACACTATAATGTTTTGATCTGTTTATTCTAATTACCTTCTCTAACTTTTCAGGGTATTCTCTGCTTACATTAAAGAAGTTGATGAAAAGCCAGCTAGCACTCCATGGGGTTCCAAAATGCCATTTGGCCAGCTCATGGCTGAGTTTGGAGGAGCTGGTAGTGGTGGTTGGGTGCATAGTGTTAGCTTTTCAGCAAGTGGCAACCGCTTGGCTTGGGTCAGCCATGATAGCATTGTGTCTGTAGCAGATGCTTCTAAAAACATGAGGTAAGATCCATTTGTAAACTACTGCAAACAAAATCTGTTAAACACTACTAAAAATCTCACTAATGTGTGTTTTGGTTTCTTTATCTCTGAATTGCTTGCAAAGCATCATGGCAGTTGTAGTTTCACAGCAACTGTCATCTGTCAGACCCGGCTCCTCATTAAGAGCTTCTTTTAGCTTTCCTGATCTAAGCCCTGCTGTGCAAGACTAGCTTATTGGCTGAAAGTGTCAGGTGATTGCTTTCAGCCAATGAGCTAAGCCCTGCAGTTTCTGGCTCTCTGGTTGATGTAGTGCAGGTGAGGAGTTGTAACTGGCAGACCACAGGTAAGACCCCAAGCTGTTCTAAAATGGGTTGACTAGCTTGGAGTGTTCCTTAAGTTAATCAAATGACTAAACAATTATAGAACATTTGACATATCTGCATGTTAAGCAAATTCTAAATAAATATATATTTGAACCTATCTAGATAGTATGGGTGCCCTTCCCTTCTTCCTCCAGCCCTGACTTTCTTTGCCTGCCCAGCCATAAACATCCCAGTACAGCTCATTGAGAAGTCTTTGCAAGGCAGGTGCTCTGGTAAATTGCCTGCCTCTTGAGTTTAGCTCTACTGAGTTAAACTTCGAGGAAGTAGTAGGATCTGTTGTCTGACAGCTAGTAACAAGGTTTATTTATAAAGTTGCCAATTTCTACTGTAATCTGCACTTGTTGTAAAATGAAAAAAGAGGACACCACACGTAAAGCATTTCAGCAAGCTAAAGTGCTTTAGGTGTTTGGAATGTTCCTTTAACATGTTCTTGTCATCATTGTGACCTCTTCCGCACTGCGGTCCTCATCCCTGCCTAGTGGAAAATATAGTTTCAAAACAAAAATGGAACCACACTTTTCCACATTCAAACCACAAGGTGCCTAAGGCGATTCAAGGTTGGCACAATCTCCATACAATGATACAGCAACAAAGGGGGTATGGGCACTCAAGGGTTATTCAAAAGGTAGATTTAATTGAACATAGTGTACACAAGCAGCAACATTTTGACCTCTGTGGGCTTTATCAAGTTCACACCACAGTTTACAAGAATAGTATATATAGTAATTAATATTAATGATTACTAACTTAATGAAAATTGTGCGGAAGTTATGTAAGTTGTTCCTCCTATGTATACTATTCTTGTACACTGTTATGGTAGCTTGAATAAAAAAAAAATGAAAATAAAAAAACTCCCATAGAAGTCAAAACATTGCTGCTTGTGTTCTACACTATATTCCATTAAATTGGCCTTTTGAATAATTTTAGAGTGCCTGGACCACCTTTGTTGCTGTACTAGAGGAAAATTTAGGGCCCCACTTCCTTTCTACTCTCAAAGGAAAACAATTTAATATGTAAATATGTAATAGGTGAAAAGTTTCTGTGAAGATGCAGAGGAATTTTTCACCCAACCCTACACAGTGCTGCCCATTGTAGCACTTTGCAGTAGTGGGTGAATGCATAATTTTCTTTTCAGGTTACTGTGCATGTAACTAAATGTGACTTATTGTATTTAGAAAGACCACTGTGGACAATTAATTTGTATATAGTTTATAGATACCTATTTCTGACTGTGTATTATAATGTGTGAAAAAGCAGAAAACAAAGGAAAGATAATCCACGCTTATAGTATGTAGATCTATAGGTGAAATCACACAAATATAGATATTAAAAATTATACATACATGTATGGTAACAATAGAGGCTTGTTTAAAATATTTGAGGTAGTATATAGTAACAAATGCACACTGACGCTTTAAAGAGCTATATAGAGCTCTGCTGTTAAAGGCGGGGAGGGTACAATCCCCATCTCGGGGATATATATACAGCAGCAGTGGTGATGATACTGTCTTGATAAAGTGCAATATGTAAAAACACAAACCGGAATATCCAATAGAGTAGTATGTAAGATACAAAAACTACTTTCTGAAGTAGTAGTAGGTATTTTACTCACTTTTTTTATTTTATTTTTATATTCTTTATTTTTGCGAGTATTCGCCAAAAGATAACAAGACATATGAAACTTATAGGAACATAAGGATATATATCTATCTCTCTCAAGAACTGGGGGTTTCAAAGCAGTAGTCAACTGCTGCCAGGGGTTCCCTCTGTTTGGACAGTGTGTGTTAGGTCGGTGTGTTATCATGAGGGGAGCTAGCTTGGGATCTTGTAGTGCCTTATCGCCCTTGTCAGTGTCTCGCTATGGGCTTTGTGCTCTATTAAGGCGTTTGGTGGGGCGGGGTGGATAGCTGGTTAGCCTCTGCTGGCAACATTACTTGCTTATAGAACATAACCTGGGGTGAGGCTTAGGGTGTGGGCCGTATGTGCATAGGGCTTATAGCTAGGTGGGGAACGGCAGCCATTTGTTGCACACAATGTGAAAAAAGGGGGGTGTAAAATTTAACAGTAGGCTAATCTTGTAGCTCGCGGAGCCAGTGTAGTCCTGCATTAGGGTAAAGTTCTCCCTGCGGTGGGTCTCTGCGACCGACAGTCATGTGGGCCACGCTAAGTGCGGGCCAGGTGCAGATGAGTCGGCAGGTGCGGTCTTCAGGTAGGTTGCTCACGTCCCCCTTTCCTGGGTACGAAGGGAGTGATGCCCTCGACTGTCCATGTCGGGTGGTCCATCCGTGGCACCTTCTCTGCTGGTATTCCCAGGAGCCGGAGGAATGCTGGTGCTTCCAGGAGGGATGTCAGCTTGTGCTGTTTGCCGGCCTTGTCAACCAGGATCCGACGTGTGCCCCAACGATAGGGGATCGCGTGCTCTTGTAATAGCTGGGTGACTGGCTTGAGGTTTCTCCGCCAGATGAGTGCATGTCTGGATAAATCCCGGTAGAATATTAGTTGTGCCCCCTCAAAGGACACCGCTGCGGAGTCCCTCACCGCCGCCATGATTGTTCCGCGGTCATAGTCTCTGGACATTTTCAGCAGGACGTCCTTAGGTGCTTCGTGGACTGCGCTGGGAGCCTTAGGGAGGCGAAAGCAGGAGTCCACCGCCACCTGCTTAGCCTGTTTGGGCAGCAGCAGTGTGACGATGAGCCTCCGGCAGTAGTGGGGGAGCTCCGCTCCGGCAACTGTTTCGGGTATCCCCCGGATTCTGAGGTTGCGGGCTCTAGCTCTGTCCTCCAGTGCAGCTATTTGCCCCTGCTGGTCTGCGCATTGTTTTTGTAGGGCGCTGATGGCGGCGTCAGTGGCCGATTGAGCCAGTTTGGTGCTTTCCAGGTCCTCTTCCACTGCCTTCACTTTGTCAGTGAGTTTGACCACCGCATCCCTGATCGGGGCCATGTCTGTCTGGAACATGGCTATAATTTTGACCATTAAGGCCTTGATGTCAGACTTGGTTGCTGGTGCAGAGTCTGCCAGCACAACAGTTGGTGACCGTGTGTGTGGCACTGTGTGTGGCCGGGATGGCAGATAGAAGTCAGCGAGGGCGTCGTCATCATCCGATGATGTTGGTGTGTAGGCCTCAGCCGCCTCCATTTTGGCTGTGCCTAGCCGCGGCGCCGTGTGGAGGAAGTCTCCGATATTGCGGGAGCCCGAGCCCGGACCGCCCGGAGTTTCTTTGCTTTCTTCCCCATACCTGGGGCAACGTGCAGGTACTTTTGGGGCTCAGTGGCAGGTTCGGGATCCTCTAATTGTCGGTTCGACAGGTTTAATGCACGGAGCTGTTCCGATGTGCGTCCAGCTCATGCAGGCGCTGGCTCCGCCCCTTTACTCACATTTTGGTGGTACAATTCCCCCCTGGGATATGTAGGTTCCGGAAGTGTGAGGTTCTGGAAACCAAGGGTATATGAAGTAAATGCCAAATAAATGAAAAATAATTCAATTTACAAAGGAAAGATAATCTTTTACTCTCTCACAAGGTTGAGGAAACCTTGTATGATATGATCTGCAGCCTTCAACGATCTCTATAATTCATAGTGAGCACCTATACTCTATATCTACTTTGCTAAAAAGCAAGCACTAGCATCTACGATGTCCAACTTGGCGTGCAAGAAAGTGTCTGTGCAAAAACTAGGGTATTAGCAATTTATTTATTGGCATATTACATAGCAACATTAATGCAAATCTTTTCTATGTCTGTCTAGAACTGAGTTTATTCAACCATGTCTGTCTGAGTTTTGTGTACTCAACGTCAGTGCTGTTGTTTTGCAAATTGTGCAGTGTTTGACAATATATCTGCTATTCTAATGGACATAAACTAATAAAACAAATTCATAACGTGTAACCAAAATAACGTGAAAGATGTGTAACACATTTGCACTTCTGACTCTAGTGTTGCCCAGCTGAAGACAGAGTTCCTGCCATTACTGAGTGTCATCTTTATATCTGAGAATAGTTTGATAGCAGCGGTAAGCCTCTTCTTCAGCTACTTTCTCACAAATCTTATGTGCACCGATTAATCAGTTTTATTTTGTTAGCAAAAAAACAATGTGTTGACCCACCAAATGTTATATTAAACATACATTCATTAAATGAATGCACCTAATCAAACACAAATATTAAAATTGGCATCAGTTTTAAAAAGGCACATTATGATGCATATGAAATTATTTTCATCTGCTTTCAGAGATCTTTGTTCTCATACCTATGTACAACCCTTCCCTCACTAAAACATATTGTACCTAAAATGCCTCTGAGAATAAATTGATTTAGGACTCTCCTTTATATTCTCCACAGGTACCGTAGTTAAAAAAAAAAAAATGTAGATTATATTTATATGGTCCTTTTTCTCATATTGATAATTAATTGTGCTGTTTGCATAGCCCTTTATGCTGAGAATTTGAAAGTTTTATGATTTTTTTTTTTTTTTATTAAAGCATATTTTGACAGGTACACATGAAAAGTATTCAAATACAATTTAAACCTGTCCAAGCAGATATAACCATATTACTTTCCTTGGTAAATGTAGTGTTTTTTTGTTTTTCTGACATATTTTTGTATCCTAGGGCCATGATTGTTGTCCTATGCTGTTCACTTATGATGATCATGACACCTTGACTTTCATTACTAAATTGGACATTCCAAAGCAGAGCACCCTTCGTAATATCTCCGCAATGGAGCGCTTCCGAAACATGGACAAAAGAGCCACTACGGAAGATCGCAATGCCACACTGGATACACTGCATCAGAACAGCATCACGTAGGTATAGGGAACACAGGGCTCGAAAAGGATAAAATCCTTGCTTTTGTGAGATTGGTGAATAAGGACATGGCTTACAAGAAAGCACACAGGGTAGCTAAGAGTGCGGTAAAATAGTGTAACTTACTAGGCCATGCTTGAAGGTTGTTTTGCAGCATATGTGAGCCCTGTATTGCGGGATCATTGAATTAGAGTACTGATGGAAAAATTACTTGTCTTGTATACATTTTGAATAAATCTGTGTGCTAGCCCTCTATGCTGAAAATAATGCAGACGCTAACATACAATCAGGATTATACACAAAAGTGTAAATTCTTGGGAATTCAACATACATGGCTATTTATTATTATTTTTTTATTAATAGTTTAAAGGTTGTACAATGAAGGGTTTGTGTCACAAACCCCATAAAATAAACTGTAGGATTGTAAGTGCTAGGCTGAACGATGTGCTTAACATTCACAAGCATGTTCTAGATCATGAGTAGGCAAACTACATTTTCCTTGATACGTTGCCAGTATTATGGCTGTAAGTGCATTATCGGAGATAGTCTGGAGTCCTCAAGGTTGTTTAACCCTGTTTTATACTGTGTGTTTGCAAGAGTAAAGTTGCAAAGTAGAAGTGAAAGCAATACTGTGCTCCATACCAAATCTAACACATGCTCTTTCTACAACAGCCAAGTGTCCATCTATGATGGAGATAAAACTGATTGCCGCAAATTTTGTACAACTGGGATAGATGGAGCCATGACAATTTGGGACTTTAAGGTGAGATTTCATTTTCATATAATTTCCAACACACAGGAAGCAAATTTAAACACTGATTCAGTGTGTTGAGTACTGTTGAGACATCTGTACAGGGTGAGTCATAAGTCTGATATCACATATATACCCCTTCATATTAGATTTATATTTTCATTCTCTTATAAGTAGTAAGGAACTTCCTTGCATGTGACTGACCTATATCCGTAACATGTGTATATCCATTCTATTATTACTTTAAGCTTTTCTATGTTATGGGGAACAAGTAATGTTATTGCAATGTGAAGGCTACCTTAAAGGGACACTGTAGGCACCCAGACCACTTCAGCCCATTGAAGTGGTCTGGGTGCCAACTCCCATCACCCTTAATCCTGCAAGTGTAATTATTGTGTTTTTTATAAACTGCAATATTTCCTTGCAGGGTTAAGTCTTCCTCTTGGGCTATCTACCAGACGGCCACTAGAGGGACTTCTGGGTTCTTAGACTACCTTTGGTCGTCTAAACGACGCTGGACGTCCTCACGCTATGCATTAGGACTTCGCTTGACTCTCCATAGTAAAGCATAGTAAAGCATTGAATAATACTTTCCTATGAGGAAATCCTAATGCGAGTGCGGCCATTGCCACACATGCACATTAGATCTACCATGCAGCTGGACGTGGGCGGAACCTGACCCAGCGCTGAGGGGCATCGGCGCTTGACTCATGGGAGTGTCTGGAGGGAGGGGGGCTCTCAAGGATTCTACAGTGTCAGGAAAACTGGTTTGTTTACCTGACACTAGAGAATCCCTTTAACACAAAACCGTTTAAGGTAATAATAAAAAAAGACATGACATACTAGTGCTTGGATTCAGCTGGCAAGCAGTCTTATGTGTTTAGAACCAGGGCAGGAAGACCTCCCCATGTTCCCTTATTTGCCTAAATTGATAATCTGTCTTATTTACCTACTACGTTGATTCTATGGCTGACTGTATATTTGTCTGTTTTATTTAGTTGTCTATCACTATTTTAAAAAATGTACAGCTTCCTCTATTTATATTGATTGGTCAGATATTTTCCCCATTTTGGATGTTGTTCTTCATACCATAGCCTGTCCGATACTCTGTTAATATCTACAAATGTATCCTTGCACAACAACAACAACAAAAAAATGTCTTCTAGCAGTCGGACTGGATATATGTATAGATTAAAGGATTAAGAAACTCAAACTGTCATGTTATGCATTTAAAGGTTCACCCTAAGCATCAAAACCATTATAGCCTCTTAATTGTAAATGTCCCTGCAGCCTCTTGATTGTAAAAATTGCCTTTTCTGAGAAAGGGCAGTGTTTATTTTTATACTTAAGGCCACCTCTAGTGGCTGTCACTCAAAGAGCAACAAGAGGCTCATCCTGGTGTAGCCCTGCTTTTATTACAGGCCAGATGGTTAGTATCTTCTCACTCAGCATGAAGACTCCAAGTTATCCCCATAAAGATGCATTGACCTAATGCTTTTCTATGAGGTGATGCTATTTGGCGCAGCATGTTGTAATCCATGCATGCACATTAGCCCCCCAATGCTTCCCTCTTGGAAAGCATTGGTTTGGGTGAGATCATCAATGATGATGTAGCCTGGGGAGGAGTGGCGGCCACATGGAGACCAGCACAGCAGGTGCTGAAGGTAAGTAAAAAATGCATACGTTTCTAGTTTGTATCTCTAACATAATTTTCCTTTAACTAAAAATTACTTTGATTTCACAAAACATACTAACACTTGTACATCTAAAAAATGAATCTCTAATTATAGCGACAGACATGATTCTCTTGCATGTAAAGAAAACGACTCACAAATGTGAACATAAACTAGTATTTAGAGGTGTCACAAATTTTCCTTTCTACAAAATCTTTAACTTGTGTATCATATTCTCTTTAAGACCCTGGAATCCTACATTCAAGGATTGCGAATAATGTGAAGAAGGTGCAGCAACACGACCAAAACAAAATGAAGCAGGACTTGCTGACATCTAGAACTAGGTGGAGAACCCTTCAAAACATTGCTGACCCCTCCAGCAATAAACGTGTCACAATTGCTAATGTCCACCTACACATTGAAGCTAAAAAGCATGTTCTCCTTCTGGAAAAGTGTAACCTCCCGTTTTAAAGCACATTGTGTGTACAGTTTGCAGACCGGATTACTTACTTCGTACCTTCGTTACGTTGCTGACAATCTTTGGTGAAGACGGTTAACCATGAAATCAGCTAATGTTTTGTTTTCATTTGAGTTGTTAATTTTTTTTATTTTTTTTTTGTTGTTTACCAAAGCTGCTTTTGGTAGTTTCTGTGGGGAACATTACTAAATTAAAATAATTTTATGTAAATTGTCTGCTAGAAAATAAACAATGCAGAATGTGGCAGTTATTTATTTTATTGGCATTTTACCACTAATCCGTTTTTACCAGCTTGTGCGCTATATATTATCTTTTCTATTTAATTCTGCCTTTAAGCTGTAGTAAATTTTATGAAGCTCTCTAACCTTTAATTCCATTTGTTTTAGACTTCAGAGCAAAAACTTTAAGCATTACGTTCTATCTACCACAATCTGCTATTACATACATTGAATATTGTTAGTGTTTTACTACAGACTATAATTAAACAAAAAAACAAGTGATCATTAAAAATTAAAAGGTGTGTTAAGGGTGTTCCTAAAAATATTTCTATTGATTTTGAGGTTTATGGGGGTGTGAGGTTTTTCACCCTTTACCCCAAAGATTTCCACAGCTTGTTTCCATTAGGTATAACAAAGAAATAAAACATAAGCAACCAGAAAATACACATGCTGTATAAATGTACCAATGCTCTCTGGTAAAATAGAAGCAAATCATTTATTTACAAATATAATGTGAATGATCATACAGGCTAGATCAGACCGATATTGCCAACAAAAATGTAAAAACAAAAACAAAAACACCACAAATGCTCTTGAAATATTCCAGTGCCAAATAAATCCTCCACAATGCAGTGTGCTATAAACCACACTCTTGTATATTCTAAACTTTTTTTTTTTTTACACATTTCAACATTGCTGCATAAAAATAATGCAGTACAAAATTACTTAACAGAAATAAACATGCAACCGGTATGGTTTAAAAACCCGGGGGGCGGAGCCAGCAGCGCAACGGAGCGGACGCATCTCTGTGAGCTCCGACTCCAACTTACCTTCACAGACCTAAATCGGGGGGAAAAAACCCGCAAAATACCTGAAAACCCGACCGCAGAAACAAGGTATAACATGGGCAGAAAATCTAAAAAACCAAAGGCTGATAGAAGCCCTCCCGGACGAGATATCGGCGAAATGCTACGGAACACGCAGCAGGCCGCTTGGTCCAAGATGGCACTGGAGGAAGATATTGCCTCATACTCATCCGGTGACTTCGACACAGACCTCATGGAGGCAGCGTCCTTCGGGCCAACACCAAGCCGTAATACAGGGCCCAAAACACCCGGAGACCCGGTCACAGCAAGCCAAATTAAGGAAATGCTGGCTGAGTTGCGCAAGGACCTTTCTGCCGACATGGCCTGCTACAAGGCGGCCATAGAAGGTGCACAGACAAAAATCGCCCAGCTGGAGGCCTGTACAAGCACCCAGGACTCCAGATTAACACAGGTGGAACAAAAAGTGGCTGAACTGGCAAAACAGTAACATGACACAGCAGACCGTCTGGATGTCATGGAAGACCAAAGGAGACGCCACAATCTAAAAGTCCGAGGTATACCTGACTCAGTCAGCTTCCCTGAGCTACCCCATTACATCAGGCGCCTCCTGGGCGCCCTGCTCCCGCCAAAACAGACAAAGTCCCTGAGGCTGGACGGGCTGTTCAGGCTACCGAAGCCGACCCGAGCTCCAGCAAATGCTACTGCAGACCTCATCTTGCGATTTCAGGGCGTGTCAGACAAAGCAGCACTCCTGACCGCACTGAGGGGTAAAACTCCCTTCTCGTTTGAAGGCAGCAGCCTAACGTTTTTTCAGGACATTACCAAGAACACCCTTGCCTGGCGTAAATCATTGCAGCCGTTATTGCACCATCTCCGCTCTAGAGAGCTGCCCTACCGTTGGGGGAACCCGAGAGCGGTATCGTTCACCTACCATGGGACCACACATAGAGCACAGAACTACCAAGAACTGGCTTCACTCCTAACATCCACGGGTATACTACAAGCTGCACCCGCAGAACGGCCAGGACTATCCAGAATCAACCCGGCTACCATAAAGGAGTTTACCCCGAGGGAAACCATGAGATCAACACCGGCCAGCCTACCGACTTGAGCCGTTCAAGGCTTTATCCTGATCTTACTTTACGTCATCTGAGACTCTTACAAACACAAACCTTTGATATGTTGTGATATGGTTTAATTGGTTTCAGTTTAGATGCTTTGTGTAGTCCAACCCCGATACCCACCTAGAGGTTGCAATCAAAAATGCAATCAAAAATTTTTTCACTACTTTACCCTTAAAAAACCAGTGCAGAATGCTTTAAACTATGTACACACCAATAATGTCTATTACCTGTTGTTTCTGTATTTTATCCTTGTCATTACCGAATGATATATTTACCACTGCACTGCCAAAAATAAAGAATTAAAAAAAAACAAAAACCCTTGTATCCTTTTAAAATACAATACTATTGCCAAACTTATGAAGGCAAAGCTAGTGGCAACCCTAAAGGAGGTATTTGTTCATTACATACATGCAGCAGAAAACATTGAGGCAGTAGGTGTTGAAATGAAGAAAATCCCCCACACCCCAAAAGAAATAATATCTGCTCATGGTCTCGAGATATTTCCAAAGTCACCGGACCTCTTCTTAGCACAACTTTTTCCAGCAAAAAGGACCCTATTAAATTTCATGATTCCCACACAGTAGAAGAGAAAATCTTACTGTTTAATTCAGTGATTGTAGAATCAATAGAACTTCTAGCCCCGATGAAAAAAACTTGTCTAGTAAGACAAGTAGATAAAAACCCTCCCTGGTTTAATCAGGTGACCAGGGAGATGAAATGGCGATGTCGAGCAGCTGAAAAACGGTGGAGAAAAGATTACAATACCGACCTTAAATTGGAATATTTAAAATCTTTAAAATTATATAAATCTAGTATTAAAAATACGAAAAAACAATATTTTACAGATAAGATTACAAAAGCGAAAAACTCAGCGGCAGAGCTTTTTCGCACAACAAACCTCTTAGCAAATCCTAACTGTTCGCTTCCTCAAGAAGAAACATCTCAAAAGTTTTGTGAATCCCTTTCTCACTTTTTTAAACAAAAAATTGATCTAATTAGGAGCAACATAGTGGTGGAACCTGATGCAGAAATTCTTACACCCTATGATGGCTCGATGTTCTCGAATTTTAAACCCGTCAGTACATCTGAGATCTTGATCATCCTCAAGTCTCTCAGGGCATCGTCCTCATCGCTGGATCCCTGCACTGCTCAGCTGGTGAAGGATGCCGCTGATGCTTTGGCCCCCTATATTGCAGACATTGTTAGTATGTCATTTGCCACCGGAGTTGTTCCTGGCATTCTGAAGCAGGCTGTGGTTATTCCTCTGCTGAAGACACCAACTGTGCCACGCTCCGAGTTGAGCAACAATCGACCTATTTCCACCTTGCCTTTTTTGGCCAAGATCATCGAGAGAGCGGCGGTATGGCAAATTCAGCCTCACCTGGAATCTAATCACATTCTGGATGACTTCCAATCGGGATTTCGACCTGGTAGAGGGACAGAGACTGCCCTGGTTAAAGTCCACGACGATCTCCTGTGGGCCTTGGACAGAGGGGAGGAAATTGCCCTGGTACTCCTGGATTTATCGGCGGCCTTCGATACCATCGATCATGATAGATTGACAGAGAGGCTACTTACTGTGGCTGGTGTGGATGACAGGGCGCTGGCTTGGGTGACCTCGTTTCTCCACGACAGGGTTCAAAGGGTAAAATTGGGGACATTTTACTCCTCTAACATCTCCCTGACGTGTGGAGTCCCCCAGGGTTCGGCTTTATCTCCAATCCTATTTAACATCTATATGAGGCCACTGACCCATATCATCCGCCGCCACATGCTTCCCTATCATATCTATGCCGACGATACCCAGTTGTACTTTCGCCTGGCCAAGAAAAAGAAAAAGGAGGATCAAATCAATCTTTCTTCCTGCCTACAGGATATCCAGTCGTGGATGGGAGCCAATTATCTAAAACTTAATGGCTCCAAAACTGAATGCATCATCTTCAGTAACCAGGAGGTGAGTAGTATCTTTCCCTCATGGCCGGACTCGTTTTCTCCATCTCCGAGTCCTGCCACCAAGGTCAGAGATCTGGGAGTCATTTTCGACTCCAGGTTGACACTGAAGCCCCAGATTAATCAGGTGGTAAGCTCTTGCCACTACCACCTGAAGCTTCTGAGGTCTATTTTTAGATTCATTACCCCCTCCGATCAAATCTCGGTGGTCAACGCCATCATCGGTAGCCGATTGGACTACTGCAATGCTCTGTACCTTGGACTGCCTCAGAACATCATACACAAGCTACAGTTGATACAGAACGCAGCTGCAAGGCTACTTACGGGTGTGGCCCGCAATGACCATATCACTCCATCATTAAGAGCCTTGCACTGGCTGCCCGTTCGTGAACGGGTTCTGTTTAAAAATGGTTGTTTGGTATATAAGGCAATCCATGGTATGGGACCAGACTATCTGAAGGATAAATTCACACGCTATGCTCCCAGTCGATCCTTGAGATCGGCTGATTTAGCCTTATTGAAGATTCCAAATTTTAAAAAGAAAAAGTGCGGAGGGAGAACGAGTGATGTTCAGGGAGCGCAATTTTGGAACTCCCTGCCTCTGACATTAAGACTTGAGAATGATCTACTGAAATTCCGCCGGAGCTTAAAAACAGTTTTATTTGCTCAGGCGTATGGGATGACATGAAATTTTTAACTTGGTTCAAATGCATGTGATTATAATGCTGTGGTTTTGCTGGATATTGTTTTGTCTGTTTTTATTGCTGGTATGCGCATCGAGACCCTATGGGTAATAAGACTGCGTTTTCTTAAGAATTTTTAATAAATAAATAAATAATAATAGTTTGATGCAAAATGCAACAGTTGTGTAAAATTGCTGAAGAAAAATTGCCAAGTGAAGAAAAAATTAGAAATATGACTTTCATAGTGCCCCATATGAAGTTCAGCCACACTTTTATGTGGGGTCCATCATTATTTTTTTTTTTAAAAAATGTTTTCATTTTTTAATTAATTGTGTCTCGTGTGCTGCTATAAGACAGTATTGCACAGATTTCTCTTTGCAATTTTTAAAGAGCTACCAGAGGCTGAATGGCAGACAATTAGAGCGATTCGGCAGCTAGGTAGAGATGGTCTTGTGGATGTATCGTCAACAGTAAAATCGTCCAGTTTGCTCTGGTTAGAAAGATTTTATGGATGGAAAATATCCCAATTTCAGTAATAGAGCTTTGTTATAGGTACCGTAGGCATTGGTTCTAACAGAAGGCATTGATTGGATAAGAGTATTTTGTCCGCATAGGTTTTCATGGGTGCGGTTTTTTTTTTTGGCCTGTGGATGTTAGCAGACCTCACTTGTCATGAACTGAACTTTATCCTAGAATTTGAAGACTCAACGGGACTTGTATTCTTCTCAAGTCTCTTTAAATATGTTTAAATTACTAAATCCAACTGATTAAAAAAAGTATTTCTTGCTTTATAAAAGAAATAATAAAATTTTTTTCAAAAATAAACAGATGCATTTAATTGAGTATATATTCCTTTTAAAAAAAACTTAAAATTGAGCAAAAATAGAATTGTCATGAAAAATGTAAAGTACAGTGGAGTTTTCATCCTGACACAGTCCCCATTTGTCTCCTGTTATCCAGTTAAATGGAAGGTGACAAAGCTGAGACAAAATGTTTCCTTAAGACACCTTTCTGTAAATGTTTTAGTTGCACACACAAAAAAAGTAAATAACCCAACAGAAACAGTACTGCTTAATTGCCTTGCCATCTCTTGCAGCACATCTATGGAAATGTCTGTTTACAGACGGGAAAGTAAGCTAGGCTTCATATCTATATGCAGGTACTGTTTTTTTCCTGTCCTGCCCCAGGTTGGAAACATGTCTGCCATGAAAGGCAGGTTATTTTCTTTTTTCAGTTCTTAATTTTTGACAAGACCGTTATTGTTAAACATTGCAGTAAAAGTAAGGTGCACTCAAAGTTACACGATATACAGGTCCTATTATAGGACATGTCACAGAAAACCAAAAAAGCAAACTGAGTAGTAGAAGATACAGTATCGGTATTCACTGGGCTTAAAACCTTGATGAAAGGCAAGCTGAAATGAATTCAGAGTTGTTCATGAGTAAGTGCCCATTAATCGGTTTCAAGTACAAATACAAGAATGATAAATGTCATCTCACACTGCTCACAAGCCTGTGAATACCAAGTTTAAGAGCTTCGGATAGAAAGAAAGAGTGAAGGAAAGAGAAGAAAACGAAAAAGAGTAGTCCCAGAAAAGAGGGCATTTCTTCCAATTAGCATAGGGAGTGTCTCCACAAGGAGAAGGGATGGAGGCAATCTGTTAGCAAAACAGAGGAGCAGAGAAGGTTGAAGATGCAGGGGCCTTACCCCACACCCTCCATCCCCTATACTCCCATGTCACTGGTCAGCGATGTGTCCCTGACTTGTGCTGTCAGGTTGTCCATGAGATAGGTATTGTGAAGAAAATAGACTTATTTTAGGCACTTTCTTCTGTTTATTCATGACTTTCAGCTGTATTCGTTTATTTGAGATTTTATTGGTTCGGTAGATTAAACTACCAAACACCGACCACCCTCCTGGCTCATTACTTTTCGAAGCGCTCTCTGGGCGGCCGCCGTTTGTATATGCGAATGCTACGTGGAAGAGAAAATGGCGGCCATCTTGTTTGCACGAAAGGAGGCAGCAGGACTTGGTCGTCGAGTGTCTGGAACTATAATCGGACACTTGACTTCCCGAACCACCACTGAAACATATGAATGCCTGCTTCTTTTAGTTGCTGAACAGCCAGGAGAGCGCCATTCGGTAGTTTGGTTCATACGAACACTGGGAACAATCGCTCCTATGAGCCAGGAGCCTCCATTCGTGCTTTTATTCGGTTTTATGCAAATTATCAAAAAATGGACAATGTTTTACAGGCTTCCCAGATATCCTGCCATTCCACCACCTCAAGCGTTTTGCCTAGATCTGTCTCCCATTGCTCAGTGTAAAGCAATCCATCCCATTCTGTTGTGTTGGAGCTTAAGTAAGCGTAAAGGGAAGTGATCAGACCCTTATGAAAACTATGAGACACATGTTCTCACAAAATGTTAGCTGTGTGCATGCAGCTTCCCTAACTTGAGGTTGCTGAGCATAGTCCCTAATTTGGAGATATCGCAAAAAAGTCTGCGGGCTTCAAAGGCTGTTCTGTCTTTTAATTTGTCAAAGGGTGGCAGACCCGTTGCAACCCCTTATATTCAATGCCTTCAAAATCATGAGCTCTCAGACCCAGGGGAAACACCCTAATTCTCAGGAATGTCATCATGGGGGAAGAGGCATTGGCCAGTCCATATCTGAGCGCAGACCCGAAGGGAGACCAAAAAAGCTGGGCAATTGGTGCGTATAAGGACTATGTGCTCCTTGGGAACCCACATATAGAACTGTGGGACATCCGCACCCATCAAACAAAGATTTTTTTTTTTTTTTAAAACCTCCTCCTCTCCTTTCGTCTGGGGGAGTATGCCACAATGCTACTTGAGCCAATTGGGCTAATACAGGTTACTTTTACTGTCATCTAATAAGGAAAATATTTTGTCTAACTCAGCGGTTCTGAAACTGTCTGACGGGTACACAGGGGCATCGTGAAATGTTTCCCCAGTACTAGTATTATAGAACCGGGAAACATTTTGGCTGAACAGAGGCCCGTTCGGGTGCCGCGGTTCCTTAAGACCACGGCTGGGCCCCTGTAGTGTTGGCTGGCTGCAAGGGAGTGACAGCCTGTCACTTCCTCCCATTTTCTTGCTGAGAGACAGCGCTGGAAGGAGGCGGCAGATGCACAGGCAGAGTCAGGATGAGTGGAGGAGAGAGTTGCATTAAGAGCTTCTCCAGACCCCTAACTCCCTTCAGCCAGAAGCAAGACCAGAACTCCAAGACACCCAAAGTAAGCTAACAGGAGGGTGACTGTAGATATAAAAATATGACTTGTGGGGCGGGGCCGGGCCGCCGAGCAGAGCGGTCGCAGGACAGCTCGGCTCCTGCAAAAAAGACACAAAAAGCTTGAATATCGTGATTGTGATGGAAATAACCCACCAAATCTGCGACCCTCAAAGTGTCCGGGCTGCTTGAGCTGGGGAGAGACTTGCTCCCGGAGTTATAGTCCCTCAGGGGAGAGGGGCCGCTGTGCCAGGCGGGCCCTCGCCTGGTGGTGAGTGGAGCGGACGGCCGCCGCGACACTATCCTGCCCGAAGGGGCCCGACACAAAGGAGCTATCTGCGGTCCCGGTCCCCCCCCCTCTGGACCGGGGGGGTGATCCCGGTCCCCACCCTAGGCCCACCAACGAGCAGCATACCTGCGCCAGGCTGAGATGGAGACCCAAGCCTCTGAGGAAGAACACAAGATGGCGGAGTCAGTGAGCGGGAAGTTGGAGGTACGCACCTCACACTGGTGTCAGGCGGACATGGGCCAAGAGGAAACCGGCGAGTATCTGCTGAGACCCATTCTGGGTCAAATCAAGCGGCGGAGGTGAAACCGGGATCATGCCGAGCAGCAGCACAAGCAAGCGGCGGAGGCCTACACCAGCAAGGTACACAAACAGCATGTACCCCTGGGGGGAGAGACAGTGCCCCGGCGACGAAACCCTGCACACTATGATTCACAAAGCACCGTGAAGATGCCGACTCACAAGACCAGACGTCCTGCAGATGAGAAGTATGTTCGGACACAGCACGGCGGCGGGGATCCAGCCCCTACCAGAGGCAGACACCGGACTATACCGCAAGTAAACCACGAGGGGTCTGTGGATCCGCCACTGGCCTGGACAGTACCTAACTGGACAGTAATAAAGCTTTGGTCCCAATGCTGCCTCCGCTGTACTACACAGACCAGCTTCATGACATGCAGCCACTGACTTCCATATGGCTGGTGGGGGTTTAAACAGGGGTGGTAAAACCTAGCGCATGTTTAAAGCTTTTTTCTAAAGGCACTGTATCATTAACTGCAGACAGACTAGCTTGCACACTCTGATGTACTTTAGGACCAACAGATACTGCTATATAATTCTATGATAAGCTTGTTTAACTACTGATATATCTAATCTCACTTCTCATGCATCCCATATTGAAAATGACCAGCCTGCTATATAAATAGTCGTACTCTACTATTAGACTACCTAAGCATGCTTTACCCTAACACTGTTTGTTTTTTCATGCACTTAGCCTGATTATTCTATAAAACAAAAAATGTGCTCTTTCTCACTTGCCACGATGCCCTGAAATGTTTATGTAAGCGAGTTCTACGCTGTTGTGGCGTTACATATATGTATGTGAACCTAAGCACTACCAAAATAAAGAATTAAAAAAAAAAAAAAATATGACTTGTGTGTACGTCAGATTGTGTGTGTGCATCTGTGTTTGTGTGTGTATATATGTCAGTATGCTTCTGTGTTTGTATATGTCAGTGTGCGTATCTGTGTGTCATCGAGTGTGTGTATGCGCACAAATCTGTGTGTCAGGACTTGCATGTGTGTGTGTTTATGTCAGTGTGTGCATCTGTGTCATGGGGTGTGCATGTGTCAGTGTTTGTGTGTAAGAGTGTGCATTTGTGTGTGTTAAGGTGTGTGTGTGTCAGTGTCTATGAATTTGTGTGTATGTGTCGGTGTATTTATATGTATCTGTGTGTTAATGTGTATGTATATCTGTATGTATGTATGTAGTAGTGTATGAGCACACATCCAAGCAGTCAAACACCAACATAACATACAAACACAATCTAACATAAATATTACATGCAAATACACCCCTGCATTTAAACTCCAAAATTATATACAAACTCACCCTTTCACTCAAACACCAATAGTACAAACAAATGTACATTCACATTTAAAAGTGAACATTACATTCAAACACACCCCTGCAGTCAAATGCAAACATTACATTAGTATTAAAATACTAAAATTATATACAGTATTTCACAAAAGTGAGTACACCCCTTACATTTTTGTAAATATTTTATTATATCTTTTCATGTGACAACACTTAAGAAATGCCACTCTGCTACAATGTAAAGTAGTAAGTGTGCAGCCTGTATAACAGTTTAAATTTACTACACCCTTAAAAAAAAACTCAACACACAGCCATTAATTTTTAAACCGTTGGCAACAAAAGTGAGTACACCCCTAAGTGGAAATGTCCAAATTGGGCCCAGAGTGTCAATATTTTGCGTGGCCACCATTATTTTCCAGAACTGCCTTAACCCTCATGGGCATGGAGTTCACCAGAGCTTCACAAGTTGCCACTGGAGTCCTCTTCCACTACTCCATGATGACATCACGGAGCTGGTGGATGTTAGAGACCTTGCGCTCCCCCATTTAAGGATGCCCCACAGATGCTCAATAGGGTTTATGTCTGTAGACATTCTTGGTTGCTCTTGTTTCTGTTTGTAAGCCACCCAAATTCTTGCAGAGTGGAAATCACCCCTTCTGTCTAAAGGACTGCTGTGTGGTATTCCTGTGCCACTTTCAGGATAGCATCCAAGTAGTGAAATACTTGGATCCCTCTCTTCCTCAGGATTTCAATAACTGTGATGAGAACCTTCGAGAATATTCTTGGTACCAAACTCAGACTAAATGGCATGCCCTGGAACAGATAGTGTTTATTGATATCGAGAATCTCAGAAATTTTTGATAGGATTGATGTGGGATCTGGTAGTACGCGTCTCTCAGGTCTATCAATATTAGTTAGTCACCTTGATGGATAGCCTGTTTTATGGAGGCTATGGACTCCATCTTGAAAGACATGTTTTTGAGATTCTTTTTAGGTCCAGAATAAGTCTCCATTTCCCATTCGGCTTGGGAGCCAAAAATATATTGGAATAGAATAACCTGCATGCCCCGTTTTGAGGGACTTGTTTGCTAACTCCTTGTGTGATCAACTGTTGTAGGGAGTTCTCCACTGCCTTCCTTTTTCTGCCTGCTGACATATTTGATCGATGAAATATGAAATTTCTTGGGAATTCATCTTTGAATTCTAGTTTGTAGACATCTTTGATTATACTCAGGACCTATTTGTTTTTGATGGATGTCGCCCATACCGGAAAGAATTGTTTCAGACCGCCCCCCATTATTCCGCTCTGGGCGTCCCGGCTTTATTAGAGATTTTGTATTTTGGCAGGTACCTCTACCTCTGGAACCTTTATTGGAAGAAGAGTATTTAAATCTCCACTGGGATGATCTACCATATTCCTTTCCTGGCTTGTGTAACCTACTGTCTCACCTTGTTAAACTTGTCTCTGTAAGGCGCATTGTAGGGTCTTTTGTTTTACTGTTGTAAAAAGGCTTTCTTTCCATCCGTGGCCTTATGAATGGCATAATATAGGACTTTACCGAATAACCTTTCCCCTTGGAATAGTAAGGCACAAAGGCTGGCTTTGGAGGCGTAGTCTGCTCCCCAGAAATGAAGCCACAGTGCTCTTCTAGCCGCTACTGACAATGCAAGGCTTTTTGACAGAGATTTTGTGATGTCTAGAGCAGATTCAGACATGAAGTCAGTTGCCAGTTTTATGTCTTTCAGGGATTCCATTAAGTTCTCTCTATTTATGCCACTGGCTATATCTTAGATTTCCAATCCAGACCTTCACGCTTCTGGCTACTGACGTTAAAGGAAAACTCCAGTGCCAGGAAAACAATCAGTTTTCCTGGTACTGCAGGTTCCCTCTCCCTCCCACCCCCGAATCCCCAGTTGCCGAAGGGGTGAAAACCCCTTCAGTTACTTACCTGAGGCAGCGACGATGTCCCTCGTCGCTGCTTCCTCCTCCGCGCCGCTCCTCCTTCTGACTCCGTCGGACGGTGGGCAAGACTGATCCCGCCCACCGGCCGAGAAGACCTAATGTGCATGCGCGGCAATGCCGCGCATGCGCATTAGCGCTCCCCATAGGAAAGCATTGAAAAAGATTTTCAATGCTTTCCTATGGGGAATTGCGCAACGCTGTAGGTCCTCACACAGTGTGAGGACGTCCAGCGACGCTCTAGCAAAAATCTTTGCTATAAGTCAGAAAGTGCCCTCTAGTGGCTGTCTAGACAGCCACTAGAGGTGGAGTTAACCCTGCAAGGTAATTATTGCAGTTTATAAAAAAACTGCAATAATTACACTTGCAGGGTTAAGAGTAGTGGGAGTTGGCACCCAGACCACTCCAATGGGCAGAAGTGGTCTGGGTGCCTGGTGTGTCCCTTTAAGGCTGCAGCTGGGTGTAACCCCAGTCCAATTGCCAGATATTGTTTAACTAGATTAGAGTCCATTATTTTTTCCATAGCTTCTTTTAAGGTACGCCATGCTATCAATGGGAAGTATGGTCTTCTTTGCTAACTGGATCACAGCCGCGTCAATTTTTGAAATGATTTCCCAATGCTCCCGATGCAAATGGGTATATTCTTTTCACTTTTGCTTGTAGAGCGAGTCTCTTTTCTGGTTTGGACCATTCAGAATGGATCGATTCTTTTATTGTAGAATGGATCGGGAAAGTAGGTCTGGCAGATCTTAAATCTTCAAAGAAGACGTCTGAAGCTGATGTTTTCTGGCTTGCTTCTGGAATTTTCTTTTTTTTTTTATTTTTATTTATTTTTGTGTGCAAGTAATAACAATGCATCTTACACTGCCACAACAGCATATGCAAGCATAGTTCTGACATAGTTGTACATTTGTATGACAGTTTGGTTTCTGCACATTTTTAAATTATAAAGCTAAACAGGCTATTATAACACGTTTGCTGCAGGTCTTGACCATTTCTAGCATTCAGCGTTGCACAAAGAAAAGAGGTAATAGGTGTGACCTGCATAAAGTAATGATTAGCACTCTATTTAAACATTGCTGTAGCAGTGACATTTAAATTAAAGTATCAGAGACACTGGAGCATGAGTCTGGCGTTTAAACTTGAGATGCAGTGACATGCTGCTATCCAGGGCCGGACTGGCCCACCGGGACACCGGGAAATTTCCCGGTGGGCCGGCACACTAGGTGGCCGGTGCGCGGCCGCCTAGCGTGCACCAGCCCGGGCCGCAATTACAGGGTGACCGGTAGGAGGGGATGCGCTCCCCTCCTGCCGGTCACAGAATGTAGCGTGGCCGGGCTGGCAGACCGGGTAGGGGCAGTGGCACTGGGCCAGCCTCTTCTCCTGGGGGGCCCCCCGAGGCTGGCCCTGCTTGCACCCGGCGGGCAGGCAGGCTGGCCGGTGCGCGAGGGAGCACTCTCCCCTGAGTGCTTCCTCTTCAGCTCCCTCGCGCACCGCAATGATACCGGAGCCGGAAGATGACGTCATCTTCCGGCGCCGGTATCAGTACGCGGCGCGCGAGGGAGCTGAAGAGGAAGCACTCAGGGGAGAGTGCTCCCTCGCGCACCGGCCAGCCTGCCTGCCCGCCGGGTGACCGCCCCCCCCTGGAGCCCAGCAGCACCACTGGACCCCAGGGAATCCCCTCAGCACTCCAAAAGGTAAGGAGGCTGGGGGATTAAATTTAAAAAAAAATGTGTTAGTGTGTGTGTGTGTGTGTGTGTGTGTTAGTGTTACTGTGAGTGTTAGTGGTACTGTGAGTGTTAGTGTGTGTGTTAGTGTTACTGTGAGTGTTAGTGTGTGTGTGTGTGTTAGTGTTACTGTGAGTGTTAGTGTGTGTGTGTGTTAGTGTTAGTGTTACTGTGAGTGTTAGTGTGTGTGTGTGTTAGTGTTACTCTGAATGTTAGTATGTGCGTGTTACTGTGAGTGTTAGTGTTACTGTGAGTGTTAGTGTGTTAGTGTTACTGTGAGTGTTAGTGTGTGTGTTACTGTGTGTGTTAGTGTTACTGTGAGTGTTACTATGAGTGTTAGTGTCAGTGAGTGTGTGTCTGCTAGTGAGTGTCAGTGAGTCTGTTACTGAGTGTGTTTGTGTTAGTGAGTCTGTTTGATGTCTGTTAGTGAGTGTGTGTTTGTCAGTGAGAGTGTATGTTTTGTAAGTGAGTGTGTATGTATGTCTGTCGCTGAGTGTGTCTCTGTCAGTAAATGTGTGTGTCTGTTAGCTAGTGTGTATGCGTCTGTTCGTGAGAGTGTGTGTGTGTCTTCAGCACTTACCTTTCTCCAGCGCCGGACTCCCTTGGCGCTGGGGATCCCTCCGCCGCTCAGCTCCGAATGCGCATGCACGGCAAGAGCCGTGCACGCATTCAAACCGCCCATAGGAAAGCATTACTCAATGCTTTCCTATGGACGTTCAGTGTCTTAGAATCGCGGAAGCTCCACTAGCGGCTGTCAGTGAGACAGCCGCTAGAGGCTGGATTAACCCTCAGTGAAACATAGCAGTTTCTCTGAAACTGCTATGCTTTTAGCTGCCGGGTTTAAACTAGAGGGACCTGACACCCATACCACTTCATTGAGCTGATGTGATCTGGGTGTCTGTAGTTTTCCTTTAACCCCTTAAGGACATGTCATGATTCCCTTTTATTACAGAAGTTTGGTCCTTAAGGGGTTAAGTGTGTGTGCATCTGCATGCACTGGTGTACATACCGTGGTCGCAGGGGTCGCAACCCCTGCGACCAGGTGCCCGCCGCCATGTGTTGCGGCCCCGGCCTGCGCAGAGTAAGTGTGCGGGGGGGGGGCAGGGATCAATTTTCGCACCGGGGCCCCATAGGTCATGTGTATGCCACTGGGTAGGGGAGCTTCTGTTCCCCTACCCGGTCTGACAGGAACCTGCAAGCGAGAACGCTCCTCCCGCGAGCAGGCAGGTTGGAGCGTTGCCGTGCGTTACCATGGCAACGCTCTGACCTGCCTGCCGTTCTCGCGGGAGAAGAGCGAAGTCAGCCTGCAGCCAGAGGAGCTGCAGGCTGAACAGCACGCACCACCACTGGACCACCAGGGATTGAAAAGTTCCCCCCTCTCCCCTGGGCCCTGACCAAAGGTAAAGGGGGAGGGGATTAAAAAAAGTTATTTTTTATATAAATATATCAATGCTATAACCCCCCCATACACACACTACACTCCTCCCCCCCACCAACAGCACCCCTCCACACACACAGAACCCCCCCCCCCACACACAGAACACCTTCACACCTTCACGCACACAGAACTCCTTCATGCACGCAGAACCCCTCCACACATAAAAAGCACCCCTTCACGCACACAGCACCCCTTCACGCACACAGCACCCCTTCACGCACACAGCACCTCTTTACGCACACAGCACCTCTTCACGCACACAGCACCCCTCCATGCACAAACAATTTCTTTCATGTTTGAGTGCTAGTTTTCAGTTTTTTTCCCGCTTCCATATCTGCGCACTATGCTGGCGCGATGCATTACGGGGCTGGTATGGAATTTTTTTCCAGGGCTGCTTTTCATTCCCAGTCCGGTCCTGCTGCTATCACATGAAAAAGGATACCAAGTTATACCAAAGAGTTAACATTAGTCTGGGTCTGTACCCCAGGATCATATAAACAAAAACATGCCAGGGCTGATTAGCTAAATTAAGTAGCACATATCATGTTATCTGGAAAGTTTATGCAGCTTAAACATCTAAAGCAGATCATGTTAGTGACATCAATACTGAGGACAAGTTTCGCTTGTCTGAAATGTCCACCCCATGCTAGCCCAATATCAGCCGGTTGATGGTCCGTAGTGGCTTGTCGGGCGGCCCGTCCGTATGCTGTGCAGTCTGCCAAGATGGGACAGAAAGCATGATGACTCCGGTAGCAGGCATCAGGGGAGGGCTGGCAGCCTCAGGCCTGGGGGGCAAATCCAGTCAAGTGGCCCATTGCACCCCTGAATTAGCTCACCATCCATGGCCACCTTTTCCTGGTTTTATAACGGATATTGATATTATGCTAATTAGTAGCTCTTTGCCATACCCACTCCTTTGCGGCTCCGACTTTCAATGTTGTTAGAGCGCAGGCTGAGAATCTCTGAGCCTGTGCCCTGACTCACTAACTGAGCACCGGAACCACAAGGGATATGATCTGACTGCACCTACTGCTGGTGCGCGCCAATGGACCACCAGGGAATCGTTTAAATTAAATATGCTGGTGTCCAAAACTTGTGAGCTGTGTTGGCCGCCGGGCGCCTCTGTTGTTATTGCACCCTACATGACCCCACAGCTTGCATACCTCAAAGGCTGGCCCTGCTGACAGACACACTGGCCCTCACTCTCAATAACATACACACACAAAC